>NW_012148563.1:1188775-1191085 GCF_000956105.1 Propithecus coquereli | reverse complement strand
CAATGGGCGAGCTCCCTGCTAGTCCAAGTTCTTGGCCTGTTTCTGGGGACAGGGTCAGGCACAGCCTGCACCAGTGAAAGGAACACAGAAATGAGCCTCGTGGAACCCACGAGGGTTGTAACACGGTTCTCTCCATTTACCATCAAAGACACATTCATCGAAACTTGGAAATAATAATCTGCCCGTATAGATCTGTGCTCAGTTGCACAGTCCTTCATTCGATGCAGCTTTTATCTGCCGATTTTGCCTGCCCGACATCCATTCTCCTTTTTTCCGATCTTAGCATGTCAATTTTCATTTTGGAAGACCCCCTGCCCCAGTCTCAGCCCTGTGGTTTGGGCCAGTTAGTTCTAGGCCTGACGAATCAGTGCATTTCATTATCTTGCCACAGACAGGCACACGGCCCAAGCCGAGCTGATAATACCAAACTCCGGAGCACTGCTGGAACCGCTGTCTCCGCTGCAATGGCCGTCGGTGAGACTGATGAAAACCCGCGCTGCTCTGGGAAACATGCAGTGAGACCGTACCTGAAGATAAAGCCAGCCCAGGGCGGCAGTGCAGTGCGATCGCACTGGAAAAGGAAGGAAGGCCGGGCTGAGAACCAGGGACAGAAAGAGAGACAGGCTGACACCCAGGAAGCCCCTCCATCCAACCCCTGTCCCTGGACATTCCAGGCACCAGATCCGCAAAGTTCTCTTTTTTGCTTCAGCTGCTTTGAGTTGGATCTCTGGTATTTGCAGCTGAAAGTGTTCTGACTGATACGGGCAGGGAGAACTTTCCAAAGTCTTCCTCGTCGTTGGTTAGCTGCACAGTAAAGAGGGCTCTAACACTTCCACCTCCTGCCTGGGCTCCCTGCTCCCACCGGGCAATGGCAAAGCGAGGACCACACCAGGGGAAGGCCAGGATGCAGGCGCTGACCTTCCATAGGCACCTATGCTGAGCCAGGTAGAACCCGGTGAGATTTTTGTATATGATCCTATTTGATCCGCCCAATAATTCTGTGAGGTGGACATTAATGTTCTCTTTTAACAGATGAAAGAGTCAAGAATTAGGGCGGTTAAGTATTGTGCCCAAGAGCACACGCCAGGAGGTGGGGAAAACTTTGTCCTAAGTTGCCACCGTCCATGTCCAGCTGTGTATTTCTTACACATACAGAAGAGTATCAACTCTCAAGAAGGTCAACATGGTCAGTCTTCACCTTCGTAAATCACTTTCACCTGGAAGTTTACCCACACGCAGCCCAGGCGTGCGGTCTGGGGACAGGTGGGGGAATCTGGCTGGAGACACCAGGTAAGCACAGGAGAACGTTTCACCTGTAAATGAACAAGTCACTGACCTCCTATGCAGCCTATAGTTATGCTAATTCTGCAATTGGCCTCACATTTGTCTTCAGGTTTTTAAAGGTTTACAGGGCCTGTGGAGGAGATTGTGTTTTTTGTATCCGTTTGGTCTTCGTTGTTGTACGCTTGGCTTGTTCGTGGCTGATCATGAAATGAAAACTGACTATGCTACATGGATAATACTTTCTAGAAGCACGATGTGGCTAAAATAACTGGGTTCATGGGAACACTGAGAATGGAAACTTATAAACAAGCTTGAATAATAATTAATTTAAGATCGCAAGGGTGAGGGGTACCAGCTCCAGATGGCGGATTAAACTCTTGGTTTATGAGTCTTCCTCTCCAAATCTTATTTAAAGAACAGAAGAAATATTTAAATAGCAAAAGCCTTTAAAATGTAGCTGTGGGTACACAGGGGTTTATTATATTATTTCCTCTACTTTCAGGAACGTTTGGAAATGATATACTAACATTAGGAAGGGGGAGGAGGAGACACTCACGGCAATGCCGGGAAGCAGGGCAGGGTGGCAGCAACGCGAGGGCATTCTGGACATCCGTGAGTGACGTAAGGCAGAAGGGAGGAGAGTGATGAAATTCAGTCAGAGACGAAACAATCCCAGCCCAACAGAGCTGCAGGAAAAGGGAACAGACTACTTTCCGCTACACGGGCATGGAAACTGCTCAAACTGAAAAGTAGTTGGTGCTAGCAGCAGGTGGGGGCTGAGTCGGCAGCCGAGTTCTAGAAGGGGCCCAAACTGTGCTGCAGGTGGGTCTGCGGCAGGTCTGTGGTCCGCCTGCGAGCATCAGGTCCATGGAAGGGGGAGGCTGCCCCAGGTAGCTTCCTGTCAGCACCCAGCACACGGGGTCAGTCCAGCCCTGAGGTCCCCGGACCCAGTGTTTCTCAGGTCACTGTCCTTGGACCAGCAGCATCAGCATCCATTGGGAACACGTGAAAGACAAATTCTCAGGC
>NW_012148563.1:1173987-1177540 GCF_000956105.1 Propithecus coquereli | reverse complement strand
CATCTGTGTGTCTGCATCGTGGGAACCCTGCATAAGGGTGACTAGGGTGCACCTTTTCCCAACTCCCGGTTCAGTGCTGGCATGTTGGTAGCTTGAAATTGGCTAGGGTGGAAGTCTTTATGCTACATAAATAGGCAAATGCCTATCAGAGCTCTAGCTGCACCATCCTACCCCGCCCCAAGAAAGTGGTTGGTTAACATTCACCAGTAAATCACGGCATTTGACTACAGACACACACTTTTGACTGCACAGAGGGGAGTGAGAGAATGGATAGAGTGGTGTGTCCCCTGTAGCCCACGCAGGAGAAAAGGTGCAGTAGACAGAAGCAGGGGAAATTTATGCATGAGAAAGCACACACATGCACACACACGTGCACACACCTTCCTCTGGATAGAGAAGTCCTTTGACATGGCGGCTGGCACTGGGCTCCCTCCTGTTTCTTGCATCACACGCCGCACACTGGGCAGTCCCCACACTGCCCTTCCTGGCCGCAGGGGAGGAGCGGCACAGAAGACAGCAGACGGCCTCCTGGAGTAGCCATCACAGAAGATCCCTCCTCCCCAGAACTTGCAGCCCTCCATCCTCAGTGAGCTCAGCCCGGCAGGTGCTCCGCCAGGCAGTGCAGACCTAGGATGGGGGGAGGCAGGAGCCAAGGAGGTGACGTGGGAGCTGCAGCAGGAGCAGGTGTGCCTTGCCTGGTGGCACCCAGGGACGGCCTTTCCAGTGGGGTCCTGGGGCCTGGAGACCAGCCTGCATGCTGAGTGAGCACTGTTTTAGTGGCTGGTGGTGACACATCAGACTGGGCAGAAATCTGTGGCAGTAGCTATCCTCTGGAGCGAAATGGGATGGAGCTTTGAGCTTAGTAGGAATCCGCTTCAAATCCTGAGGTTTTAGGAAGATGTGAGAGCAGAGTCCAAGTGGAGGTCCCAGCAGGCACTCTTGCAGAGACACGCCCAGAGCCTGCAAGGCGACTGTAGGCGGGAGTCAGAAAGGGAGTGAACTGAAGTGCCAAGGTGCAAAAGAGCAGCGGTGGGGGGCGTTTCCGCAATATCTGTCCAGTCTAAATGTAGACGTGGTGCGACCTGGCAGCTCCTCTTGCAGACACACTCACACACACGTGCAATGTGAGAAATGATCACAACCTGTTACACACGACCCTCGATTGGGGCCAGTATATCAGTATAAAGGAAACTGCAATTGTTGAAAGAATGTTGATTAATAACTCGAAGCTTGGGGAAATATCTATAATACGGTTTCAATAGGATAGAGAAAGAGTACAAGAAAGCAGAGAGCGAGAGAGCAGGTTTATGTGCACAGATGTCTGGAATGAAAAACTAAACTGGTAACAGCGGCTGTCTTTGGGATGTAAGAGTGGGAAGACGCACTTTCATATTTATTTAATACACTTCTGTATTATACAATAATATCTTCACATTTTTAAAAATCAAGGAGCGAGAAATGATAGCTGGTGTTCATCATTCATTAACGAGGTCCTCCCTGTGCCTGGTCTGGGCTCTGCCCATGGCAGCCCTTGACTTTCCCCGCACAGACTCCCAGGCTCTGGCCTGTGACTGCCCGGACCAGGCAAACCTGCAGATGAAGACTCGCCCTACCCCCTGTTCCTCTGTTAAAACCTGCTTTCTCCCAGGAACCTTAAAACTAATTTTTAAAAATATAGTCCCCACTACAACATACAAGCTTGACGAGACAAATCCACCAGCAGCAGTTGGAGGGACATCTTTGTACTCTCGCTCAGCCATAGCAGATGTACAACTCTGGATGGTGTTGTTGGCGTCTGTGCTTGGAAAATTCTGGTGCTGGCCCAGGGAGGGCATGGCGCTATCTAGAGGAGACCCTGCCAGGAATGAAACTCAGTGGAGTTTGCCTTGGCAGCGGGGGCGGATTCCTGGGAGGGCAGCCCTGGTGTTTTCTGTCCTGAGAAGCCCTGTGCCAGGATCCCAGGTGTGTTCATTTCCTGCTGCTGCCATAAAAGCTACCACAAACTCAGAGGCTTAAAACAACTCAGACCCATTACCCACAGTTTCCACAGGTCAGCAGTTCAGCGGGTTTGGCTGGGTCTCTGCTTAGGGTCTCACGAGGCCAGAATCAGGGTACGGGCAGGCCGTGCCTGTGTCTGGATGCTCTGGTCAGGGGTCGGGGGTGGTGTCTGCTTCCCAGCACATTCAGGCTGTGGCAGAATCCAGTTTCTTCCAGTTGTGGGACAGAGGGTCCCGCTTCCCCGCGGGCTGTTGGCGGGGGTTGTTTCTGCTTCTCGGGTGGCAGCAGGCCTGGCCCACGGCCTCCTCCTCTGTCCTCAAAGCAACAGCAGCTTGAGTCCCTCTGGCACTGTAAGTCTCTCCTGCCTCCTCTTCCGTTTTTAAGGACCCTATGATGACACTGGGACCACCCGCATCATCAAGGATGACTGTTTATTTTAATCTTACACATCTACAAAGTCCCCTTTTCCATGTAAGGTAACATACTCATGGTTCCAGGGATTCTGGCAGGGACATCTTGGGGGCACTATTCAGCCCCCTAGGTGAGGGCCCGTCAGTGTAATGGGGACCCAAGGGAGGGAAGGGCAGGGAGTGAGGGACTCGCTGCCTCTGGGACCAGCACCCCAGAGCCCGAGCAGTAAGGCCCAGTTTTCTACAGTATATTCCAGCCCTCAGCGGCTTCCGCCTGAACAGCCGCAGTCAGGCTGGACGGAGCGTGGAAAAAACAGAAACCAAAGGGCACTGAAGAAAAACCGCCACCCCACGATGGTGCCTGCTCGGGGCCTGTTCCAGGTTGAAGATCTTCAGGGACACAATTATCTATTAGAAATTATGTATAAATTTAACTGTAAATTAAGACAGGTCAGCAAGAGCATTCTGGCCTTGGATATTATTTATCCAGCATAGCTAGTTTCACCATCAGTGGCCAAATAAACAGCGTACACAGGAAAACAATAGCTTTGTCATTCTCCACAAACAGAGGGCGGATGGGTCAATCTACATAACCCGTGTAGACAATCACAACGTACGTTAATGGGCAGAGTGAGCAGAGGAATGAACAGAAAACTCAAAAACCAAAAATGAACACAAAGAAAATGTTCAACATTCCTAATAATTAAAATAACAATGAAACACTCTGCGCATGTCCACTGAACGTCCCACTCCCTTCCAATCAAGGTCATTGTCCCAGTAATCATCACCTTCCACCACTGAGTGTTTCCTTTGCCCTCTGCTGGATCATCTGAATCTGAAGGTTGACTTGCTTTTTATCGAAACTACTAGCCAACTGCCCAGGAGCTGGGAGCCAGTGGCCTTTCCCCTGCCCTTCTCCCTGGCAATGGGCGAGCTCCCTGCTAGTCCAAGTTCTTGGCCTGTTTCTGGGGACAGGGTCAGGCACAGCCTGCACCAGTGAAAGGAACACAGAAATGAGCCTCGTGGAACCCACGAGGGTTGTAACACGGTTCTCTCCATTTACCATCAAAGACACATTCATCGAAACTTGGAAATAATAATCTGCCCGTATAGATCTGTGCTCAGTTGCACAGTCCTTCATTCGA
>NW_012148563.1:1145539-1171502 GCF_000956105.1 Propithecus coquereli | reverse complement strand
ATGTTCGAGGAAAACCAACTGCATGAAAGTGGCAAGCATAGCAAACAGATTGCAAGGAAAAATGGTCAACACAAGAAAGAAAAAGTTTTGTAAAAGCCTAATTAATACCTGTGGAGAATTTTAAGAATCAATATTGCATTCTTTAAACAAGAACAGGCAGCTATGAAAATGATCAATGAGAAGACAATAAACAGTTCTTGGAAATTAAAAACAATAAAACAAGTAATCTGAACAGGAACTCCGAGGGATAACTGGGCAGTGAAGTGGATATGGCTGGAAAACAAGTTGGTGTTTTAGAACACACAACATAAATCAAGATCACAAAGGGAACGACGTTACAATGTGACCTGGAAGAAATTCACAGTTACAGGGAAGAGGCAGATTTGACTTTAGACACTTCCTGTTATTTGTCTACAATGAACTTGTGATGTTTTGTAATTTTAGAACGGTAATAGGCATAAATTTGAATCTTAGGATCCTACTTATGAAAACTCCGTGTGTGCCTGTGCACTGTGAGGTGAGTAAAGGATACTCGCCAACGTGTTAACAGCTCTTTTCTCTACGTACTGTGACACAATGGTCTGTATCCGCTTCACTGAACGGTTATTATTCTTACAGGAAACTCTAATTACCAAGCCCCATGACCCAGTTTGCAGACTGACCAGCTGCGTGATGTTGGGAGCGGCAGATTGCTGACCTCTGCAGGTGCCGAATGCTGGCTTTTGAGACAGCAGTGAGTGAGAGGCTTGAGTCCCTTGCAGCTTGGTCCCTTCCTTGATCCTGCTAGATTCCAGGCCAGAGCTTTGTCCTCTGCCAACCCCGTGCGAGCTGCAATCAACCTCATCACCACTGGTCACCACGCCTGCCTGGGGTAACACACCACAGGGCTCTGCTTCATCCAATCCGCCACTCACGCACAAGCCGATGCTGACTGGAGTTTGGCTTTTATTATGATTTGATGGCATCTCTAGTCTGTTTACCCTCAACAACTCTTTAAAAAGTTATCAGTTAGTTGTGGCTGTGTAACAAACCACCCCAAAACTTGGTGGTGTAAAGAAACAATCATGTGTGACTTCTCACGAGCCTGGAGTGTGCCTGGACACATCGCAGCTGGCTGGAGGCTGCATGCTGGATGCTCTAGAGTGGGCACTGATAGGGAGACGCAGCTGTCTCTGTCCCACATGGTCTGTCATCCTCGCGCTGCTGAGCTGGGCTTGCTCTCGTGGCGCAGGTGGGGGCCAGGCGGGAGCAGAATTGTACTGAATACCTCGAAGCCTGGGTTCAGAGCAACTCTGTCATTTCCACCTCCATTCTGTTGGCCAAAGCATGTCAAAAGACCAGTTTGGCTGGATTCAAGGGTTGCGGAAATGGGCTCCAGCTCTTAAAGGAGAGAGTACAAAGTCACATTGCAAGAGGCATGAACACAGGAAGTCATTTATGTAACCTGCTGGCTGCGCAGTCTCTGCGAGGGCGTGTGGAAGCAGAACATAGCCACACTATGCGACCATTTTGTGCTCTGCTATTTGCCGTCAAGGTAGCTTCTGGTGCATGGAGTTAAATCCTGATGAATGTCTGGGAGTCTCTTCTCTGTCTTGTCTAGAGTCCCTCCCTTTTTCTATCCCGTCTGTCTTTTGTCTCCCACCCCTGTCCCCAGGAGCCCATTCTCAAAAGGCCATGGAGAGTTTTAGTTCCCAGAACTGTCCTTGAGGGGCAGCATTTAGCTCTTACCCTGCCCCAACCCCCAGCAGCAGGCTGGCCGTGCCATTCAGCGTCCCCTGCAGAGTATCACAACACACGGCTTCCCCTTGATGGTTCTGGGCTCCTCGCATAGGATAGCTCTATTGCCCCATTGCCCTAAATCACCTTTCCTCCAATGGTGAAGAGAGAAAGGAACCATGGAGTAAGGCGGTTGGGGGGAGGACAATTCACTAGACTCACCGTGAAAAGCATTGAGCTCTTTTTATGTGGGGTGGCAAGAAAGCACATGACAGATGTGGGAGCCCCTTCAGAAATGAGGAATCACATCCACGAAGCCGTTCCGGCGAGTTCTCCCGATGTTAAGATTCCAGCCACGTCCATTCATGACCGGCTGCAGATGTGGCCTCTTCGCTCTGGCACCGTGAAAGCAAGTGCCGTTCCCTTCAGCCACTGTGTCAGGGAACAATGGGACCCTTTAGGGCCACTGGTTCTTTTCCAGGCCGAATGATGGCATCGTTAAGGCATCTGATTTCCCCCTGCATGAAGGAAGATTAATGGCTAAGACCACAAGAGGAACCATTGTTTCGCTGGGTGGTTCAAATACTTTCCTTCACAAAATGCAACATTGCCCCAGAGGTAACACAAAACCCTTCTTCAGCGATGTGCCTTCCCTGCTTGAGAAAGACCACACACAAGGACACCGAGCCCTGCCCACAGCCAGTGCCCCGGCCGTCCTGGGTCCAGATCCCTCACCGCAGCTGCAGCTGCCAGGAAATCGGAACCACACACGGAAAATCCAAGGTGAAACGAGCCCTCTGGGGCCACAGTCAGAAAGAAATTCTATTTGTCAAATCCCACAGTCTTTACTCAAAAAGAGCCAAGGACGCTGGAACTGGAATCCTTGGAAGTGTGGAGCAGGCTGTACTCCGTGTGCGCTGCAGGTGGGCTCTGTACCCGTTGTCATAAGTGAGGAATGAAGAGACCATCTGAGAAGCCAGGAAGAGGGCTTATTCTGAGACTATGGCTCCAACCAGTTCCTTAAGTTACCTGCCATGGAGCCTCTGGCATTTTCCCAGTTATGAGCAGAGCTCCCTCTCCATTCTACAGAGTTCTTGGATCCTGAAGCCATTTATGGGAATTTTCCAAGACCCAGAGGGCGTGAGGTCCCCGTGGGTCGCTTATCCACATGGACAGCCGGCCGCTCCTGGATAAGCAATGACTTCTTCAGGCTGCCTGGTCCCTGGGCTGTTGCAAACATTTGCTCTGCAAAGCTAACACAGGATGGGTGCTTTTTCTCTTACCTAGATTTTCAAGGACCTTGTTGTTTATGTAAACGACAGTGAGAAAGACTATCCACATTTTCTTAAAAAAAAACCTTTCGCCTAAATCAAATTCTGCAACTCAAGGCATTAAATTCTATACCAGCACTGTCCGATAGAAGTTTCCGGCCCACGCAGTAGCTGCTAGTCCTGTGTGGCTATTGAGCACCTGACCTGTGGCTCCTGTGACCGAGGGACTGACTTTTAAATTTCATTTAAGTTAATTTAAATGTGAATAGCCACATGTGTCATCTACGTGACTTTTATGGTTATGCAGTTCCTTATGAAGTTTAACACACGTTGACCGTACGAGCCAGCAAGCCTGCTCCTCGGTGCTTCCCAAGAGAAATGAGAGCACGTGAGGATCCACACAGAGAACCGTGTTCACGTGTTTGTAGCAGCTTCATTCGTAATAGCCAGAGATGGCAACCAAGCAAATGTCTATCAACTGATGAATGGAAAACCAAATTGTGGTATATCCACATAATGGAGCATTATCTAAAAGAAACACACTTCTGGCTGGGCATGGTGGCTTACATCAGCTCCTAGCATTTGGGGAGGCTGAGGTGGGAGGTTCACTTAAGGCCAGGAGTTGAGACCAGACTGCACAACATAGTGAGACTCTTTCTCTACAAAAACCTTCGAAATTGGCTGGGCGTGGAGGCGCTGGCAGTCCCAGCTACTCAAAAGGCTGAGGCAGGAGGATTGCTGGAGCCCAGGAGTTTGAGGCTGTAGTGAGTTATGATCACGCCAGTGCACCTCTAGCCCAAACAGCAGAGTAAGACCCTGTCTCAAAAAAAAAAAAAAAAAAAAAAAAGAAAGAAAGAAAAGAAAAGAAAAAAGAAAAAAAAAGAAACATACTTCTGACACACTGATAGTTTTGTGACAACAGTATGCAGTCAGGTACCATTATGCTCGTTAAGTGAAAGAAGCCAGACTAACTGTATGATTCATTTATCTAGAAAAGGCAAAGTTACAGGCACAGAAAGCAGATGGGCGGGCACCTGGGGGCAGAGGCTGGGCTGTGAGAGAAGGGGGAACTGACCAGAGACCTGAGGGACTTTTCCAGGGTTGGAAATACTCTGTGTCTTGAATGTAGTGGTGGTTACACGACTGTATGCTGTTGTCACAAAACTATCACACCGCACACTTAGAATTGGTGAATTTTATTCTATGTAAATTGTATATCCATAAAGCTTGCTTTTAAAAACGCTATACAGAAGTTAAAATGAAAATTATGAAATTTATTTCCTACGGGTCTCTTTCTTGTGCCTCTCTTTACCTACTTAGATGACCACAGAAAACACGAAGAGCCAAGGGGCAGCAGCTTCGCCGAGCCAGCTGGTGAAAATAAGCCCTCCCAGATCACGATTTGGAAGAACACAGATGATTTTCCAAGAAGCAACCTACGTGCTTGGAACTGTAGTTCCACACGTTACAATGAAGTTAAGCCAACACCAGACACGATCATTTCATGAGCTACCTTTGCCCTCTTTGAACTGGAAAGTTTCATGCTCGCTGTGGGCCCAACACCCAGGCGCAGAGAAGCTCCCTGAGGGAATGGGAGTCAGTCCCCTCTAGGCTGGACCCAGAGGCAGGGATGCAGCTGGCCAGGCTGGTGCCCAGAGCAGCACTGGGCACAGCAGCGTGGAGGTGAACCTGCTCTGATTTGGATGCTCATGGCACCCAGCATCCCTATGTCAGAGAGGGACCCGTTTTCAGTAATAGGCAGAACCTCACTTCGAGGGATGTGGGGAGGGACAGCTCATACAGAGGATCCAGAGTCAGAACACACTTGGGACTTGTCAAGACCCACACTGCGTTGGGTGTCCGGCAGATGGTAGTGGGGAGGAGGGGATGGATATATACATACCTAATGGGTGCGGTGCATACCGTCTGGGGGATGGACACTCTTGAAGGTCTGACTTGGGTGGGGCAAAGGCAATATATGCCCTTGACATTCTGAGGAAAGGGGGCTTCCAGCCTAGAATTCTATAGCATTCAGCCAGGGGAGAGAAAAAGATATTTTCAGATATTAAAGATCTCAGAAAATCTATTTTGTAGTTGCCTTTTGCAGAACACTAGTGAAGTACATGCTCCACTGAATTGAAGGAACAAAGCAGTCGAGAGAAGCCACAGAATCTGGGAGGGGGTTGTCCCACAAGAGAGGGGGACAGAGCAGCCCCCCAGGGTCCCAGGAGGCCAGCCCTGCAGGGCCGAGAGGTTTCCGCAGCACCAGGCAGGAGTGGAAGGATGCCGGGGTGCAAAGAGCCAGGAAGGGAGGTGTGCAACCAGGGGCGTGTGGGGATAAAGCAGTGTTACCTACGTCGGAAACTAGGCAAACAGAACCGAGACCATCACTAACTCCAAGAAAAACAGAAGGATGTGGGAAAGTCAACGCCAGCTTGTATACTCTGGGCTTAGCTGGTATCAGTCCGGGCTCTCCAGGGAAACAGAACCTGCAGGATATAAATTAGTCTTTATATCTACGTACATATGCACACATACATACACGGGTATGCATGCATGCATGTGTCGTGTAAAGAGGTTTATTTCAGGGAATTGTCTTATGTGACTGTGGGGTTGGCAAATCCGCAATCTACAGGACGGCAGACTGGAAACCTGAGCGGGAGCTGATGTGGCAGAGCATCTTCTTCCGCGGGAAAGCCTCGGTTTCGAACTTGCGGCCTTCCGACTGACCGGACGAGGCCCCCCACAGGATGAGGACATTCTCCCCTGGCGTTCAGGGAGCCGGGGGAGAACCAGTTAGAGGAATGACCCGGACGGGGCCACGCAAGGACGCAAGGGCGCTTGGTTCTAGGGACGAAAGGAGACAATCCTCCTGTGTCCGGGTTTTCTCTGTGAAGTTTGATGCGGGGTCTTCAGAGAGAGCCAGGAAGGGGACATGGGGTGTGGCATGGGGGAGAAGTAAAGGTTTGGAGCAGCAGGAGTGACATGCGGAGGGACAAACAGTGGCTTGTAAACTGCCGAGAGGCCCCAGCCGCAGATGGAGTCGGAGGCCGGGGATCTGCGGTGCTGGCGGGACTCCCTGCAGCCCCACTGGGTGTCAGCAGGGCCAGTGGGGTTGGGGTGAGAGAGCCAGCGTGGGGTGCGAGCCACTGGGCAACCTGAAGACGGGGATGCTGTGGGGCTGGGGGTCCTGCTGTGGGGTCGAGGGCGAGGATGCGGGCTGGGCAGGGCACGGGCCAGGCCAGGGGACAGGGAGCAGTGCGGGTACAGGGAGGGCGGGCAGGCATGCGGCGGGGGCTCTTCCCTGCACACTGGAGCTGTCCAGGACCCTGGGCACGCTGCCAAGGCAGGGCCAGGCAGCACGGGGCTCACAGGGAAGGATCTGGAACCCGCATCTAGCCAGGAAGATGCCAATCTCCCACCCCTCACCTCCAACCCCACCTGGGGGCTTTGGCAGAAAGAAGAGCCGCCACTGGAAAGAGTGGGGGTGGGGGCAGGTACAGACCGCCCTGGGCAGTGCAGCCAGGTGAGGCGGCAAGGAGATCAGGATGGTTCAGCGTGGTGGGTTGTCACACTGGACAAGGGCCAGCAGGAGGGAGCCGGGGCAGCCTCGGAGGAGAGCTGAGAGGAGGGGGTCTGAGTTGGGAACAGTGGGGAGACAGCTGGGATTACCTGCGATGAGTCTGCGCAGGTAGGCCCAGCGGGGCCTGAGAACACATGAGAGGAGACACACACAGACACCGCCCAGAGTCTGGGGCTGGGCACATGTTTCTTTTCCAACTGGGTGCATACTTCCCTCTGTCAGACAGCATGACCAGAAAACATAACGGTTCCTTTTTTAACCCAAACCGCAACAACCAGCCAGCCAAAGCCCCTTAAAGCCATGTCCATGGTCTGTATCCAAGATACCTGGTAAAATCTGCTTGTCACTTTAATTGAGTCTTATTTGGGTTTTAATTTTATTCATTCTAAGTTTGCAAACAGCCTGAAATTGTTTTTAAAGTCCTACACAGAGCCGAAATAAAAATAACAAATGGATTCACCACCACCTTTTGGTTCCGTGAATAAGTACAGCCAAGTCTCAAATGATATGTTAGCCTAATAACCAGCAATTATTAGTTACATATTGAATTTCTTTGGGACTGAAGCTAAACATAAACTGGAACAAACTGTTCTAATTTGAAACACATAGCAATGAACAAGCCAAATCTCAATTTTAAAATTATTTTTCAAAAATGGCAAGACAGTCTAGTAACAGGCAGAATTAACCACCCTTCCCAAATGTCTACTTCCTAATCCCTGAAACTTAACTTCTGAATATTTACTTTATATTTTGGACCTTGCAGATGTGCTCAAGCTAAGGATCTCGAGAAGGGGCGATTATCCTGGGATATCTGGGTGGGCCTGATGTCATCATGGGGTTTTTATAAGAGAGCAGCAGGAGGAGGGGATCAGAGAAGTGATGACAGGGACACTGGAATGGAGGGACCGTGAGCCAAGGGATGCAGGACAGGCAAGGGACAGATTCCCCCTGGACCGCCAGGAGGAGCGCAGCTCTGCCGACACTTTGATTTTAGCCCGTAAGACCCACGTCAGACTCCTACCTCCAGAGCCGTAAGATAATAAGTTTGTGTTATTTTAAGACATTAAGTTTGTGGTTTGTTATGGCAGCAATAGGCGACTGACACGACCCTGCGTATCAGTGTAAAATATTGAACCTGAACGGTAGGAAGCGTCTCCAAACTGGTCCCGGACTCAGAGTTCACGTACATCGAGTTTCCTCTCTGGCCCCAGGCGCTGGTGCATTTTCCAGTCTTCCAGCCACGGAGAACATTCCACTCCCTGGAGACTGGTCCCAGCCGCAGTGGAGAGATGGTGGCTCGAATGGGAGGCTTTCCATCCGGCTCACTCCCTCTACCGTGAGGCTGGAAGGACCCAGGGGCCCTGGGGACACTGATCCACCGTTGAGGCCCTCGGGGTCCAGCTGTTTCTGTGGCCCAGGCTTCCTGCTCCCAGGGCCGTGTCCTCCCTGCCTGTGGCAGGGGGGTCTCAGCTCCCGGTGCTGGACCCTGTCCTCCAAAATCCAGCTCAGCCTCCTGTGTGCTCACAGGCTTGGGGATTAGGATGTGCACATCTTTGGGGCACGGGGAGGGCGAGGGGACGTTATTATTCTGTGTACCAAAGGCCTCTGGGGCAATTTTTGAAAAATAATAACTGATTCAATTAAAAACAAAGTTTGATCTTGGGTGTTTATTTTCCTGTCTTCCAAACTAGAACAATTTATTCCAGTTTATGTTTAGCTTTAATTCTAAAGAAATACAATATGCCACTAGTGATGACTAGTTTTTGGGTTACTTTTTCATTGGGATTTGGGAGTATTGGAAAGACTCTGTGGAGGTGTGGACACTTGGCCTGGGGTTTTCGAGGCGGGGGGAGGGAGGGGACAGCAGTTTGGTTCAGTTACATGAGGCCTTTCAGCAACTCTGCAGAAAGCGTGTAACAGAGCCTCGAGCCTTTTCTGAAGACCTGTCACAAGGAATCCCTGGGCTATTTCAAGAGCCACGGCGACCACTTTGGGCCAACGGTCTGTGGCGTTATCCCTGGAAGGTTCAGGAAGGATTTTTAGACCCTGGTGTTCTGGAAAACAAACAAAACCCAGAAACAACAGGCCCCCTTAAGGCAGGGCACTGAGAAGGGAACTCTGCAGTCACCAGCTCCTGCCGGTGGGTTCATGCTGATTTGTTTGTTTATTTGTTTCTACCAAGCAGGAGGCCACGTTCCCAAGGCACAGGGAGGCCTGCCGGATGCTGACAATAAGGGCAGCTGGGGATTGTCTGAAACAAGTTGAAAAACAAAATAAAACCCACTAAAATCTGACTGCTTTTGATCCTCCCCATGTGCCGGCAAGTCTAAACAATGGCAATGGTAAAAATACTCCTACATGAAAAAAATCTTTTTTTGGTCCAAGTCTAAAACGATTGTTCCGGTCATTGTTTTAATCATATATATCTAAGCTTCAAATTAGCACATTTGTTATTGCTCGTACTTGACTAAACATCGGCCTCCGCACGGGAGCGAATGAGAGAACTCCCAGTTACTCGCTGGGATTTTATGGGCCACTGGGGTTAGTCATTGCTAAATATCTTAAGACAAAAATAAATGAAGAAAATAAAATTTACAAAATGGTGTGATTTAGTAGTTTCCTAAATGACTAAATGATACACGAGCTATAAAAATTACCGTGTCTTGTTTTAGATTTAGCACCTTCAGGTTCAGTACCTTCTGTAGATGATCCAGTTTCACTAACACACCCACTGATTGCTTATTGGACACTTATTTGCATAAAATATTATATCATAAAGTTATTTGCATGAAAATATTATATCAGACTGTAACCAAAGGATCAAAGTTTAAAGCATTTATGTAGATTTTTAAACTGTCAGGGGAAAAAAGAAGTGGGCTTATTTCCTTTTTCATACTGTAATAGGTATTTTTTACTGGTGTGATTGTATCTATGAAATTCAGTAAAAGAACATTTTCACTGGTTATGTTTCTTTTCTAGCCATTATTATTATTACTTGTGTCATTTTATAATTATTACAAAAAATAATTTTGCCTTGTAGAGAAGGAGGCGTTGAAATGTGAGCCGCTCTGGGGTCAGACGTCCCGGGCATGCCCAGTGAAGGCTCCGTCATCCTCTGTTTGCAGGATTGTCGTTTCCCTAACAGGAAGATGGCACTGAAGTGCCGCTCACGGCCTGTGGGGCTGGACTCCTACGCCCTCTGAGGGGCGGGTGGGCGTCGCCGCAGGGACCAACAGCTCCGGAAGCCCCGGCGCAGCACCCGTACCCTTAAGTAACAGGTGTCTGACGGGCCCCGTGCGGCGCTTGCCTACCGCCTGGTGGAGTCAGGCATCGTGTCTCCCTCGACTATCGGAACTCGGGTCTCCGGTGCAGCAGGGGGAGGGATTACCCTGAGGACAAAAGGGGACAGAGATCCCCCTTTCTTCTACTTCAGGCTCGAGAATATTAAAGCATGTGTAATGGGACAAATGGAAGGAAAGGACCCCAGAGGTCCCAGGAGGAATCCACTGCAAGGCAGGGAGGGGTCTGGAACTGTGAGCACTGAAGATTTGAGCCTGAGTCTGAAAGCTGGCTCTGGGCCAGGGGGTGGTGACAAGGGGCACAGTCTGGACACAGCAACCCTGGTACCATCTGTGCCTGGTCGAAGAGGCTCACACAAGTGTGAACTGGAAGATGCTCCCAGGTGTGAATTGAAAGGGACTTGTCCAAGGGTGACTCGAAAGGAGATGCTACCCTTGGGGCCCACACAGTTTCTCTGTGGGACACCCTTGGCTGCCTGTCTTCCTTCTCCTGAGGAGCCACCACTATCCAGATACCAAGGGGATGGTGGACTCCACCACTGAGAGGAGCAGGCACCTGTGTGACAGCTCGGAAGCTGGACTGATTCATGGACTTGCATAAGCACCTCTAGGCTTATTTGGGAATATCTGAGCGGAGAAATATTCAGAAAAGGCTTGGATCCATTTCAGAAGTGCCAGTGGGCGCCATTAGAGTCTGGGCATAAATGTCAAAGTGGCCTCATCTGTATTCTAGCAGCAAAGCCTGCAGCAAAACACAAGTCACAAATTACAAAGTCAGCCCCCGAAGCAGTGAGATCCCAGTAACGTTACCCACTGCAGGTGAGCTGCTTCTAGGAGCTAATCCATTTAGCCATTTAAAATCCATTTCTAGAGAAATTGTTGAGTGTCCAGGCACCAAGCTATTTAAGCAAGAAACATGCTTGCTTTTTCAAAAGAGCTGCCATCATTTTTGATCAATGGACATATACTGCATCCAGAAAAATGTCAGCAGAAAGAAGTCTCTGATGGCAGTGTTTTGAGAGATCAGAAATGGAGGCGGCAGTACAAGAGGGAAAAAAGGCCAAAAAAAGGCAAATGAGAACCAAGGAATAAACAGCCTAAAAATCGATCAATGCAAATAAGAAAAAGGGGTTGCAGAGCTAAGGGACGCTAGCAAGAGCCAGCAGCTGCTTGAAGGAAGCCCCAAACCACAGCTCGGGCTTGTCTCTGAGCCCCACACCTTGCTAGGACAGTGCTGGAGGCACGGCTGCACCTGCGGGACCCCAGGAAGCCCAGTCTGCCTGCACCTGGGGGACCCCAGGAAGCCCAGTCTGCCGTTGTGTCGCCAACTCCCAGCAACAGTCCTGCCCTCCCTCTATGACTCCTCTGGCTCCCGACAGCTCCTGCCGTGATCTCAGTCTCTTACCCTCCCCACAGTGACTCCATCCGGCACCAAAAAAGGAAACCTACTTGGCTCAAACCCTTCAGTCTGTTAAGCCCATTTCCTGGCGGTCAGGGCAGTGTTGCTTCCTGACACTTCCTGTTAGTTCCTAGACATCCCTGACCTCTCCATGGATTCACGAGGAGCGGGGGACACAGCTGGTCTGAGGGAAGGACGGAAGCGCCCTTAGCAGGCCAGCTGAGGACACCGTTACGGCAGCTCTGGCACAGCTGTGGTTGGGCAAAGGAAGAACCCAGCTACTTGTCAAGCATGGTTTGAATTTAAGCCACAATAAAATTCTAATTCTAATAACAATGAATAAAAGTAATTGGCAAACGAGTGTCCAGCAACCACCCAAAACATTTGTTCTATTCTAGTGAATAGAACAAATACTGAGCATCATTTGAAGTCCTAGAGAATATGACAAATGACTGGTGATACTTCTTACCGCAAAAAGATTACAGTTTTGCTAAAACTGGTCTTTAATCATGGTAAGACCCAGGAGGAACAAGAGCAAATAGATCACGCCTCTCTAAAGCAAAGAGCACTCAATCACCATAGGCCCGTGACTGCCTTAGTACCTGTGGTGACCTTCGACCTTTTGCCGCCACATTCTGTCCTCCCTGCCTTCCAGAATCTTCCAGTGAGCTGGGCGCCCCAGATGCTTCCATGACAAATTATGGTGTGGGGAAAGAAAACAGATATAAAGGAAGAAAATAATTTCTCTGGGCTCTTGGGGAAGAAGGAGGATATAAAAATCATTCAGCGCTTTCTTTTAGATTTCCTGGGGGGCAGGAAGCTGCTCTGAGCAATTCACGACTTTAATACAGGAAACAGTTTCTAGGTCTTATTTTATGCCTAGGAAAACAGCTCTATTACCAATAACGAACCGGCAACCAAAACATACTGACTTCTACTTTAAAGAAACTGTCGGATCGACAGTTCAATCCACAATCCCACTGAGCCCCCGTTAAGTAGCAGGCAGTAAATAGACTCCAGTTGGCTTTAAAACCTTTTAAGCGCCAGTCCTGATGCCACATTTGAAAGGGCAACTGCCCTCAAATATTCTTTATTTTCAATAAAATCATTAGCAGACCCATATTGTTTCAGACATTGTGATGCAATCAATTCATATCAGCAAATCTCACTGAGAGGTGGTTTTCTTCCCGTAAAGAGGACACCGATGTCGTCCTATTCCCGGCGATCTTTAGCTGTGCGCTAGGGCGGGGTCTGTTTTCCAAAGACTCCTTCGACAGCGTCTCTCACTCCACATGCTCCTCCTCTGTGTCCTGACATTCATGTCCCCACCAAGAGGAGGGCTCTAAGTCCCCTCCCTGTAGTCCAGGCCGGTCTTAGTGGCTGTTTGGCAAACAGAACGTGGTGGGAATGATGCTCTGGAACTTCTGGGGACAGCCTAGAACAGTGTCCCCAACCTTTTTGGTACCAGGGACTGTTTTCATGGAAGACAATTTTTCCACGGACTGGGGGTGGGAGAGGATGGTTTCAGGATGATTCACGTGCATTCCATTTATTGTGCACTTTATTTCTGTCATTATTACATTGTATACAACTCGCCATAGGTTGCGGACCCCTGGCCTAGAAGTCTGATAGTTTGGCCCAGGCTCCTCCTGGAAGGCTCTCTCGTGGTGGTCTGCCGCTAAGAAACTGGCCCCGGTGCTGAGAGAGAGGCTCACGTGAGCACTCTGGGCCGGGGCCCGGCATCGACCACCAGCCCCGTGGGTGCTCTGTCTTGAAGGCAGCGGACTGGGCGCTCAGACGGCCGCAGCCCCACCTGACACCTGACGGCACCTGCATGGCAGACCCCGATCGAGAGCCTCCCAGCGGAGCCTCTCACAGAGCCGTGAGAAATAATAATAAATGGTTGTTTCATGCCACTAAGTTTTGAGGCGGTTTGCGGTGGGGTAATAGATAACTGAGAGGGGGACCTCGGGCCAGCCCCCCAACTTCTCAGATCCTGCTTTTGCATTTGCTACGAAGAGAGAGGGCAGGATCTTCCGGACTGGCCTGCACCGAAGGCTTTAGCGAAACCAGAGAAAAGCGCTTTTGGATCTGTAAAGGGCTGTGAGTTTCACTGCTTCGTCCGTCAGCTCTTCCTTTTCCCACTTCTCATTTTGTCAGCATTCCTTATTTTCTTCTATTTAAAAACTTTTCCCCCAGTTACAAGAATAATACAAATTTACCATAAAAGTTTGTCAAACAGACAAAGCTGCAAGAAGACGTTATAGTTATGTATAATCCGTCCACGGAGCTGGAACTATTGCTGCCATTGTAGGACACACGCCATCAATCTTTCTACAGATACGCTAATGTTCACGCATATGGAGTAGATGCCCTCTATCTAAACAGTTACAATGATTATCTGGTTGGTTAATCAAAAAACTAAAAGTAGGAAAGTATAAGATACATAAAACACATATACATTGCATATTTCATTTTAATTTAAGACCTATAATAAATTAAAATAGGGAATATTTTAATGCGATGCCTCGGCTCTGACTGGAATTCTGAGTCATTTTCTTGCATGAACCACACCCAGACGCATTCTTTATGATGTATCCTTTCATGTTCTGTAAAGCCGAGCGAGTCCTTAAGGACACTCACAAAAAATCTGACTTCTGAATCTTTTTAGATTTTACCCTTTTCCCCAGCCTTTACAATGATCTCACTAACACCTCATCACTGAATGTCATACACATTTGTAAGCGAATCACTTTTATCTATTTTCTTCTATTTATTTGCTTCACTGAAAACTTTTTCATTGTCCTTTTTGATAGAAATGGGACTGTATTTGCCAGGAGGGATGACCCATCCTGCCCTGCACCTCTCACCTGTGACACGGAAGCCCACCCAGCACCGCATGAAGACCAGGCCGTAGATGCCAAGGCTGGGCTCATATTGGATGCCCAGATCAGTGTGTTTCTGAATCCCAAGACCTAAGTTTCCGGTATCTCAGAAGGTGTTTTTTGTTAACTCGCACTCCCGCACCTTTAGACCTTTCCCAGGGTTTCTGCTGCCTTGGCCCCGCCCACTGTGCAGGGGACAGCAGTCTTCTCGTTTCCACTGATGCCAGAGGATCTGACGGTGCATCCAGCTTTGGGGAGCACAGGGGTGTGGCCCGTGAGCTGCCCCAACACCGCGGCTGCGGGGTCAGTCTGTCTCCACTCTCCCCCACGCCGGTGTTGGGGTGGAGCTTGCAGAGACGAAGTTCCCGCTTGGGGGTCCCCTTTGCACCTCCATCCTGTGCCACCATGATGGAGAACAGGAAGAGAGACTGCTTTTTGTCTGTCTTTCTAAAGGGTTTATCTTCCATTTTGTAGAAACACTATATTGCTGGTCATATTTCACTTGGTGACTTTATAAATTTCTTAATTATAATATTATAACAGGTACAATAAACAAAAACAGATTTGGGAACAAGTAAAATGCATTTTTCAGATTTAATCAGAAGAGCTGAACAACATGATTAAGCTTGAAATCTTTCCCCAACACCAGTGAGAACACATTATTTTCAAGCACCCATAAAATATCCACAAAAACACTGACAGTGTTTTAGACAAAAAGAAGCCATGATAAATTCCACAGTGAAATAAACTCTGAATTAAGAAATAAAAACTAAACAGTATATTTCTAAATAAAGATTGAATTTAGGAGTAAACATCCTTAAAGTAACAACATACTTAGAACTTACAAGGTGCTTACACCAATTTGTTTACACAGCCACAATAGTGCCCATGAGTTTGTTACTCAGCATCCTCATCAACGTGTAGAGAAGTCAGTCGTCTAATTTCAGCTAATCTAGAATGTACCTAAGAATTTGGCTAGTGAGATAGTAGCACCTTACTGTTTTTCAAATTTGCATTTCCCTGATAACTAATGAAGCTGAGATTCTTCTTAGACTCTTTTGGGAAGTTCCTGATCAAATCTCCTGCACATTTTCCTCTTGTTTATCTTGGATATAAGCCTTTGGACAATTACACATTTAACAAATATCAACATATATATTTATGTTGGTACTGCATTTTATTCTTTTAAAGGTGTACTTTGATAGACAGAAATGCTTAATGTCAATTATCAGTTTATGTTCAACTTATCAATTATGTCCATTATGTTTAGTCTTTTTGTGCTATTTCAGAAATCTGTCCTTACATTAAAGTCATGGAAATGTTCTCCTATCTTTAGTATTTCTTGTAGTGCAGGTCTACTGGGTGCGAATTTTCTCAGCTTTCATCTGTCTGAAAATTCCTTATTTTGCCTTTATTTTCAATGTGTATAGAATTTTAGATTGGCCGACACCCAGCTTTGTACAGCTGTCGTTCCATTGTTTACTTGCTTCCATGATTTACGTGGTGAAGTCTGCTGTATGTTTTATTCTTGCTCCTTTGAAAGTAACGCATCCTCCCCCATCTCTACCCGCTTTTAAGATGTTTCTCCTTGTCTTTGGTTTTCAGCAGTTAGACTAAGATATACCTATTCTGGTTATCTTAGTTGGGGTTTGGTTAGATTGAATCTATAGGTTGATGTCTTTTGTTATTTTAAAAATATACTTAACCATTATCTCTTCAAATATTGTTTATGTTCTTTTCCTTCCTCTCCTTTGGGGACATAAATTATATATATCTTATATTCCATACTGTTCTTCCATTGTTTTTCTCCCTTTGCTCCAGTTTGAATAAATTCTACTCATGTCTTCTGCTATATCCAATGTGCTGCTGAATCCATCTAATAATTCTTCATTTCAAACATTGTGTTTTTCAGTTCTAGACTACCCAGTTAGTTCTTTCTTATATATTCAATTCTGTTGAAATTCTCCACAGTTCTCTTATTTTTCCATGTTATCTTTTATTTTCTTGAACAGGATAATCAATTTTTAAAAATTCCCCTTTGGTAACTCTAATGTGAGACTACATATAATGTTTTTAATTTTTTTCTCTTAGTTTTTGTTTATCTTGGCTCTATGTGTTTTTTTTTTTTTTACCATGCCTTGTGATTTTAAAATTTTATTTTGCTCATGATAGATGAAAATTGTAGAGGCTCCGGGATAATAATGTTTTTCTTCAAAGAGGTTTCCATTCTTTGTTCTGTCAGGCAATGTCCTGCCAGTGGACCACCTTGATCTTATCAAGGCCTGATTTTCGACTTCGGTACAGCTGGTCTCTATTCCTCATGCAAGGATTTAAAAAAATGCCCTCAGGGAAAGCACCGGGGTTAATGTGAAAATCACCCCATGTGCTTTCCTTCCCTCACACTTGTGCCCTTTGATACTGTCTACATTAGTTGCTGCCCCCTGCTTCCAACGGTCATTTTGTGTATTCTATTCAGCTTTAATGGGGTTTATTTTCTTGGCACGAAAGTTAGTCCAATTTAAGTTGCTCCATTATGTCTGGAACCAGACATCTGATTTGTCTTGATTAGACATATTTTATAAAGTTTTTATGGCCTCATTTTTATATACCTGATTGGAAAATCCAATGTTGGTGTCATATATATCTCATATACAGCAGTGGAAAAAAAATATATATATGTATGTACTGCTATCATGCTTCTGTTAATTTCTCCTTGCATTTCAGTTTTTGCGTTATGTATTTTTAAGGCTGTAGATAACACTTTTGATAAATTTAAATGTCCAATTTTGTCTCAAGTGTTTTATGTAGCCATTGTTGTCATTAAATTTCTTTATCTCATTGATGGTTCATAGCCCAGAAAAATATAGGAATTAAGATACTGTCAGAGACCGTAATAGAGGGGGAGTTACCTGCTTACCACATTGTTTCTTATTGTCTTTGACAAACCATTCAAAATTTCCCTATTTAGTTCATCATTGCCTGTCAGATTTTCCATATGTAATAACCTTTTAATATTGTTTAATTGTAAGTTCTCTTCTAAGCGTCAGGCCATTGTGATTTTATGTTTTAGTGGAAGATATGAGCCATTGCCTTTTAATAAATAGCACTTATAATTTGTCAGGTTTTGTGCTTTTTTTTTTTTATTTGGTAACCTTGATATTTCTTTTTCGTTCTTCCATTTGCTCTAGGAAACTATGGCTCATTTATGAATTTAAAACCGGTTCCCTGGCACACAATCTAGGCCTTAGTCTGTTAGTGTCACCTTCTAAGGTTCAGGTGAGGTAGTTTGGGGACAGCTCCCTGCCTTGCAATCAATTCGTACATTTTAATCACAGGCCATCACTTAACTACCTTTGTCATCTCAGGTAAGACTCTTATGCTTTGAGTCCTCAGTTGCGCCACCTATAAAACAAATCAATCAGGGAAATGACTCAATCACTAGAAATATAAAGGTAAAAAAAATGTGTTCCACTAGGCTTTTTTGTTTGCTTTGTTTTCTTAATAAAACTATTTACCCACAATATGGCTAAAGCAGCAGATGTCTTAGTTTTGGCTAGAATTACATCAAGCAGGGGCACTATTTAATTGATGCGGATCAGCTGAGGTTGATTGGTTATATCTCTAAAATTGGCTCCCAAAGGTCAAAGCACTAGTCATCGATACATGAGATTTTAGGAGCTCAAATACCTTTCGAAATCTATTCCTTTTCATTTGAATAACATTACAAAGAATTTAAGTTGCAAGACCATATATTAATACAACATCACAAGATAGAAAGGAAAATAAAGAATAAAAACATATTTCAGACACGGGACCAACGGAGAGGGAATTCTTAGTCTGGAAATGCAGGAATGGAGTTTCCTTCCTGGACTCTCCATGACCTGCCGCAATGGATTCGGGGAGAGAAAGATGATGACAATTGGTGTAGCCTGTTTATTTCCACCAGGGGGAAGTATAGCATCGCGAATAAAGTTAAGTAATTTAACAAGCAGGATAATGAAACAGCTATTGACTCAAAATGTGTTTTTTTGTTTGTTTTGTTGTTTTGTTTTTTCGCTGGTTTTGCTGCAAGAATGTAGGGAAGAGACAGTTCTAAGACTATGTGGATTAATTTTTCAAGCTTTTCCGGTACTACATGATAAGGAAAAGAGAAACTCCTGAGCAGGAATTCTGTCAAACTTGTCCTGCTTCTCCAGAAACAAACTTCATACATATAATTTTGAAAACTATAATTTTGAAAACAATAAAATAGGTATTGACAGAAACCTTACCTTTGTATTACCCACCTCTAAAATATATGTCGTTTTCAATGAAAATCAATTAAAATTTGTCAAGGCCAGCTGAGCCAGCGTAAGAGTTGAATGATAGTAGCTGTGGGTTTCACAAGTTAATTTGAGTAATTTGGAATTTGTCACACACACGGGTCCGTGAGGGAAGAGTTCAGACAACACAAGACTAAGGGCTGCTGCCCAGCAGGCACCAACAGTCAAGGGCTGAGCTAGCGCCGCAGGAATGACAGACAAAAGGCAAAGTGACCGGGACAGATTCACGGAAGCACCAGAGTCCGCACCAAGGCAGACAGAAACTGTGGTGTCTGGAAGCAGAGGAGCAGGTGCAAGTCCCCGCCTCGGGAGAGGGTGGCTCAGCATGGGTGTCAGCACCAGAAGGACCACAGTGTGAGAGGAGTGACGGGTGGTGAGGCAGGCCTGCAGAGGTGGCCCAAGTCATGGGCGGCCTTGAGGGCCAGGCCACGGGTGGAGGATGTGGCCAGATAGGGAACAGTGACAGTGGCATCAGGCGGGGAGTGTGGCAGGGAGAGGATTGAGCCAAATATCTTTGAATCTCAAACCAGAGAGCCAGCCTCAGCCAACACTTCCTCATGCTCACATCTCTGGCCCAGTCACATAAAATAATAGACACGTGTCTCAATGACCATTCAGCTGATGTGCTCTGCCACGGGAAACCCGAATATGTCTCCGTGACCCACGTGGTCCCTCTCCCCACGGTGTCGTCCAAAGTATGCAAAGTAACTCTGATGCCAAGCACAGTGTGGTCTCTCAAAGAACGTATCTCATTCAAACATTGTCATAGGGCTGCGTAAAGGATATTATCATTGCAGCATAAAATAATATAAAATGTTTTAACTTTATCATTTAAATTATCACCGCTCATAACTTCCACTAGCCCTTAAAGTAGTATCAAGATTCACAGAGAAACATAAAGAATCGGCATTAGAGCCGCACATGTTATACCTAGACCTGTGCACATACGAATGTAAAAGTGACACAGATCCTTTAAAATCCAAAATGCTCCTCAGGCACCAGGCGCCAGTGCTCTGAGCACTCTGCTGACCCGCGTTGGGGACCACCGACAGGAAATGGATCCTGTGCTGCTGGGAGGTGATAACTGGTGACACAAGAATCAGCTGCATCCTGCTGCCTGCAAGGCAGCTCTGACAAGTGAAGTATTCTGTGTCTTCTCTTTCCTAAATGGTCAGAGTGCAGCGACCGTCTCTGAGCGCTGCGGTTGCACAGCCTGCAAACCTTCACAGCTTTTGGATAAAGCCACCTTTGGTCTCGAGGCCACAGACCTATTGAGAAACATTTCCCTGGGACCTGCACGGTAGTTGTCACCAGAGCAGATGTTTAGAGTTTAGGGTCACTCTGTGCCAGAGCCGAGTGCCAGACCCCGTGCAAAAGGGGAGCCTGTGTGGTCTTCAACACATTTACTGGGAGGGGGCGTTTGTAATAACTGCACCCCTCTGCAGCGTGGTGCCAAAGGAAGGGGCTATTCTTGCCTATGCCAAGGGCAGACTCAATCAGCCGCTTAGCTTGAGAGCTAGACAGCTGGGGGACTCTCAGACTCCTGTCCTTCAGCACAGTAACTGACCCAAAACGTGGGCTTCGGGGCCAGCAGGTGGCACTCGTTTTCCAACCAAAGATTCCAAACGGCTCCTGATGGCGGCTGTAGGGTAACTTTCAGATCCCAGCCCAGAAAGGAAGGTGGGGGTGCCGCATTCCTAGTGGGAGGGGCGGAGGGAGATTATTAACTTGTTTAAATAAATCCCTGCTGGACTTCGCCACTACGAGGCTGCCCAACGCCCCGTGAAACTCCCAGCAGCATGTTGCAAGAGGGGCAGGCCCCCCCGTGCTGCCCTGGAGATGGGGCTCGGGCTGGAGGCTGCCAACGTGACCCCAGTGCCCAGCGCAGCTCCTCTTCTGGGGTCCCTTGAAAGAGAGGCAGAAGACAGGACTTTAAAAAAAAAACATTTTCATAGGAAGATGAAACTGCCTGTCGGGGTGAGGGCTGGGTTTGGGCTTCCAAGGCCAGGCCGCAAGGGCGCTCCTGGGAAGCTCTGGACCAGCCGGGCCCCCAAGTCATGTGAAAGCATCTGTGGTCCACTGAGGACCACCTGCCGGCACAAAGGCATCAGGTCTGGCCGGAATCGCGTGTGCCCCCTGTGCCCGCCGCCCCTGCGCTCCAGGTGCCGTGCCTTACAAGCAGGTGTTCTTCAGGGTCCTCGCCCAGCCCTGTGAAAAGTATCCTTATTATATTATCACCCCATTTTACACGTGGGGTCCCCAGCACTTAAGGACTTGATTAAATGGCCCAGGTAGAATTAAAATCAGTTCCAAAGCTTGTCGTCTGAACAAGCTAAGGGCTCCCCTGCACATGCGTGGGGAGAGCCATGACAAGGACAACAGCAACAGCAGGAGCCCAGGACCGGGACCAGCAAGACTGCGGTTTGTGGGAAAAGGCCGGGCGAGGCCCCACTCGCGCTCCGTCAGCCTGCCCTCCCCAAGCAAGGTCCAGTCTGACCGAGCACCCTAGAAGCAGAGCTCGCTCCAACGCAGCTTCGGGCACGTGAGCCGCCCAACCCTTCCCTCCAGCCCCTGCTCTAATCCTCGCCCCTCCCCAGAGACACTGTGGAAATTCTGTCGTCCCCACTGTCCGGCAGGCGAGGCTGGATCTGCCCCTCAGAGCGACAGGCTGGCCCTGTGACGACTCACGACCAAGGCAACCCTCCCGTGGACAAATCTCCGTGCACGTGCCGTGTGCACCTGCGCACCCCGCGGCACACGTCCAGTAACACCAACAACAAATGATCGCTGACTCGGGCTTAAAACAACACGCGTTTATTATCGCACGGTTCTGTTGGTCGGAAGGCCAAGGACAGCGGCACTGAGAGTGTCGCAAGCCTAAAAGCAAGGTGTCAGCAGGCTGCGCTCCTTCCTGCGGCTCTGTGGACAATGGGCTTCCAAGCCTGTTCAGGTCGGTGGAGGGCCTGGCTCCCTGCAGCCATGGGACGAAGCTCTCGGCTTCCCTGCTGCCTGTGCGGGGCCCGTCTTTGCTCCTGGGTGGGGAGTTCCCTGCATTTTCAGTGTCCTGGGGTGGCCACGTGCCTCCTCCTCCTGCCCACATGGCTTCCCCTCCAGCCACGGCAGGTCAGTGCCGCTCGCACTCCAAGTCCTCCAGACTCCCCTGCGGCAGCGTCTTTGGACTGCGGCTGGAGAAAGCGCTCTGCTTTTAAGGGTGAAGGAAACCGAAATATTTCTGCCCCAAGTATTGAGGACTAAGTGAAAGACACTGCAAGCCAGGGGAACACTCTGCCTCGGCCTCTGTCTGCCCGATGGCAGGACATAAATCCTCCCTCACTGGAGACGTCCCTTGCTTAAGGACCCAGGTCGTCTGTGGACCCCCCTTTAGAAATGTTGCTTAGAGGAGAACTTCACCCCTTACCCCCAACTAGCTGTGGGACTTAATGTCTCCAGGGCCCGATTGCCTCACCTAAGATACTGGGGTTCAAATAAAGACCCTGCCCGAGAACCGGGGAAGGGACTCTAGCCGTGGAGCTCGGGGTCTCAAACTAGGGGTCCCCAGAATGTGGCTGTGATTCCTACATTTCATGTGGACCGACGTGTGCTGTGTGTGTGTGTGGGGGGGAGGGCTTGGGGTACCCAGGATGTGGATCATTCAAAGGATGGTTAAAGAAAGGAAAAATTGAGAAAGGACTAAAAAGTTCAGTACTAGAACTATCAGCCAGTGGTTCATGGAGGAAAAATGTCTTTGGAAAAGCAATTTAAGAAAGGAAGAGAGGGAGAAAGAAACGCTAGCACATTGGATTCCGATAATTCAAGTTCAGAAAACTGAAGCGCTGTGAGTTTGCTCCTGGGCAGGGTGTCCCTGGGCTGGGGTGGGCAGCTGGTGGCCCTCCTCCTGGCCGTGTGCCGGCGCCCCGCCGCCTGGAGTCCCAAGGGCCAGCCCGGGAAGCTGCACACACAGGCGGCCTCCTCGGAAGTGCGTTTCCTGGTCTACAATCTTCCTGTTCCATCCGTTACTGCCGGCTTCCGCCACAGCCCCTTCCCTTAAACAGAAACACTCATCAGCAAAGCCCAAACTTCAGCGTGTACAGTCCAGTGGCATGAAGTACATTCACATTGTTCTGTAACCATTACTAGCATTTATCTCTACAACTCTTCACCTGACAAACCCTAAACTCTGTACCCATTAAACAATAACTCCCTGTCCCTGTTCCTCTCCACCCCTGGCGACCACCATTGTGCTTATATTACTATTTTTATGTCTTTTCTAAAATTTCATTTTTCTAGTAACTCATCTTTATTTTATGAATGTTTTAATCTGCAATGGATTAGAACAAACTGATCCTTCACCACAGATAGTGTGAATACTCGGTATCAGAGTATTCAAACTGAATTGACCAGCTGCCCTGTCTGTAGTGCACACGTGTTGCCTCGGATCACCCTTCTGTCATACGTTATGTTTCCATAACGCATAGGTTCTTCCTCTCTGTAAAACAGAAAATATGTGTTGGTATCTATGAAGTAAACTCATTTTCTTCTTTTTTTTGTGACAGAGTCTCGCTCTGTCGCCCAGGCTAGAGCGCTGTGGCGTCAGCCTAGCTCACAGCAACCTCAAACTCCTGGGCTCAAGCGATCCTCCTGTCTGAGCCTCCTGAGTAGCTGAGACTACAGGCCCATGCCACCATGCCCGGCTAGTTTTTGCTATTTTTTTTTTTTTTTTTAGTTGTCCAGCTAATTTCTTTCTATTTTTAGTAGAGATAGAGTCTCACTCTTGCTGAGGTTGGTCTCCAAATCCTGACCTCAGGCGATCTTCCCACCTTGGCCTCCCAGAGTGCTAGGATTACAGGTGTGAGCCATCACTCCTGGCCAAATTCATTTTCAATAGGATTTAGACTAAGATGAAAATATTTCAAGAAAATATATTTCTGTTTTAGCATGGTCCATAAAATAAGGAGATAAATGGCTACCATTTATGTAATGCTAGTAATGTACATGCCAGGTTATTCACATACATTATTTATGGCTCACAATAACCTTTAAGTTGGGAACTCTGATTCCTACTGCTTGATGGAACAGGAAATAGACTCAAAGAAATCTGCCCAAGGTCACCTTGCTAGTAAGTGGCAGATCTAAATGTTGGCTGTATACCTGTATGACTACTTACCAAATGTGAAAACGGCCCATTTGAAAATGAAAATGGCCTACCCAAAAGGACTGCAAAAAGCTTGATTCAAAGATTGAAAAGTTACATTAATAAAAGAATCAAGCTTAAAAAAATAAGTCAAATTTCTCACTGTTCTTTAAAACTAAGGATATTTTTTGAAAGTTATCATTTAAAATATTAATAAAATTTTAATTTCAGGGATCAGAATAAATGATGAATAGTAAAAAATACAAATACACAGTTGATACTTTCATTCAAAGTTGTTTAAATGATATCCTGTTTATAGCTATGAAGCCAAACACTGACCTCCACCAATAATAGCACTCTGGCTGAAACGACTTTGAGTGGGGTCTAAGTTTTGGTTTCGTATCATACATTGAAGCCACTATCGAGCATCCTGACATGTTTCACGGCTCATTTTAATCGACCTCTGGGCAGTGTTAAGCTCAGATGGCCACTCCTTCACTGAAGCACTCTTTTTTCTGGGCCTTTGTGATACTACCATATTCTTCTGATTATTTTTCTGCTACTTCTCTGGTGGCTCTTTTTTGGCCTTTGTTTTCAGTTCCTCCTATCCTGGAATATTTCTTAGGCATCAGCCTTCTTTTGTCCTTAGTTGGTCTCGTCCATTTTCAAGGCTACAATTATGATCCATGTATCTAAAACTCACAATTTTATTTTTGGCTCAAAACTCTTCTTTTAATTCTAGGTATATCCAGTTGCCCAATGACATCTCATTGTATGTCTGGAAGGCAACCTCAAAATTGACTAATTATCACTCTCCCATTCCAACTCATTACTTCTTCAGTGTTTCCTATTTCATTAAATAGTGCTACTAATCACACAGTTGGCTTCATCCAGAAGCCTGAAAATCTTCCATGACTTTTTCCTCTTCCCTATCACCTACACCTAGCAAATTGTATTACTTTGAACCCACAAATCTTTCTTGCATCCATCCATTGCTTACTGATGCCAGTCTTTTACCTGGACTACTGAAAAAGTCTCATAATTGTCTGGAACAACACTTTTATTGTAGTCACGGATCTTTTACCAATGGAAAAATCCAAACATAATACTTAGTTAAAGCCTCCAAGTGCTAATTAAAGTAATAATGAAGAAGAATTTTGGTTTGACACTATCCGAAACCAAAACAAAATCTAAAAAAAAAAAAACTTCATAACACCTATTGTTGGTGATGATATGGGAAAATAGTCTGGGAGGAAAGGTATATTGTTCCATTTGTATTAAAAATGTACATGGCCTAGCAATACTACTCTTGAAAATCTGCCTCATAGAAACAAAAAGTCCAGGATACAAAGTTGTTTATTGAAACCTCTTTCACTTGTAAGTATCCATTGTGATTATATAGGGCCCACCTGGATAATCAAGGATAATCTCCCCATTTCAAAATGGTTAACCTCCAAGGCCCTTTAAGCAAACAAGGTAATACATAGACAGGTTCTGGGAATTAGGGTGAAAACATCTTTAGGAAAGCATTATTCTGCCTACTACAATGATTTTCAACCTCATTTGATCAGAGTCAAATAAAAGACACCATCTAAGGAATTTTTTTTCACCCATTTGCATTAAAAATGTTATTTTATTATAAGGGTCATATACCTTTTAACAAAGGACTTGTAAAATAAGGATGTCATAATCACAATTTTCTTCGGGCACATGCCTAAAGGTGAATTTAATGCTGTTTATGATCACTTAACTAGCAATAACTACAGAAAAGATGTACTAAATTTTCCTGTTGTAAATGGGAAGACTGGTATACAAATGTTCTCCATAAGTTTTAAGATTTATGATTCTATAAAAAGGCAGAAATTCTTGACTCACATTAGACTTCTGTTGAAATTAAAATTTCTTGGTCCTTCCAAATAAAAAACAGACATTGCCATTTATGTATTTGTGTAATACCTGTAGTTTAGGGTAGGCCAGCAAGGATGATCTGGCCCTCAGAATCCCGGGAAACCCTCTGGAAAAGCCAGGAAAGGTCGATCATGCCAGAGGAGTCCTCTGTTTACTCATGAGGAAGGCCAAGTCCAAGCATCGAGCCCACAGAGTCAACGGCCCAGGTGTAGGATAATGACACATGAGGTGTGCACGAGTCTCGGAGTTCCCCTGCGCCATCTGGGGAAGGCCAGTGCCTGTGTCTCCGGCGCGCAGAGTCGACCGCCGGTGTCCCGGGTAACGCCAGGATCGCTGCAACCGGCCCTCTCGGTACATCGCCATCTCCGGGAGGGGCAGGGTAAGTCCATCGGGGCGAGAGAGTCGCCCGCCACCACCACGGGAACGCCGCCTTGGGAGCACGTGGCCCT
>NW_012148563.1:1143768-1145251 GCF_000956105.1 Propithecus coquereli | reverse complement strand
AGGACATGAGGGAAGGACATGCCAGCCTGGAGAGTTTGGGAAGTTTCAATCCGAGTGTCTCGCTGGAGAGGCACTGTGTCAGACCATGAAGCCAGAGAAGCCAGTGGCTGCCGTTGGGCCGACTAGGAGCTAAGATCATGGAACCACTGGCTCTGCATTCACGCTCCCAGACAGAAGGTTTGCTGCTTCAGATCTGAAATTCCAAACTGGACATGAGCAGGTGGGTGCTTCCAGGCCTCAGAGTACCCTTGTTCCCACTTGGGAATGCCGGCTTCGGTAGATCATGCACCCAGTTTCCCCAGCCGCCATCTGGGGAAAGCCAGCTTAGGTGCCCCGTGCCCCCAGAGCCCCGCCGTCGTCTAGGGATGGGCAGCTTAGTGTCTTCTGGGCCTCGGGCCCTGGCTTAGCTCCTGACTCCCCCACCTCCTTCTGTCCCATGTGGAATTTCAGATCTGAAGCAGTGAACGTTCCAGTCTGCGTGCGTGAATGTAGAGCCTGTGGTTCCTGGTCTTAGGTCCTCGTTGCCCCAAGGCCTGCCACTGGCTTCTCTGGCTTCATGGTCTGACACAGCGCCTCTCCAGCGAGACACTCGGATTGCAACTTCCCCAACTCGCCAGGCTGGCATGTCCCTCCTTCATGTCTCCACCTCTATCCCTCGCCCTCCTACCTCTACTGGCCCCCCGCTGCCCAGCAGGAGGCCCCATGGTTCAAGACTGAGTGCAGAGCTGTCAGCTCCTTTGTGAAGTTTGCCCAGGTGACGGTAACCACACCCTTTTTCTGTGACCTCACCTTGCCAGCTTTCAACGGCCACGGCAGCTCCTCCAGCACTTTGGGATCTTGGTCTGTTTTCTTGTCTTTTCCTTTGAAGACTTTTTGGTTCCAGGATGTGAGAGAGAGAGAGAGAAGGAGGGCATCAAAGAGGGTTGCTAACTACTTTGCCAACTAAAGGGTTTTTCCAAAACAGCCCAACTCCTCTACATCCCCGATATTTCAAAAAGGTCATATTAACGCACAAACACCAGGGAAGGCCTGACCTCAGAATTAAGGATGGGCTCTCAAAGCAAGGAGTCTCCGCCCTTCTACACTTACCTGTGCACGTGCTGGCCTCAGAGCTCTCATTGCTGTCAGGGTACAGCGGGGGTGGGAGGTGGGGACTGACTTTTGAGACCCCGTGTCCTGGAGAGTGAGCTCCAGTGGGGTCGGGTGGCCTGTGAGGTCACAGTCCAGCAGCCAAGGTTTCCCCGGCAACCAGAATGTGAGGATCCCCTTCAGATGCTGTAGAGGCCTCTCCCCTCCTCGCCTCACTTTAGGCTGTGAGTCTGCCGGGAGGCCACGGGGGCCGGTGTCCCCAGGAGACTCCTGCTGCAGTGTGTCTGTTTGAGTTACACAGGGGATTGTCTCAGCTGCTGAATCCCATTCGATTTTGGAGCCTCAGACTTGACAGGCTCCTGGGCGGGGCCTGTTGGATCTGACCCGGCTTCCC
>NW_012148563.1:1141880-1143718 GCF_000956105.1 Propithecus coquereli | reverse complement strand
TTATAAGTTTTTGAACATCATTTTATAATACACACATTTACATATTTATAAGAGAATGGGATAAGAACCCACTCTGGACATAACCTGGTAAGCCTTATTTGGGCGCGTGGAGGACGGGCCTGTCTCCTCTTTCCCAGGTGCTGTAGCCCCAGTTCTTTCATTCATAACTGCAGTGACCGACACTGAGCTCCACTCTACGGCTCACTGAGCCCTCTCCAGCCATTGTCCCGTTTAATCCTGACAGTCTCTCTGGGAGGTCAGTCTTTGCTGTCTAATTATCCTCATTTCACTGAGGAGGAAACTCGAGTTCAAAGAGCTTACCAGACAGGCCAGCTCGATCCCGTGTCCTCTCCACCAGCCGTCGCCTCCTCTCTGGGGACCGCCGGCGCAGCCCGCGTGCTCCAAGCCAGTGCTTTCTCGGCCCAGGCCGGCTGAGACCTCTGGCCTGGGCGGAGGGCCGAGGATGTGGGCAGAGCCCCGAGGAGCTGCCAGGGGCCAGGCTCTGCACAGTGCTCTGGGGTCCCCTCTTGCCAGCTCCTGCAATGCCTGCTTCGTCTCTTAGCAACCGCTGGTGACATCAACAATAAAGGTGCTGACAGGGCAAGGCGCGACCCCATTTCAGAGACTGTGACATCTTCACAAGGGGCTTGCTCTTTCCACTCCCCTTAAGTGCCCTTGAGCCCAAGGTCAGCTCTACAGGGCCTAGGTGGAGGCTGGGCCACTCAGTGCCCTCTCCGGTGGCCTGGCCTTCTCGGACCCTGTCCTGGCCGCAGGGCCTGAGCTCTGGGCACCCGAGGGCAGTCGGCTCCTCCCTGGCCTCCCCGGCGCCAGGGTGCGGGGCGTCGGATCTGGGGTGCTCCTCACATTCCACTCCGCGAGGCGAGCCCGCAGCTGCCAAGTCTCTGGTATCAGGGGAATGACCTCAGAGCCTTGGACTTGGCTGGCAGGCCACTGTCCAGGCTTAAAGGTCCCCTGGCAAGCACCTGTCACCCAGTCTAGAAGGTCTCTCATCCTTCCCCTGGAAGGTCCCTCAGACCTTCCAGAAGGGGGCTGAGGCTTCCGGGAAAGAAGGCAGACTTCTAGGATAGGGTGAGACACAGAATTTCACAGCCCCTTTTGTGAATGTTCGGCTCCCTGAAGTCTGAAAACCCACCTTCTCTCTTGAAAGGTCAGGAACAGACCTGCTGTGTCTAGCTTGGGTTAAGGGGCCCTGGGCGAGGCCCTCTCTTGCTGCCAGGAGTCCGTCACAGTAGCAGGCAGTGGGAGAAGGGTGGGTAGGGAACTGGTCTCCACACTGTCCACACTGCTGTCCTTCCCTCCAGCCCTGTGAGGAGGGTGGGACTGTTCCATTTTGTCTAATTTTTTTCAGCTGAGGAAACCCAGCTTTGTGATTCATCCAAGCTGGGACCAAAACTGGTCAGGGCAGAGCTCATTCTCAAATGCAGATTTTCCAGTGTTTCCACCAAAAGCCAAAGCATTCAGCCATTCACCAGCCGGTTCCTATAACGGGAGTCAGACTGTATGTCTGTCTATTCATTTTGAAATTCGTGGCTGGGCGCAGTGGCTCATGCCTGTAATCCTAGCACTCTGGGAGGCCAAGGTGGGAGGATCATTTGAGCTCAGGAGTTCAAGACCAGCCTGAGCAAGAGCGAGACCCTGTCTCTACTAAAAATAGAAATAAATGAGCTGAACAGCTAAAAACATATAGAGAAAATTAGTTGGGCATGGTGGCACATGCCTGTAGTCCCAGCCACCTGGGAGGCTGAGGCAGGAGGATCGCTGGAGCCCAGGAGTTGGAGGTTGCTGTGAGCTAGGCTGACGCCACGGCACTCTAGCCC
>NW_012148563.1:1140133-1141830 GCF_000956105.1 Propithecus coquereli | reverse complement strand
TTATAAGTTTTTGAACATCATTTTATAATACACACATTTACATATTTATAAGAGAATGGGATAAGAACCCACTCTGGACATAACCTGGTAAGCCTTATTTGGGCGCGTGGAGGACGGGCCTGTCTCCTCTTTCCCAGGTGCTGTAGCCCCAGTTCTTTCATTCATAACTGCAGTGACCAACACTGAGCTCCACTCTACGGCTCACTGAGCCCTCTCCAGCCATTGTCCCGTTTAATCCTGACAGTCTCTCTGGGAGGTCAGTCTATGCTGTCTAATTATCCTCATTTCACTGAGGAGGAAACTCGAGTTCAAAGAGCTTACCAGACAGGCCAGCTCGATCCCGTGTCCTCCCCACCAGCTGTCGCCTCCTCTCTGGGGACCGCCGGCGCAGCCCGCGTGCTCCAAGCCAGCGCTTGCTCAGCCCAGGCCGGCTGAGACCTCTGGCCTGGGCGGAGGGCCGAGGATGTGGGCAGAGCCCCCGCAAGCTGCCAGGGGCCAAGCTCCGCACAGTGCTCTGGGGTCCCCTCTTGCCAGCTCCTGCAATGCCTGCTTCGTCTCTTAGCAACTGCTGGTGACATCAACAATAAAGGTGCTGAGAGGGCAAGGCGCGACCCCATTTCAGAGACTGTGACATCTTCACAAGGGGTTTGCTCTTTCCACTCCCCTTAAGTGCCCTTGAGCCCAAGGTCAGCCCTACAGGGCCTAGGTGGGGGCTGGGCCACTCAGTGCCCTCTCCGGTGGCCTGGCCTTCTCGGACCCTGCCCTGGCCGCAGGGCCTGAGCTCTGGGCACCCGAGGGCAGTCGGCTCCTCCCCGGCCTCTTGTCCGACGCCAGGGTACGGGGCGTCGGATCTGGGGCGCTCCTCACATTCCACTCCGCCAGGCGAGCCTGCAGCTGCCAAGTCTCTGGTATCAGGGGAGTGACCTCAGAGCCTTGGACTTGGCTGGCAGGCCACTGTCCAGGCTTAAAGGTCCCCTGGCAGGCACCTGTCACCCAGTCTAGAAGGTCTCTCATCCTTCCCCTGCCTCAGACCTTCCAGAAGGGGGCTGAGGCTTCTGGGAAAGAAAGCAGACTTCTAGGATAGGGTGAGACACAGAATTTCACAGCCCCTTTTGTGAATGTTCGGCTCCCTGAAGTCTGAAAACCCAGCTTCCTTCTTGAAAGGTCAGGAACAGACCTGCTGTGTCTAGCTTGGGTTAAGGGGCCCTGAGCGAGGCCCTCTCTTGCTGCCAGGAGTCCGTCACGGTAGCAGGCAGTGGGAGAAGAGTGGGTAGGGAACTGGTCTCCACACTGTCCACACTGCTGTCCTTTCCTCCAGCCCTGTGAGGAGGGTGGGACTGTTCCATTTTGTCCAATTTTTTTCAGCTGAGGAAACCCAGCTTTGTGATTCATCCAAGTTGGGACCAAAACTGGTCAGGGCAGAGCTCATTCTCAAATGCAGATTTTCCAGTGTTGCCACCAAAAGCCAAAGCATTCAGCCATTCACCAGCCAGTTCCTATAACGGGAGTCAGACTGTATGTCGGTCTGTTCATTTTGAAATTCGTGGCTGGGCGCAGTGGCTCATGCCTGTAATCCTAGCACTCTGGGAGGCCAAGGTGGGAGGATCATTTGAGCTCAGGGGTTCAAGACCAGCCTGAGCAAGAGCGAGACCCTGTCTCTACTAAAAATAGAAAGAAATTAGCTTAACAGCTAAAAA
>NW_012148563.1:1137471-1140083 GCF_000956105.1 Propithecus coquereli | reverse complement strand
AGGGGATTGTCTCAGCTGCTGAATCCCATTCGATTTTGGAGCCTCAGACTTGACAGGCTCCTGGGCGGGGCCTGTTGGATCTGACCCGGCTTCCCTCACAGGGTCTGTGTGGGAGGAGGGCTCCTGACCCCCACCGACAACCAGGGAAGGCAGGACGGGGGGCAGTGTTCGAAATCTCGTGCTTGACTCTCAGCCAAGGTGCTCGGCTCTTAGTCCCAACACCACCGCCCCTTTCAGTCCCCTCCCACGATGTGATGTCGTATCCATGTCCCTCCCCTTGTTTTTCAAAAGTGTTAGGGGGGAGAGGGAGAAAAAGGAAGAGACTGTGTCCCCTTTTTATGATAAATATTTCGACAGCTCCCTTTACTGTTCTGAAATAAAATGTATACATAACTGGATCTGCTAGATCATATGGAGAAAAGTATACATAACACAACTGACCTACATGTATTACATCTGTGGAAGAATAGCAATTTATAGTAACACAACTTAAAACAACACGCTCTTATTTATTTTTCAATTTTAGTATTTTTTTTTTTGAAGGCAGTGTCTAGTTCTGTCACCCAGCCTAGAGGGCAGTGGCATAATCTTAGCTCACTGTAGCCTTGAACTCCTGGGCTCAAGCAACCCTCCCTCCTCGGCCTCCCAAGGTGCTGGGATTACAGACATGAGCCAGCACACCCAGCTGCTTCTTTTGTTTTTTTATTTCTTTGTAAAGTAATGTTTTGGTGAGTAAAATACAATAAGCTATGTTGTCGCTGGTGGTTTGGTTTTCTGAAATCTCTTGGTAAGATACTGAACCAAACAGAACACATCTTTCCTTGATTTACATAGGAGTTGCCATCCTAGAAAATGCAGTACAGGTGAAAACTGCAAAAATAGAGGAACACCGTGGGTGGGACTGCAAACTAGTGCAACCTCTGTGCAAAACAGCATGGAGAGTCCTCAGAGAACTGAAAGTGGACCTACCATTCGATCCAGCAATCCCATTCCTGGGTATGTACCCAAAGGAAAAGAAGTCTTTCTGTCCAAAAGACACCTGCACTTGAATACTTATTGCAGCACAATTCACAATAGCAAAGATGTGGAATCAACCTAAGTGCCCATGAATTCATGAGTTTATTAATAAAATGTGGCATATGTATACCATGGAGTTCTATTCAGCCACGAAAAGGATGAATTAATGCCTTTTGCAACAATCTGGATGGAGCTGGAGACCATTCTCCTAAGTGAAGTATCTCAAGACTGGAAAATAAAATACCACATGTACTCATTACTAAATTGGAGCTAAGTGTTGGGCACACACGTGCACAGAGGGAAGTAAACTCATTGGAAACCAAGGGAGAGGGGGCAGGAGGTGAGGTGCAAACACCTGCCTAATGGGTATAATGGATACTATTTGCTGACGGGCACACCTAGAGCCGTTTTGACTCATGCATTACAAAAATGATCCATGTAACCAAAAACATCTGTACCCCATTAATATTTTGAATAAATAAATAAATAAAATGGCAAAAATGTTTAATGTTTATATGTAAACACATAAAATGTATATGAAAATGGATCATTAAACGGAAAATGACAAAGAGCTGCTGAATCTAGAAGGCTGCCTGGAGAAGCAGTTGAAAGTCAGGCCAGGAGAAACCATTCAGCGATTATTTCAGCGATTATTGTGACAAGCCAAAATCTGCCCCTCCCCTCACACCAAAGTTTTCCAACCTCCCAGTGAGAACCACTGATGTGTGGTTTGCACATAGATCGAGGCACAGAGAGAGTGATCCGGCCACGGCCAAGCAGCCTGCCAGCCCCCAGCCTGGCCTGGGCCTGTGACCTCCAGCCTCAATGCAGAGTTCCCTGGAGGTCCCTTCAGGGCTACTGCAGAGAGTCAGGCAAGTGCCGCACCCCTGGAACCAGAGTAGTTCTGCTGTTATTTATTCTGCTTAAACAAATGTGTGAAATAATTGGCAACAATGTTTGGGAATTTGCCGTGTGCCGGACGCTGCTTACAGAGAGACTGCACTAAGTTCCACTGCTGTTACCTCCCACTGGGGCCAGCGTTAGGATCCTATTTTACAGATAAAGAGATAAGAGCCTGAGGCCACGTAGCCCCGTCTCTCTGCCTCTCTGATTTCCGAGACTGAGACCCTTCCATGCACGGGCTGCTCCCCTCCTGTTTCTGCAGTGGGCTTCCCAGTGAGGTTTCTTTAAAAAAAAGGGGGAAGGAGGGTTGCTGTAAAACAGCCACTTGACGGAGGCCACTTCAGCAGCCCTGGGTCATTTGGTTTGGGGGAGTTTGGAAAAGCTTGGTCTTCCTGACCTCCTAGGAGGGGCCAGTGCTGAAGTTGTCCCCTCTACAGAGCTGGGGGGCAGAAGCCCCTTTGTTTGTTTATAAAAAGCACTCAAGCGATCAATCATTACAGAAAAGATAGCAAAAAGAATCAGATAAAAACCACCCATAATCCCCTCTTGATGAGGTGGTTATTACTATTATCATTATTTTGAGGCAGGGTATCACTCTCTTGCCTGGAGAATGAGGGCGGTGGCGTCCTCATAGCTCACTGTAACCTCAACATCTCAGGCTATGAAAATGATCCTCCTCCCTCAGCCTCCTG
>NW_012148563.1:1133895-1135096 GCF_000956105.1 Propithecus coquereli | reverse complement strand
CCTCATTCCTGCTTCAGAAGGAGAAGGACTTGTGGACTGAGGAGGAAGAGAAGACAGGTCCTGAACTCAGACCTGAGGAGTGGAGGATGCTGGGACATGGGAGGGGACAGCCAGCCTGTTCCGAGGGCGCTGCCGGTGGCCAGGCTTCGGGAGGGCGTCCCGAGGGGGATGCTGGGGAGGAGCGGGCTCTATGGGAAGCTGGGACCGCCTTGCAGAGCGGTGAGGGATGCAGTCAGGCCAGAGCCCTCAGCTCCCGCTGGCAGAGCCCAGGCCGAGGCTGGCGCTGTGAGCAGAGGCCCCTGGCCCCCAGAGGTGCCTGCAGAGAGCGTGAAGGGCGCTGAGTGCACAGGGCCAGGCCTGGTGGGGCCGCGAACATGTTCAGGGCATCTGGGGAGCTGAGGGCCCAGCAGGGCTGGGGAGGGACAGCCGGAAAGCCGTTTCCTTCCCCGCAGGCACGTGTGGTGCTCTGCCCAGGAGGACAGTCCTTCCACTGAGTGACTTCTAGTGCAGCAGGGCTCAGGGCTCAGCAGACCCTTGGCGGAGAGTGCAGCCAAGTCAGAGTGCAGCGGGGGTCAAGCCGCCTCTGGAGCAGGCTGGCCCTGCCACTTGCCATCCTTGGGGATTTGGGGCAAGCCACTCGACTCTTTGAACTTCAGTTTCCTCCTCCGTAAAATGGGGATACGGCTGTGTCTGCCTCACAGAGCAGTTGCGAGTGTTTCATGAGATAACATCTATCAAGTGACCAGCACACAGCGCGCCCTGGCAAGGCAGCGGTTACCTGGCCGGGGAGATCACACATAACTGGCACCGAGGAAATGTCTGGAGAGTGAGTCAAACACTTTTCCTTTCTCTTTTTGTCTGCCAAATATTTGTTCTTTACCTAGAAAGCCAGTTGAGATGAGAAAGCTCCGATGTGGGACTGCAAGCTAGCGCAGCCTCTGTGGAAAGCAGTATGGAGACACCTCAAAGACCTACAAGTAGAACTGCCATTGGACCCAGCTATCCCACTACTGGACATCTACCCAAGGGAAAAAAAGGCATTCTATAAAAAAGACATCTGCACTCGAATGTCTATAGCAGCACAATCCACAATCACAAAGACGTGGAAACAACCCAGTGCCCATCACTACATGAGTGGATTAATAAAATGTGGTATGTGTATACCATGGAGCTCTACTCAGCCACAAAAAACAATGGTGAT
>NW_012148563.1:1120680-1133612 GCF_000956105.1 Propithecus coquereli | reverse complement strand
AAAAAGAAGAAATGAAATAAAAAAAAAAGAAAGAAAGTTCTGATGCTTCAAAACAAAGCTGTGGGCTGGCAGCAGGAGCACGGCTGCTGTGTCCTTGGGGGCTGCATCGGACTGCGCCGAGCACGGAGTCTGCACGGCGGGAGGCTCCCCTGCGACCCGCGGGACAGCTCCCGGGGGATTGGGCTAATGGGCTGTTCAGTTACCTGCCCTTTCTAATTACAGTATATTGTCATTTTAAAGATAATGTTAGTTTACTTTTATTATAAAAGTAATATATGTTCATCGAAACGAAGGCCTATATTGAGCTTATGATCCACCGAGCACTAACATGTCTTAGTTCATTGACCTGCACAATAATCGCCAGCACAGGTACTATTAGTTTCCACCTTTTATGGATAAGTAAACTGAGGCACAGTGAGGTTAAGTAACTTGCCCAGAGTCATCCAGCTGAGAAATAACAGAGCTAGGATGTAAGCCCAGGTGGTCTGTTTCCAGAGTTCCTCTCTTTTTTTTGTTTTTGTTTTTTTTGAGACAGTGTCTGGCTTGGTTGCCTGGGCTAAAGTGAGTGCCGTGGTGTCACCCCTAGCTCATGACAACCTCAAACTTCTGGACTCAAGCGATCCTCTTGCCTTGATCTCCTCAGCAGCTGGGACTACAGGCGCTCGCCACCAGGCCTGGCTAATTTTTTTCTATTTTTAGTAGAGATGAGGTCTCACTCTTGCTCAGGCTGGTCTCGAACTCCTGAGCTCAAGTGATCCTCCAGCCTCGGCCTCCCAGAGTGCTAGGATTACAGGAGGGAGCCTTCGCGCCCGGCCCAGAGTTCTTCTCTTAATCACTGCACTCTCATGTCTTATTGTCTATATAAGTCTTAGTGTACGTACGTGTGAAAATACAGGCAAATACAAATACATTAAAGATAACCTGTATTCTTAATATCCAGAGATAACCGCTGTCATTGCTAACAGTATAGTGAGGAGTCACACACATAAGGTATAACGACGGAAGACAAAGTCACATCTGAATTCTGACTTCACTGTTTATGGGCAGTGTGACCTTGGCCTTGAAAACAGACGGAAATACTGGGGGAGGGAAGGTTTTCCTTGGCATTGATATCAAAGACAGAAAACAAAAGAAAAAGTGGACAGATGTCACATATGAAAATTAAGAACTTCTGGATGAAGAAGAGCACAAAACAAAATGTAAAATCAAATATCAAACTAAGAAAAAATAGTTGCTTCATAGGTAATAGAAACATGGTTAGTCTCTTTACCATACATGAAGAACTATTTAAAACTCAGTAAGAAGTAGACCTCACTAAAAATGGGAGAGTCTACCAAAGAAGAACTATAAATGGCCAATAAATGTATGTTCAACCTTGTGAATAACCAGAAAGAAATAACTAAAATGATGAAACGTGATTTTCATACATCAGATTTGGTAAGGGTTAAAAAGACAGAGAATGAACTGGACATGGCGGCACCTACATGTAGTCCCAGCTCCTCGGGAGGCTGAGGTGGGAGGATTGCTTGAGCCCAGGAGTTCAAGGCCAGCCTGGGCAACAAGGGGGAGACCCTGTCTCACGCAAATAAAAAACAAACAAACAAACAAAAAAGACTGACAATACCCAGCGCTGGCAAGGATGTAGATGCTTTCCTAGACTGCAGGGGTTGGGGCTGGTGGTAAATGCTTTCCGGAGATAAGCTGGTAGCATGTATCTAAATCCTTATCCATACACCCACCACTTGGCCTAATATTTCAAATAGCGCATTCTAATGAAAAGATAGTCAAATGAGAACAATATTTGTGCTAGGATATTCACTAGAATATCTTTATAAAAGCAAAATGTTGGAAACAACCTAAATGTTCTTTAAAGGGGACTTGTAAAGTAAAATATCGTAAGGTTATAACATAGATGATTCTATAGCGGTTAACGGGGATAAGGTGGATTTCTACATGTTGTTAAGGGAGGAAGCCCACTGTAAATTCAAACAGCAGGTTGCAGTATGAGATCTTGTTTTTGATTAACAGGGTATCCTAGCTGAGCCCTGACTTAAATTTTGATTTTGACTCTTTATACAACTGGTTTTGTGGAATTTGCAGAAGTTGATATGTTTGACAGACTGCTTTGTAAATACATGTGAGGTTTCCCTTGGAGACTCCAGGAAAGAGTTGAGAAAATGGTAGAGACCTGTGAGGAAAGTTGAAATCCCAGCCTGGGTAAGAAAGGGGCAATGGCAGGATTTTTCTGGGTATTTTTGCATCTATAACTATGTTTACAGGCTCATTGAAGACTGGTATGTATAAGCTACACTCATTAAAAAATAAACTTATTTATGGAACATACAGAGAATACACAACCCGATGAATTTTCACAATGCAAGCATGCTCATGTCCCTGCCAGATTATAATATAAATTACCGGAAGGAGCCCAGAAGCTTCTCTCTTGATCCTCTCAGCCACTTTGCTTCTCAAGAGGAGCTCTCTTCTGACTCCTAAAATCAGAGATGAGTCTGATCCATGTTTGAACTTTACATCAATGAAATCATAAAGTACGTACTCTTTTATGTTTAGCTTCTTTCACTCAACATTATGAGGTTCACCTGGGTGTACTAGTCATTCTTTTCTGCACATTATTCCATTGTGTGAATATACTCATGTTTATCCATCTCCCTGTTTATGAATATTTAGATTGTTTCCAGTTTTTGTCTATTAAAAACAATGCCACTACAAATATTCTCACACATGACTTTGTGTGCATATGTGCCCCTTTCATTGGGTTTATGTCTGTCTATTTATAGGTTACTTGTATTTGGCTCTAACAGATAGTGTCAAACAATTTTCCCAAGTTATACATTTCTACCAATGGTGTTTGAGAGTTTCAGTTCCACCAAACATTTGCCAACATGTGTCATGTCCTGTCAATTTTGGGCATGCTGGTAGGTGGGTATCTCATTGTGGTTTTAATTTGTGTTTCCCTGATGATGAAGGAGGATTAGCACTTTTCTAAAACAAGTTTTCTGGTCATTTGAACATCCTTTTTTGTGTTCTGATCTTTTGCTCTTTTCTGTTGAGTTGTTAATCTTTTTCTTACAAATTTGCAGATCTCTATGTTTTGGATATTAGACCTTTGTCAGTTATATATATATTGCGAAAATCTTTTCCCATTCCATACTTTGTCTTTTTACTGTCTTAATGGAGTAGTTTGATAAACAGTTTCTTAAACTAAATATAATCCAATTTATCTATTTTTCTTTTATGATCAGTGTTTCTTTCTGTCCTGTTTAAGATATTTCGCCTAAGACAAGGTCACAAATATATTTTCCTATAAGGGATTATTGTTTTATCTTTCATATTTAGATCTACAGTTTATGTGGATTTGATTTTTGTCTTTGGTATGAGATAGGAATCAAGATTCATTTTTTTCTATATGATTATTCAGTTGACCCATCACCATTTATTGAAAAAGACTCACTTTTTCCCCACTGAACTGTGGTGTTGCTTTTTGTCTTAATTGTTTACATGTGTGTGGGCTGTTTCTGTACCCAATGCTCTTCTACATTGGCCTAGTAGCATATCTTTGTAGTAATACTAGACTGTCCTAATTATTACACAGCAGTCCTCCTTGTCTGTGGTTTTGCTTTCCGTGGTTTCAGGTACCCGTGTTGCAGAACAATAAGGTATTTTGAAAGAGAAATAGAGAGAGAGAGACCACATTCAGATAACTTTGATTACAGTAGTATATTGTTATAATTGTTCCATTTCATTATTAGTTATTCTTGTTAATCTCTTAGTGTATCTAATTTATAAGTTAGACTTTATCATAGATATGTACAAATAGAAAAAAAACATAGTCTATATAGGGTTTGGTCCTATCTGTGGCTTCAGGCATTGACCGAGGGGCTTGGAACATGTCCCCCACAGCCCTGCAGATAAGGGGGGGCTCCTGCAGTCCAGCTCCTGCAACTTTGTTCCTGTTCTTCAAGATTGTCTTAGCTATTCTCAGCCCTCTGTCTTTTCATGTGAATTCTAGAACTGGCTTGTCAATTTCAACCTTCCTCATCTCCCCCCTTGATTGTCAAGGATCACCCCCCAAAAGAAAACGGCCGGGATTTCAATTGTGATTGCATTAAATCTATAGATCAAGTTGCAGTGAACTGGTATCTTAACTATACTAAAAAAAGTTCAGTAGTAGAACTATCAGCCAGTGGTTCATGTCTTTGGAAAAGCAATTTAAGAAAGGAAGAGAGGGAGAAAAACGCTAGCACATTGGATTCTGATAATTCAAGTTCAGAAAACTGAAGTGCTGTGAGTTTGCTCCTGGGCAGGGTGTCCCTGGGCTGGGGTGGGCAGCTGGTGGCCCTCCTCCTGGCCGTGTGCCGGCGCCCCGCCGCCTGGAGTCCCAAGGGCCAGCCCGGGAAGCTGCACACACTGGCGGCCTCCTCGGAAGTGCGTTTCCTGGTCTACAATCTTCCTGTTCCATCCGTAACTGCCGGCTTCCGCCACAGCCCCTCCCCTTAAACAGAAACACTCATCAGCAAAGCCCAAACTTCAGCGTGTATCGACTGAAATTTTATTTTCCCTTGCCAAGGGCCCAAGCAGCAGCTGAAACTGGCTCCCATATTTATGCGGCTGTTTAAAGTCATTTGAAAGGCCCTGATGTGATCTTCTTCTCCCTATCAGTCCAGTGTAAAACAGAATTTTTAAAAACTGGAGAAAAAGTCCCAAGAGAGAACACTGGCCTGGGGCAATTCTCTGGCACAGTAACTTCCTACTCAAGAGAAATGGTTCCTGAAAATTCCCAGATGAGGCATCGTGTTCCTGGCCAGATGATTCAGCCTGCAGTGTCTTCCAGGAAACACCAGTGCAGGTGGCACTGTCCCTAGGGACAGAAATGGATCCCTTCAATTCCCCACCGTTTCCAAAATGTGCTCCCCCGTGGAGACTGCCTGCTAATGGGTCTCAACTCCCCGGCTGATGCCGGCATCTCCCTGCTGGACTGTCAGTCTCTTCCTCTTCAGGAGAGTCGAGAAGGCAGAGGAGCAGGACGTTTAGAAGCGTCGTCCCTCCTTTTTCCTTCCCGGACTCCAGTAGCTGCGGAAACCAGATGTAAAGGCTAGAGAGCAGCGTTCCCTGCAGTCGCGCAGTCCCTGCCTGGTCCGCGGGCGTGCCCTGCAGGCGGCGCACACCTCTCTCCCAGGAACTCAGCCCCTCGAGGCAAAAGTGGTACCTCGGCCCCACGAACAGCATTTGTATCAGGACGGCCTTCCTGAGGACATGTTTTCAGAGGATGGTGCTCTGGGCTGAGAGAGCAAAGAGCTCTTCCTGAGGCTGGAGGACAGGGGCAGCTGGCCTGGGGGAGCTCAGAGCCTTGCTGGCCCTGCCATCCCCAAGTCCCTTTCCCATCAGCCTCCCTTTAGAAAGAGCCTCCACTGAAAACGTGTTCTTACTAAGGAGTATCTGCTTTTCCATTTTTAATTCCTCAGCCACACAGCTAAAGATCGTCGTACGGGAACCAGTGCTAGAGAGTTGATAGGATTCCAGCCAAAAACAACCAAAATGCCACATTTAAGCTGTTAACACTGGGCTGCCCTTATTTGAATTACGTGCAGTGCTTGTGCTGCCCTGGTCCACGCCGCTGTCCCCCGGCATGTCAGGAGAGGCCAAGGCGTGTCCCACTGCTCTGCCGCCCAAGGCTGCTCTTAGGTCGCCCCTTCTCCCATCACTCCCACCCCAGCTCAGCCCCCACTCAGGTGCCTGGAGCTCTGGGACGGTCTCCTTGGAGCCACTCCATATGGACATACCATCTTTGCTTCACCTCGAGCTAGGTCAACTGCCTTGGAGTGGCAATGACTCTTTTCAACATAGATAATTGGTCTCTGGCCTGCATTATTTTCTTTATGGACCCTCTGGAGACCCAATGTCCAGGTTGAAAATCACTGACTAAATCCAACTTCTCACACAAATGAGAGAAAGGAGGCTCAGAGAGGCTGAGTGACTTTCTCAGAGTTGCACAGCAAGCCAGTGGCACTGATGATAGCTTTTCAATGATGGGTTAGGACTGAACCACATCCTATGATTTGGCAAAGCTCTCTGATCCTCCTTTGAACAGTAACAGCTATCTCTCAACAGAGTGAGTCATGCATGGACTCCGGCCTCTTAAATTATGAGCACTCTCTGCCGAGGACAATCGTCCAGTGTTTGGGCCTGCCTGTGCTCAGCACAGGGCTATGCCGCTTCCCAGGAAATCACCACCGCTTCTTGCTGACCTCTGCCTTCCCAGCCTCCTCCTGTTGCACCTCCAGCAAGCCAAGCACAGCCCGGCCTCAGCCCTCATGTCCCCTGTCCTGCCTGCTCCCACCCCAGGTGGCTGCACGGCCCCAACCTCACTTTTTTCCCATCTTGTCACAAATTTCACCTTCTCCAAGAGGCCCTGTGGACCACTTTCCATAGAACATAAGCCTGGGGGCGGCAATTTTGTGCAGTTTGTTCCTTGCTGTATCCCCAGCACCCAGCGAGCGGCTGCCACCAGGTAAATCCTTAATAAGTGTTTGCTGAAGGAACGAAGGATCCTATAATAAGACAGTATTGTCACCTGCTTTCACAGATGAGAATGTGAGACACAGAGAGGTTCGGTAGCTATTCCCAGGCCTGTATGTATGTGCATGGCCCAGTGGTGGATGCACAGGTGTGTGAGGGGGACCCTCCCAGGCCGTTAGGTTGGCTGGATTAAGTGAGAAGGGAGGGAGAAAGGACAGAGACATTGACAAGACCACCTCACTAGGGCTTATGAAAATAAACCCGGAAGCCAGCTGCTGCCAGTGTTTAAGCAGGGAAGTGGATGTTGGTATCCATTGCTTTTAGAATGAAAGAGACAAACTTGGGAATTACTTGCACAGCGTTTTAAAACTAACAGGAAACTTACGGAGCAATTTTGCTGTGTCTCCTCAATTAACAAGGCCTAAAATTATCACTGAGGTTACTGTTCCAGTTAGCCCGGCAGCAAAGAGAGGGGCCAGGCCACAGTCTTTGACTCCCATCCCAGTGCTCCTTCTTTTAAACCATGCATTCAGGTCTCTCAAGTTCTTAATTCAACAGCAGGGATCCTCTATGCTACAATAGATGCATGAAATTTGTTTTAAAAACTTCCTGAGATCAATTATACCGATTTTCTGATATGATCTGTATTCGTTTTCTACGGCTGTGTTAACGAATTGGCACAAACTCAGTGGCTTACAGCATCACAGATCTATCATCTCACGGTTGCTGTGAGTCGGGGGTCTCCAGATGGGTTAAGTGGGTGTTCTGCTCAGGGTCTCACCAGTCTGAGCTCAAGGTGTAGGGACAGTGGCTCTCACCTAAGCCTCAGGGTCCTCCGAATTCAAGTGGCTGTTGGCAGAATCCAGAGGCGCACGGCTGTAGCACCGAGACCCGCATTTTCTTGCTGGCTTCAAGCTGGGGGTCACTCCCAGCTCCTACAGCCTCCCTTCGGTCCCAGCCATGCGGCCCTCTCAGGACAGCGTGGCTCAGCCCGCAGCTGTGTGGTTGATCTTCAAAGCCAGCTGGCTGGTCTTGGAGCCTTCTATGCCAGAATGTAATCACAGGAGTGACCACCCATCACCTCTGCCATGTAACAAAACCTAATCCGAGGAGCGACTCTGTCCTCGCAGCCCCGGGTGGCACTCAAGGGGAAAGGCACAAGGTGTACAAACCCAGGGGCAGGAATCTCCAAGGCCGCCTTAGAATTCTGCCTGCCACACCGATCATGTTCAAGAGCATTTCTTTATAATTCATTTGAGTTCGATTCTTATGTGGTGTCTGAGGAAAACTTCTGCACACAAATTGGTAAAACTCTCTAAGTTGACCCTTAGACATTTCACCACTGCTTAACCATATTGCATTCGGACAGGACCCAGACTCCTCTTCGAGCCTGGCTTTGCTGAATTTACTTACCCTCCACCAGCAATGGCATGCTCAGAATGTGATTCCATTTTACGTCATCTACACCCAGCTGCCAAAGCACTGGCAGAGCCATCTCTCGAGCTTGCCCAAAGCTCTTATTTCCAAAAACCAGCCACCACATCTGCTGGTGACATTGTCCATGAAACTTCTAAACTCTTCCTCTTTGCTTCTCAGGCCCCTCCTCCTGGGGCTGGCCATCCGTTAGCCACCTTCAGTGGTGGATGCCCTGAAGGGGAGGAAGACGGGTTAGAATCAAAGAGCTTCTAGAAACTTCTTTGTCCACTTTGATGTTTTGAAAATCCCGTGATTAAAGAATACCAAGTTCTTTTGTTTCCAGAGCTCTTAATTATGAACAATCACCAGGAGGCACAACTATAGGATTAAATCAGCAAATCCCAAATCTAGGAAGCAGATGCCTCAGCGACCTATTTATTTATTCAGCAGGTGCCTGTGTGGTGCTTGTCACTCGGCTCCACAAATGCTCTTACAAGAGGGGAAATCCTCCTCCAAGAGATTTTTATACAAGAAAAGGGACGAAAAGTCCACTTTCCTGTCCCCGGTTTCACAGGCTTTACTTTGATGCTTCACACCCGGCTCCGGAGCTCACAATTGTCTCTCGGCTCAAGTTACTGTCATCTGACCCCCAGCAATGACCCACTTGTGACAGCAGACCTCCCAGACAGTAACGCAGGTCATCAACGACCAACCGCAATCTGCTTGTGTTTGTGTTTACTATCGTGTTTGTCTCTAAGAAGAAACAGTATTCTCTGTTAAAGAAAAATAACTTCGTGCTGAGAGGTTATTCTACCACATTTGTCTCCAGATAAATTATTTTTATCAACATAATAAATAATGATTGTAGAAAGCTTAAGTGACTGCGGGTGAACAACTGTTATCAATCCACAAGAGTATGATTTTTGCTTGCATAGATCTGGGTTTTGTAATAAAATAAAACCCTGATTCTCAGAATGCTTGGGGATTTGATGCTTTCATTGATTTAATTTTCTGGTTACATAAAAGCCAATTTAAATGTTTGTTTCAGCTCCTGTTGAAGAAAATTTTTCTCAAATGTGATGGTTGGAAACATACAGAGACTCCCCTTTTGAAAAGGAAAATGTGGTTCATCTATTGCTGTAATAAGTATATTGAACTGAATATAAGGTGCTTTAAAGACTTTGTGATAGAAAGACACATTTTGGAGGTGTCTGTTCAGCTCACAATGACCCCTTTAAGCTGTCACACTCTGGTGAACCCTGGCCTTACTTGTGCAAAATGCTCCTGTCCTCTGGCCTCAGTGGAGATGGCACCTGGCCCCAGAGAGCAGTTCAGAACGTTGTCCTGGGGAATTTGGGTCTAGGACCAATAGCAAGAGGGCTGTTGCTCCCTGAAATTATAATCCATGAACTTGGGAGCTGGGGGCAGCCGCTTTCTATACACCATGAGGACTAAGGAACAGAGAAGGCCCGTCTCTGCTAAGGAGCAAGACTGAAATAAAGGCGAAAGACAGTTTCTCCCTAGATGACCACGGGCTTCCCACACCTGCTCTAGCCCTTCCTGGGCAATTTGCAACCCCCTTGGATTGATAATGCATATTTCTCTTACGGCGCCTTCACACACAGTCTGCCTTTCATCCTCATAGACATTTATTCATTTTCAGTCAAAAATATGGAGCCTAGGCCGGGTGCGGTGGCTCACGCCTGTAATCCTAGCACTCTGGGAGGCCGAGGCGGGAGGATCGCTCAAGGTCAGGAGTTCGAGACCAGCCTGGGCAAGAGCGAGACCTCCGTCTCTACTAAAAAAATAGAAAGAAATGATCTGGACAACTAAAAATATATATATAAAAAATTAGCCGGGCATGGTGGCACATGCCTGTAGTCCCAGCTACTCGGGAGGCTGAGGCAAGAGGATCGCTTGAGCCCAGGAGTTTGAGGTTGCTGTGAGCTGGGCTGACCCCACGGCACTCACTCTAGCCTGGGCAACAGAGCAAGACTCTGTCTCAAAAAAATATGGAGCCTATTCTTCACCCACTCGTTTATTAAATAAATCAGCATTTATTGAACATTTTATCTGTGCTTACAGTAAAAATAAAAGGGAGAATAAATACAGGTAGCAAAGAAAAAGCGTAGATATTAACAAAAAGAATTGGAAATGTTACCAGTCATTCTTTAACAATGATTCTTCTGCGACCACATACCCTGAGCTTCAGGACGAGCTGGCCCCGAGTTCAGCTGAGCTGGCCACACAAGCAGGTGCCCCTGGGGGGCTCTGACCTGGTGAATTCTCTGCAGCCCAGTTCTGGTTTCCAGAAACCTGATTTTGTTGTGACCCTGACAGCAGTTCTGTCTTTCAAGGAGAGATGCAAGTTCACTAGACTCATAGAGACGATGTACAAACCTGACGCCTATTTACCCATCAATAAGGAGAGATGCAATTGCTGAAGGGACAGGTTGGTGTGACACTGCTCTCCAGGCACGCTCTCCTACCGTAGGCTGGCTTCCAGGACAGCTGGCTGCCAGCACTGCTGGAGTCATGAAGAACTGGAAGGCTGGTCTTGGGGTGCTCCTCTCAGCTTAGGGCTAGTAGCAAGGACGCTTGTCTGCAAGAAACCCCTTGCTCAAGCTCCCTTCAGCCCCAGCGGAACTGGCAAGGGCTCTGCCAATGTTTGCGTCTAGGTTTCCACGTGTGTCCAACACCCTCCTTGCTCCGACACGGCCTAATGCAATTGATTAGGTTTCTGTTGATTAATTTAAAATCCCTCTTTTGTTCCCCAATGTCACTTCCAGCTGGCTTTTGACATGTTCCCAAACTCTTCCTCCTCGTCTTTTGGGAAATCCCTGAAGTCTGCTGCCTCGGTGGCTAGTGATGTCCAGCGTGTGGATTCTCCCAGCTCTACTCCGGGCATCTAGAAAATGGCGCTGGCGCAGCCACAGAGCCTGGTAACGCTGTTGATGGACATACCGGGCTTCTACTGATGTGGGCGGAGGGTTTCTGAAGCGAAAAATGGAGACTTCGGAGGGAGGAAGCTGTGCTTTTTTTATAACAGTACTTTGTTTTTTTACTGCCATGGGTGGATCTCTAGTGATTCATCCCAACACCTCGTGCCCAAGCAAGAGCTCATCAGCAGGGAGAGGTGCCTGTCTACAGAACAGCCAGGGCCCAGGCAAAGACAGCAGGGCCTGCCGGCCTGCCCTGGCAGCCGCCAGCAGCTTACCCAGAGGGCACTTTTCCTTGGTTATGTTAGATCCCTCTGGTTCCCGGCAGCTGAAGAACACTTGCAATTATCCCCAAGTCCCACTGGGCTCTTGCAAGGCTTCGAACTAGCAGGAAGCTCCATCTGATTAACTGCCACTTTCTGCCAAGGGCAGGCTCTCACTCCAGCCTGGCTGCAGAGGAGGAAACAATTTCAAACTCTTTCACAGACTTTTAATTTCATTTCGTGCTCACAGTCACCCCTAAAGGCAGAGAAGAGCATTCATCCCACAGGAGAAACTAAGGCACCGGTGATTAAACAAAAGCTTGTCTAAGGTCGCGCTGGAGCTGAGACTAGAACTGACCCGTCTCCAAGGCCAGTGCTCCTTGTGGGGCGGGGGCTCCGAGCCCCTCATTCGCCCAACCTAGATGTGCAACCACAGCAGCAAACGTGACGGGCTTTGTCTCCAAGGCCCTCCTGGGGGCTGTGAGGGAGGAGAAAGGTGTGTAGTGCTCGTGAACCACATAGAAAGTCCACGCCTTTGCAAAATTATTGAACCTGTGGCAAGCGCATGGCCTTCAACAATGTATGTTCAGATCTTGCCCCCTTTCTGCCAACACAGAGTCCTAAGAAAACTGAAAGGAATAGTGGTAGGGTTTTGAGTGGGCCTGGAAGTTGTCTGTGGAGGCTTCTCAGAGAGGGACCCACCCCCCTACTGCCGCTCACACTCTTGGGCAAATGGCCGGGGCTCTGTGGTCGCTCCTGGAGTGGAGAGACTGTAGGATTTTGGAGCTGAGAGGCAGCACCCTGCAAAGCCACTTGCTGCCTACATTCCAGGCCCTGCTTCTTTGCCACAGGTGCCTTCCTCGGGGGGGTGTAGGACGAAGCCCGCCCTCCGCTGTGCTGTGCCCACCTTCTAGCCGAATCCTGGCTAACGGGGAATGTATTTGCTCTGGAAGCCATTAATTCACACTGACCCAACAGCCTGGTCACTGACCCTCCATGCTGTTGAACTGGAGTGCCAGGACACGATTCTGAAAAATAACCATTCCACGATATGGCTGTCAGGGATAAACCCTGGAAGCATGTGTGTCAGGGCAGAGCTCCTGTTTTTCCGAGACTCTCAGGAGGGGGAAGTCCAAGTTCGTTCTTTCTGATGAGAGAGGAATCAACTGGGTGAGCTTCCACCTCTTACCCCGCACCCTCCGTCTCTTCTGCAGCCAAGCGCCTTCCGTGGACACACACCTGGCCTCCTCACAGGCCAGGCTCGATTGGGCCCCTGTCACAGGGGATGGGCAATCCCAGAGCAGGGGAGGCAGGCTCTGTCCACACCTGGAAGCTTCTCTCCTTTCTCAACCTCCTGAGCCAAAAATCTGAACCACGCAGGAATGTTCTCAAATCTGACCTGCAGAGATATGGCAGGGACAGGAAGACGAAAGCATTGTCAATTTTTCCCCAAATGTTCATACTGAAATTTTTAAAATTTGTAGAAAAGTTGAAAGAATAGGGCAATGAGCAACTGTGGTCTTTTCACATCTACGTATCGATTCGTCAATTAATATTCCATTTCATTTGCTCCTTCTCTTCCTCTGTAGATACACATATAATAGATCATAATATATTGCTACACATAGTATATGTATATATTATATTCATATACATATGTTTTGCACGTATCATAATCCATGTGTTCATACTGAAATTTTTAAAATTTGTAGAAAAGTTGAAAGAATAGGGCAATGAGCAACTGTGGTCTTTTCACATCTACGTATCGATTCATCAA
>NW_012148563.1:1119372-1120630 GCF_000956105.1 Propithecus coquereli | reverse complement strand
CAAGAAAAGGGACGAAAAGTCCACTTTCCTGTCCCCGGTTTCACAGGCTTTACTTTGATGCTTCACACCCGGCTCCGGAGCTCACAATTGTCTCTTGGCTCAAGTTACTGTCATCTGACCCCCAGCAATGACCCACTTGTGACAGTAGACCTCCCAGACAGTAACGCAGGTCATCAAGGTCCACAATCTGCTTGTGTCTGTGTTTACTATTGTGTTTGTCTCTAAGAAGAAACAGTATTCTCTGTTAAAGAAAAATGACTTCGTGCTGAGAGGTTATTCTACCACATTTGTCTCCAGATAAATTATTTTTATCAACATAATAAATAACGATTGTAGAAAGCTTAAGTGACTGCGGGTGAACAACTGTTATCAATCCATAAGAGTATGATTTTTGCTTGCATAGATCTGGGTTTTGTAATAAAATAAAACCCTGATTCTCAGAATGCTTGGGGATTTGATGCTTTCATTGATTTAATTTTCTGGTTACATAAAAGCCAATTTAAATGTTTGTTTCAGCTCCTGTTGAAGAAAATTTTTCTCAAATGTGATGGTTGGAAACATACAGAGACTCCCCTTTTGAAAAGGAAAATGTGGTTCATCTATTGCTGTAATAAGTATATTGAACTGAATATAAGGTGCTTTAAAGACTTTGTGATAGAAAGACACATTTTGGAGGTGTCTGTTCAGCTCACAATGACCCCTTTAAGCTGTCACACTCTGGTGAACCCTGGCCTTACTTGTGCAAAATGCTCCTGTCCTCTGGCCTCAGTGGAGATGGCACCTGGTCCCAGAGAGCAGTTCAGAACGTTGTCCTGGGGAATTTGGGTCTAGGACCAATAGCAAGAGGGCTGTTGCTCCCTGAAATTATAATCCATGAACTTGGGAGCTGGGGGCAGCCGCTTTCTATACACCATGAGGACTAAGGAACAGAGAAGGCCCGTCTCTGCTAAGGAGCAAGACTGAAATAAAGGCGAAAGACAGTTTCTCCCTAGATGACCACGGGCTTCCCACACCTGCTCTAGCCCTTCCTGGGCAATTTGCAACCCCCTTGGATTGATAATGCATATTTCTCTTACGGCGCCTTCACACACAGTCTGCCTTTCATCCTCATAGACATTTATTCATTTTCAGTCAAAAATATGGAGCCTAGGCCGGGTGCGGTGGCTCACGCCTGTAATCCTAGCACTCTGGGAGGCCGAGGCGGGAGGATCGCTCAAGGTCAGGAGTTCGAGACCAGCCTGGGCAAGAGCGAGACCTC
>NW_012148563.1:949385-1114752 GCF_000956105.1 Propithecus coquereli | reverse complement strand
AATTATCCCAAATTTGGGCAGTAGCTTTAAGTCAGCTCTTTTCACATGCCCCAGTTAGTCTTGGGCATTTCCTCGTTTCTAACACTAGAAGCTATTTCAGATTGACCTGGTATTTTTCCCTGCTCCAGGGCTGGAATCCCCCTTTTCCCTCTGGTGGACAGTGGTGTTTAGAAACCAAGGTCTAGGTGCCAGGCAGCTCATTGCCGCCACTGTGTCATTGTTTCTATATCCTTTCAACGGGCAGAGACATAAACACACGTTTTAATCATGAGTTCATATGATGGTGCCTTTACCTGCTACCTTCAGCCCAGCGTCAGTGGGATCTTGCTCACAGTCCCACACCTTGTGTTGGTTTATCTCTCTCCTCTCACAGCAAGAACCCAGGTTTCCAACGTCCACATATTTATCCATTTGCCAATCCTACAATACAGTAGTTTCGTAATTACTCCTACTGAAAGCAAACCTATTAAGTAAATTTCAACACTTCTTTATGGCTCTTTTGTCCTTAAAGTGTGTCCTACTGGAAGGGGCACAGAGTAAACTTTTCAAAAGTTACTTGAATTGTTATTTTCTTATGTGGTTATAATATCAATTTGATATATAGTTAGGTTCATCTGTTTCTGCTTGTAGTCAATTGTATTTGATTCCAAAAACAAAAGCCAAGGAAAATAGAAGAGTGCCACCTTATCCAAAGTATGTATAGAGCACCGTAACAGTGGAAAATAATACTCAGGTTGTTAAAAGGCAAATTTTAATTTCAATTAAAGAGAAGATACATCTCAAGAGATGTAGTGATATAAAATTAGACTTAGAGGATGATGACACTTCGATTATCCTTCACTGTTCTTTTGAGCAACCTTTAGAGGGCTAGGGAGACTTCCTAAATAGTCACACCATAAATAAGGGCAAAGATGGACCCCTGAGATCTGATCAACCAGGATAAGAAAAATATCACCTGCTGAAAGAACACAGAAGCACCTGGTGACCTCAATAGATTAAACGAAACAAAAAAACCCACCAAAAACAAAAAGAGAAAAAGATGAAAGCCTGGTATCCACTGGCCGTTCAGAATTGCTAGGCGTTTTCTGACTGTGGAACGGCTCTGAGTCAGAGCCGCTGTGAGGATGACCCGCTGTGACACACCCGGGTTCTGGCCGCTTCTCACTGAGCCTATTTGTCACTGGGCCACCTCTCCTCAGGACACCGCTGCCACTAGATTTACAAACTGTTCCGACCACAGTTTGGCAGCTCAGCTGCAACTTTAAATCTTTACTCTCCCTGAGTGTCATTCATAATATTAATTAAAATGTTGATGCTCATGGGATTCACAAATTCCATAGTTTTAAAACTTTGTGTAATTTTTTAAATTATGATTCAAATAACACTGACCTCTCCGAGGAGTTACTTTACAGTAAGCTGAACTAGCAATAAAATTAAAGTGTCAGATGAGAGTGAAATATACTTTTCTACCTTAATAAATAGCTGATACTCACATACTGTGAATGCAAATGTGTTCCCCACGATGTTTCTCAAACGTACCTAGCAAGGCCTCCATTCATCACCCTGGGTTTCCCTGGAAACCATTGATAAGATTTCAAAACACTTCACAACAATATAACCGTTCTCTTGAGATGTTTCCTCGGTTGCCAAGGAAACCCATCTCTCTTATTTTGGCTCTGGGCGTGGAAGGAATGGAGATTCCTATGCCAGGAGCAAAACGGTATCTAAAATTTTTTGAAGACAAGATTAGCCCAGAACAGGAGGATGCTCAAGTGTCTCCACCCTGCTGCCCGCTGGGTCTTGCCCACCACCTGTTGTGCGGGGCCCCCACTCGCAGGATGGGCGATCTCTGCCCCAAGGCCAACCTCCTCCAGCAGCTGGAGATGGAAACTCTTAGAGGGTGCGCAGGCAAGCAGCGTGCGGTGGTTGCAACGCAGCGTAGCACCGGGCGTCTCTCCCATCTCCGTCTCTGTCTCTCTCTTCTCAGCTGCGTGCTGCTATCCAGGTAATTAGTGGAAACGCAGCATGCACAACTGGCTCGCCCCCGCCCTGTGACCCAGCCCAGCTCCCTGGTTGTGAGGAAGGGTCTGTGGTGGGAGACAGGGAGCGGTTGACGTCTCAGGGCGGAAACGAAAGCTGGCCCAGAGAGGGGAAGCCTCTCCTGCCCCCTCCGGCCAGGGCTCAGCTCCTCCAGCAAGTCCCCAGGAAGGAGAAGTGGGTGCAGCACCCGAGGTCAGCGTCTGGTCAGAGGATACAGCGGGGAACCCAGGGGCTGGGTGGGCCAGGACCACTGAAGAGCTGTCTCAAGGGTCGGGGCTGGGGCTCGGCGGGTGGGGAGGGCAGGGGGAGTGAACGGTGCGCACGGGAGTGCACCGGGCAGGGCAGGGCTGAGACCTCTGAGGTGGAGGCTTTGTGGGGAGGAGGGGAAGGTGCAGAGGAGGGTGTTCCCGGGATGAGCCCAGAGCGAATATTCCAGAAGGAGTTGGAGGCATCAGTTTGTAGCCTTGTGGTGTGGAGCCCCCTCACAAACATATGACTCTACTTTTTAGAGAAAGTACAAAGGTTTTCAGGCAAGTAAAACTATGTATAACTTGGGCTCAGTTTGGCCTAATGGGTTGGATTTGGGCTGGGCAGGGTTCCTGGTCCCTCAACTCCTCTCTCATGGGGAGACAGGGATTTGGGGGTCACCTGGGGGGGCAAGAGAGGCCTTTGGGAGCCTGTTGCCACTGGGCAGGTGAAGATGAGTCCTCAGGGAGGGCCGGTCGTCCAGCAGGGGAGCTGAACGTCCAGCCGTCTGGAGCTCAGTCTGTGGAGGTGGCAGCCACAGGTGGGCCCGGGCAGGTGCAGGGAGCCCCCGGCCACTGCCGACTGGCAGGGAGCCCAGAAAGCAAGTGGGGGCATGATGGCTGCTAAATGTGCCCCCTTGGAAAACGTGGGGACCTTCCTTCTCCCTGGAGAATGGGGACAAAGGCAGGATTTAGAAGAAAGGCAGGCAGAGGGGGACAGTTTTGGTCTATGGCTTTCCCTGCAAATGAGAAGAACGTAGGTGGGTTTGCAAGATGCGCGGTGGTACAAGGTGGGCATCTTAGGTGAACACCGGGCACTCAACGTTCCTCTTACCTGAGACGATGCCTTGCCAGGCCATGTCAGGTAGGGACGCGACTCCTGAGCTAGCAGCTGTGCCTGCCCGCACGGAGAAGGAGAGGAAGTGTTGCCGCAAAGACGGAAGCTCATTTGGCGCTGGGCCACACCCCTCTGCCCTGCTCACAGCTAGGTCCTGAAATTCTCCCTTGAGCCCGTGTCATCTGTTTTTTCCAGCTACCAGATTGTTCCCATTAGCAAATAAACCAAACACACACACACATGCGCACACACAAACACACACACACACACCTCTGGCCACTGCCCTCTCTTCCTTCTCCCCTCTGCAGCCGGCTTCCCGGAGGAGCTGTCCCACCTGCTTCCTGCACCTGTTCTCCTCCCACCGTCAACCTCTCTCTGTCTGAGCTCAGCCGGCCTCACGGACCCAGAGCTGGATCAACCACAACCTCGCTTCCTGATGTGCCCTCACCGCTGATCCACGGATGGCCCACATTTGCTTTTTGAGTTATTTTTAAGAACCAGAGAAGTCGCTACCTGAAACAAAAGCTCGAACTTTGACAATGACCTTCATGTGTCCAGATGGCTCTCCTTCCCTCCGACCCTCCCGCCTTCCTCCACCTGAGCCGATCGTCACCCGAACCCCAAGCCCCCCACTCCCTTGCTTGCCCTTCTGTACAGCTTCGTTACCTCGATGTGTGACAGTGTTCACTTGCCGGCTCTTCCTTTGCCTGGGTGAGGCCATTTCCAGGTTTTTGTGGAGGCCCACAGGGTTGCAGGGAACATTCTTGTACATGTTTCCTGTTGTATGTGAGTGACATCTCCTGGGTTGGTCTGTCTTCTTTTTCAATTACTTGATCCAGAACTATTTTCAGTGCACATATGTCTGTTTTTTTTTTTTTTCAGGAAACACGTATCATGCCATTTCCCGCACTTCTGTTCTCTCTGCCCTCATTTTCAGTGGCCACATGCTCCATCATACGGACATAGCCATGTACCTGGGGCTTCCCTACACCTGTGGGCCCCGACCCCCAGTCCATGGCCTGTTAGGAGCCAGGCCGCACATCACCGCCTGAGCTCTGCACCCCAGCCCACCCGCGGTCCGTGGAAAAATTGCCTTCCATGGAAACGGTCTCTGGTGCCAAAAATGTTGAAGACGCTGCCCTACAGCATGACTCATGGTTGATGCAAAAGGTCCTACCAGGAGCGTCCTATTGATGCATCCTCCTTTGTATTTGATTCATTTTTCCTTTCTCTCGGTGTCGTCACAGATCATTGCAAACTAGAGTTAGTGAAGCAAAAGCCTAAATGTGGATCCTCCACCAGCTTCACTGCATGAGCCTCTGTGGCTCTCTATCTGGCATGTCTGTACAGATCTGCGAATGAGTGACTATTGTTAAGAAACAGTAAAAGATGCTTCTTTGGCTCTTCTAGAAGCAACTGGAAGAGTTCAGGGTTTCCTCCAACATAATAAATGTCAGGCAAAACAGAAGGAAAGACTGAAAAATGATTTTCCATCCACGCGGAGGTCGAGGAGCAGAGCTGTCAAGCAACGTTCCAGTTATTTGTCACCACAGAACAGAATTCCCCAAAACCTAGAGGTGGAAAACAGCAACCATTTTATTATGTTCATGGGTTTTGTGAGTCGAGAATTTTGGCAGGGCACTGTTGAGATGGCTTGTCTCTGTTCCACAATGTGAAAGACATGAATGACTGTAATCTTCTGGAAGCTTCTTCACTCACACATCTGGTGCCTGGCCTGGGCGTCCGTCTCCACGGCTGGGCTCTGCTGGGACGGCTGACCAGAGCATTTCCACACGGCCTTCCCACGTGGCTTGGGTCCCTCAGAGCACAGCGGCTTCAGAGTACTTGGCCTCAGAGTATTTCTTAGATGGCAGCCAAGACTTCAAGAGGAAATGTTCCAGTGAACAAGGCCACATGGTTGCTTTTGTCCTGGCTTCAGAAGTCACGTAGGATCACATTTGGCCTGGAGGGCTCTGAGGACTTGGTGCCCCTGGTCACGTTCCCACAGGACATGAGAGTGGGGTCCAGCACCTCTCACCCAGCCGCACGTGGAGAATTGCCAAGTGGTGCAGTTGTTCCCCTCGCATGTCCTCACCGGCTGTCACCGGCCTTGGCAGCTCCTTCCTGAACAGGAGCAGATGTGTTGGATGCACCTGGAATCCATTCTGATGAGAAAGAAGAGTATCTTGGCCGACTATGATAGAACAGCGTTGGGACCCACTGGCTCCTTGGCTGGAGAGAGGACAGCAGCAGGGGAGCTGGCAGAGGGGAGGCCAGAGTGGGGGTGGGGGAGGCCAGGGGCCTCGATGCAGCTGCAGGGCCGGGGGAAGGGCAGGGACTGATGGTTTCTTAATTGCGAAAATAGGAACACAAACTTCTACATTGCTATTCCAAAAATAAAAGTATTATGTGAATGATTAGTAAGAGAATACTATCTTCTTCATTTAGCTCCTTTTTAAGGTATAAATATATTTCCTTTGGGGACCTTCCTGAGAGAGGTGTCTGGGATCCAGGGCCGAGGCAAAATTCCAGCTTAACAGCATTCCAAAGTGGCTCCATGCACGGTTACACGGGTTGCTGTTGTGGTCACGGATCTAGCCTGGGTCCGTCCCTGGCCACTCACCACGAGATAATGGGGTAACCGTGTGTTGGAATTCTCCTCAAATCAGCAAATGACAAAACTGGTGAAAAAACACACCAAACTCCAAGAGGTGTCCTTGATCATTTCCTGCCTGGAGGGAGTTTCAGGGGAGCTGAACGGAACCACACCATTGAGAGTCCTCCCCGGTCCCAGGAGGGCTGCAGGACAGCCGCCACCACGCTGCGCCAGCCTTTCTTGCCCACACAATTCCCAGGGGGATTTTCGACATAGTCCACACGGAAAGATACCTGGATTACCAAAAAGATTGTTCATATTTTTGTTTTAAACATCTTTTGGAAAAACATTCCTTTGGTAGCACATTATTTGCACCTGTCTGAAAGTTCCGACCTTGCTGCCTTGTCTCACTGCGTAGTCGGGGCTTCCAGCTGGTCAGGCTCTCCTGTGCTTGTCCCAGGATTCGGATGCGTCTGGGCAGGGCTCTATGGCTTGTCCACATGGCCCACAGGCTGACCCCACCCACCATACACTTGCCGAGACTTCCTGGGAAATAGCTCATCCTAAGAGGAAGGAGCTCGGACAAGCACAGAGAGGCCAAGCCAGTTGGCAAGAGGAGGGGTCGCTCTGATGACAGACAGTGTCTGCCCCACAAACTGCTGTTGGCCCGGCACACATGGAGTCACGCCCACATCTTGGGAAGAGGGTCCTGAAATGACAAAGTGAGAACAGTGAGTAGGACGGAGGAGGAGGGGTGAGTGTGCTGGATGGTGGCGGCTGGGTCCCGGAGGTGTCAGGGGGACTTCAGCAGCTCCTTGCAGCACAGGTAGCTTCAAAGATGTCCTTGATCTTGGTGAGGGCAGCCGACTTCTCAGCAGGGAACTAGAATCCGAGTCTGACATCTCGCCCCTCCCTGTAGCCTGTAACTTGGGCACAATTCTAGGGGCCGTGCATGGGGTGCTTTCTGCATCGCACAGTGCACAAGGCTTGAGGAGATGGGAAGCCAAGGAACAGACCGGACCCAGACCGGCGAGGAGGCCTGGCCAGCAGGCAGTGAGGTGACTCAGGGAGGGATCCCCTGAGTTGGCAAAGGAGCAACCAGCAACGTTCACCAACTAAAACAAATAGGCCCTGTTTTCCAGCTATCGAGTTGGCAAAGATACTATAAAATTATAACCTCCAGGGAGAGCTGGAACCAGTAGGTGAAAAGCCGATGGGAAACTTCAGACAGATGGATCAGGCCGATGACACCTGCCTCCTCTCGTCTATCTTGACGTCGCCAAAAGTGGGACAACCAGGCATCGTGTCCTCTTGACGCTCTGCAGTGGGAAGTCCCCAGAGCCAGCTGGGAAGTATCGTTGTCTAAAAACTGAACCTGAACCTAATCAAAGCTCCAGATCTAACTCTCCATGCACAGGACATCTGAGGGTTGGAACAAAGCCTGAAACGATTCCTCAACGTTCAACCAGCCAGACCCAGAAGTGAGACATTCCGTAGGACAAATGATCTGGAAAGATTGTTTCCAACAAACAACTGGCTTGGAAAAACCAGAGGAGGTGGTGGAACTGTAAGATCATGCGAGAATTAAGAGATATACCGGCTAGAAGCAATGAATAGAGCAAATGAACCATGAAAGACATTTTTGAGACAATGGGGGGATAGATAGTTGAGGATAGATAGGTTATTAGATAATGTTAGGAAATTATTACTAAGCTTTTGAGTATAATAATGATATTGTATGTGTGTTTAAGCTTTAATCACTTATTTGTTAGAGATAAACACTGGAGTATTTATGCATGAAATGATCTCTGGGATTAGTTTTATTGATTTATTATTCATTTATTTTAATTTCTTTTAGAGACAGGATCTTGCTCTGTCATCCAGGCTGGAGCGCAGTGGTGTGATCATAGCTCACTGCAGCCTTGAACTCCTGGGCTCAACCCATCCTCCTGCCTCAGCCTCCCAAAGTGCTGGGATCATAGGTGTGAGCCATGCTCTGGCCTGGGATTGCTTTTAAATGCTCTAGAAAACAAAGAGAGGGTTTCAGGAGGATGGGTGAAAACACGAAGAACAGAACACGGGTAATTGTTGGAGTGGGTGATGGTGCTGGGGGTTCATTATACTACTTTTTATACTTTGTGTATGCTTGAAATATTTTCATAATAAAAAATTTTTAAAAAATTGTCCCCCCGGCTTGGCAAGGTGTGGAAGGACCTGTCTTCGGTTGGGCTCTGCTGAAGCAGATGGTGAGAAGCAGATTCATGCAAGGGTGGGGCATCGGGACGTGCCCCGAAAAGACCACTAGGGGAGGGGAAGTGGAACCAGGGAGAGGAGGGGGAGGGAATCCAAAAAGTCCCCTGGAGGGTAACTTTGGCTCCTACAGGAGAACTCTGGGGACAGTAGCACTCACACTTTAGAGTCACCTCCAGCAGGGGCAAGGGAGCTGGAGTGTTTATTTTTAAATCCTGTGCATGGAGTACACACACACACACACACACACACACACACACACACACACACGGCAACGACACTAGGAAGTACACTCACCGGTTACTTGTTTTCTCTAAGTAAGGGAGGTACAGGTGACTTTAAATTTTCATCTATATAATTTTGCAAATTCTCTACAATGAATGTGTATTGTAATTAAAGATTTACCGTCGGCAGGTCAGAAGCACAGGCCACACCTGGGCTTGCAGCTGGCATCTGAAGTGGGGGGTGGTTTTGTGGGACTGAGCCCTGGACCCTCGAGGGATCTGGTGCCATCTGCCGGTAGTGTTGGAATTGAATTGGATTGGAGGACACCAGCCGGCGTCTGCCGCAGGACTGGTCGCTGGTGGGAAGAAATTCCCACATGTTTTGGTGGCTGAGGGTCACGGAAGTGTTCTGTGCTGACTGTGTGTGGTGAGTACATAGTGGGAGAAACCGAGTCTGCGTTTTCCCATGGCCTCTTGCCAGTGAGCCGTGGCTGAGACCCATCTGCTAGTCGCGTGGCTCACGCATGTCAAGCGGACCACGCGTGGTCCGCAAGCCACGTGTAGGGCCCAGGAGAAGAGGGAGAGAGTGAAAAAGGGCCCAGGACAGAACCCACGTCACCTGGAGGCTGCATTCCTGGGTGTAGCCCGAGAAAGAGGACACATCTGCCCACAGAGACGCACTCACGGACGTCCACAGCAGCTCCATTCCTGGCAGCCTCGACTTGGAAATGCTCCAGGCCTGTCGTAAACGGATCAGCAAGTTGCCCTGTACCCGGGCAGATAGAGCAATACCAAGGGAATCCAGAAAGAGGAATCAATAAAAAGGAAAAAGCAGCTGATGCGACAACATGGGTGAAACTCAAAACCTTTATTCCGAGCAAAAATAATCGTTCCTTGTAGATAAAATTTTAGAGTGATGATTTGAAACATACTAACAGGAACTGATCAGTGGTTGCCTGGGGCTGGGGTTGGGCTGATTGCAGGGCCAGGAGGAGCCTTTCTGGGGTGATGAAATTATTATTCGCCATGGCTTGAAGCCAGAGTCCAACTTTACCATTTCTTAAAAAAAAAATTATTTCACTAGGCTAGAAGCTTCTACTAAATGAACCAAAGCAGAAATTAGGTTTTGACAAAAATCGAATCAATGTTTTTCAGCCAGTATGAGGAATATCTAAGGGAAGAAATGAGTATTGCTCATTATGTTGTCTCATTTCTTCAGTGGTTATCTTTGCAGGAAGAGACACATGGAAAATATAAGAAAAAAAAGTGAACAAGAGAAACAGTGCCTATCGGCCAGAGAGACTTTTAAAAGAAGTTCAATGTTTTGAATCAACAGTGAGCAAGTTAACTGACAACAAGGCTGCAGCATCCTTTCTCCCCAGCCGTCCCCACAGCAGGACCGGAGGCCGTGGTCCACTACCCAGGTACAACTGGGTCTGGATCCAACACCTAATAAACACGCATCCCCTCGTGGCATGCTTGGAAGCCTTTGCATTTTTGCCAGCCCAGTACTTGAGCGGACAGGTGCTGGCACAAAACCACTGTTATCGAGAGTGTGAATTCAAAGCAAATGAGCCTGTGCAAGAGCAATGAACAGAGACAGAGAGCAGGGACAGTGAAATCCCAGATGCTTTTTTTTAAAGGAGACTGCCCACCTGCCCTCTCGCTCAGTCCTCGGGTGCAGGGCAAAGGAGGTTCCCTCGGTGCTGGGGAACGATTGGCCTGGCTGCTCTCCCAGGGTGAAGAGGGCATGTTCTGGAATGAGGCTTAGGCCTGGAGGCTGCTGCCCACTGCCTCCCCTCATACTGAGCCTGCCTCCTTGCTGGCTCCGCCCGCAACACCAAGAACCAAATTCTTTCCCTGTGTGTGAGGTTCATGTTGATTGCTCTGAGGTTAGACACGGTTTTGTCTTTCTTCATTTAACTTTGGCTATGCATAAATAACTCAGGAAGAAAAACCAGCAATGGATATATCGTATTTGTTGCAGAGCAAAATGTGGTAAATGCAGTTAAAGGCCATGAGTTTTCTCAGAAGACTAAAAGGAACTCCAGCTGAGCTCCTCTTGGTCTACGGTAGCCTTTCATTTTGACAAAGTTGAGCTATAAAGCCACAGGTAATGATATTAGAACCAGATGCTTCTAGGCAATTTTTAGGAACCTACCATATATCCGGGTCTCTGTGTATGAAATGGTTTTATAAAATATGATGGCAGTTTTGTCACTTTAAGCAACTCTAAGCACAATAGAAAATGTTGCTTAAAAGCAACATTAAGAAGCTGAAGGACTACTGAGCAGCCAGCTGCGGCCCCCAGCGGGGGATTCCTCACTCCGACACCGCGATGGCCGGCTGTCTGCATTCGGGTATGATCCGCAAAACGAACGCCGTGCCCGGCTCCAGGCCTGAGCTCGGCAGGGTTGCCAGGCCAGACTGTCCACGTGAGGATTGAGATGAGCCCGCAGTGGAATCCTCCCTTTGTTCCCTGCCTTCTCTGCCTTCTCCTCCCTTCCTTGTTTCCTACCACAAGGTTTGGGGTGCCGACCCCCATCCTGACTACCAGGGGTGCAAAAGCTGGCACGGCCAGAGGGGCAACCCCCCCTCTCGTGGTGGGGCAGCGTCAAGGAAATAATCCTACTAAAGGTGATGTCACTACAAAGTGAGGTAGGTTCTCCGGAAGAAAGGGTCCCGGGTCCCGGGCCCGTGAGCATTTAACAAAGAACCCGGCCAAGGCCAGGGCTCGGGAGGGCACCCCTGGAGAAGCGTTAGAAGGAGTTACCCAGGAAGGGGGCAGGAGGGGGTATGAGGGCGACTGATCTCCAGGGAGGGGCCCGAGAACCTGAGAACCGAGAGCCGCTCCCAGGTGTGCTTTTTCAGGTGTCAAACGTGACCATCCCGTTCATCTCGTTCTCCCAGAGGCCTCTGCTGAGGAAGTGGCATCCCGGTGGGCAAGATGCTATTCTGAGTCCTCCCGTCCATCCAGATAAGGACTCCCGGCTGCCTCTTCTCAAGGGACCAGGCCGGGCCAGATCCCGGGGTGACCTCGACAGCAGCACTCGCAGCTCCCTGCATCTTTCATCACCCGCCTGTCTCTGATTTTTCATGCGGCTCCCACAGGGACATTTTGGAGATTTACAGGCTATTCAGAGGACGCTTCAAGATATTCTAAAGAATCGGACTACATGAAATATACCTCTTTTGAACTATTTTAGAGAGAGCTGTGATAAACAAAGAATATGTTAAAGAAATATGGATTTCAATTTATCCTCAGAACCTTAATGAAAGGACTGATATTTTCCAAAATTACACCTTTTGAATTGCCTTACAGCTATTCCTTTGGGTTTATAGAAAACGTAAATCAAAGGTACTTTGGATGATTTAAAAAATACCATCTTGCGTAACCATGAAAGAGAAGCTATGATCTGAAATCATTCTCTGATAATTTCTCATAAAAGGCTTGGCAAGTATCCATGTATTTTGGGCTTTCTCTTTTGGAAACTAAGGAAATCTTACTTTTTTTTTTTTCTTAGACTGTGGGTGTTTGCAGGGATATACTCAATCATTTCTCCTCCTATATTAAATTCTGATCCTGACAACTTCCACCATGTTCAAGACAACCATTATATTATATTGTAATATACAAGAGGGAAAATTCTTAGACTGTGGGTGTTTGCAGGGATATACTCAATCATTTCTTCTCCTATATTAAATTCTGATCCTGACAACTTCCACCATGTTCAAGACAACCATTATATTATATTGTAATATACAAGAGGGAAAATTTAAAGACTACACTTGCCAGCATCTATTTAAAATACAAGCTTCTTAAATTAAAATTTTGGAATTAATATAAAGAACATGAAAGATTTTCAAAGAAGAGAATGCTTTTAAGTTTATATTCATAATAGTCACTTGCCATTAGTGAGTTCTTGGCCTTTGAGGAAATATCATGTTTCGAAAATTTCATATTACAAAAATATCCCCCAAAGCTTCTCCCGAGGAAATACAGCTCAACCAAGGAGCGCCGGCGGTTGGATTGGTGCAGTGAGGGCCCGGGCCGTCTGGTGCACCTGAAAGAGAGGTGGGTGTGGTCCCGGGAGGCCGGCGGGGACCCCGCATGGAGAAGCCTTTTGATCAGATTCAAGAAACTCACCGCAGCCAGTCGACGGAGTTCTGTGTAGATGGAGATCTGCTGCCTCACATACAGTCACTCTGCACACGTCCAGACCTGTTTGGTCATTCGGTTCGAGACTGTTTCTCGTCGCTTCTGCTCCCGCTTCCCCACCAAACACTTCCCTGCTGACCGGGCTCATTCCTTGTGCAGCCTAGGAGAAATCTGTCCCTGTTGTTCTGGTGTCCTGGGGTGGAGGAAAGAGCTCAGAGAAGGGCATCCCGGTTTTCTCTCACGGTGAGGGGTGTGGGCAGCGACCCGCACACAGGACAGGCGCGTGAGGTTCTCGGTGATAACAGAGGTGGACAGAAAGGCCACGCTCAGAACAGGAACTTGAGCTGTGTCTGCGAGTGGATCAAGCACAGTTGGTCGTCTTATTCAATTTATTCGGGTCATGTTATTCAATTCATTCGGATATGTCCGTTTTATGAAAATGCATTTTGCTTTCGCCAGGAATCCTTTATGCTATTCTAGCTGCGTCACGGCTTTTATCAGAATGAAACTTGGATAGTTAAAAACCACGTAATCACATCCGTCTTTGATTCCAGTGGCACTCATGAGCGCAGGTCGGAGGCACCCCTCTGGCTGCACTGTCACAATGGGGCGTGAGGCCGGTTTTTAGGCCCAATGGACCCAGGAATCCGTGCTTGTCAGTTCAGGGAAACAGCCACGCACACGTGCTCCCTGCGTTTCCTGCACAATTTCCGCGGGCTCCTAGGACTCACAGGACCCCTAGTGGTTTATGGCTACATTGTCACCAACTAGTGAACCTGACGCTCCCCACCCGGCCCCAGACTCCCTCATAACCAGGGGGTGGGCACGAGGCACAGTCCTGGCGAATGAAACACAATAGAACCCTCCTGAGTGCAGTTGCCCACAAGGTTCTGGTTTCCCTTTTACAAAGAGACAGACTTAGGACCCCCTGGACCCTCGGCCCTCTCCCCTTCTTCCTGCCTGGAAAATGGGCCTGAAGCGCAGAGGTGAGCAACCGTCTCGACTGTGGGACAAAGCCACACCCTGAGGGTGGCTGTGCAGGAGGCTGGTGTCCTGAGCAACGGCCTTGCCCGGACCACGCACCTGCCCTGGACGACGTGTGAGGTGAGAAAAAGAACCCACTTCCTCCGCAGGGCTGTTCTCCGTCAGGGTCCTGCTGGGCTCAGCCTAACGCGACCCTGCAGATGGGTAGAATGACGCATGCCGTGGACATGGCACACCTGGTGCGTATCTGCTGAAAACATCCGGGCAGGGGGCTCCTGGGGTCGTCACAGCCTGTGTTTTCGTTCCTGGAGACTAAGAGCCTTGCACCTTACTTTCGTTTAGCGCTGGGTTGCAGAGTCGCTCGCTAATACTTGGTAAAACTCTGAATAATATAATCTTTCATACTGACATCCTCTCTTCCCTAGCCTCTAGGCTAGTGGTTGCTAAACTTTCGTGGATCATGAATCTGTGTAAGAATCTGCTAAAAACTCCACAAACCCTCTTCAGAAGATGCACACGCCAAAATTAACAGAACACTTGTGTGCCATTTCGAGGGTTTCATAGACTCCCTAAAACCCACCCATGGGCCCTGGCTGGAAAAGGCTTGTTGTAGGCATACATAATCTGTTTTGATTATCTGCCTATATATGCCCACTTGTTGGTTAACAACATGTAAATTAGGTACTTGTTTGATTTTTAATTTTGCAAATTGGGGCATTCGCTCTATTCCTTGGTACTTACAGCCAATTCTAAATTGCTCTCATTTCGTAAATTATTATCTCTAGCAAAAAAATGTGTAGAATTATGAAAATAACATCGGCACAAGTAAGATAGTAAGAAAAAAGGATACACGCGGGAAGCTGAGTGCTTCCCCAAATGCCGATGTGCATGTCCCAGCAAACCCATGCCATGTTTCTTGGGCATCATTCTAGAAATGCTTTTGTATGGCTGTATTTTTTTCTTTTAATATAAATAATTTTTTACTCACTGTTCTGTTTTTTCTCCTTACTATATCTTGGAAGTTCTTCCACACCAATAATTGTAGAGCTACCTTTTTCCTTTTAATGGCGGAACGATATGCCACTATACGAATGTACTGCAATTTAACTGCCCCATTATTGATGGGCATTTACGTCGTGGTAAATTTTAAAATCACTCCTGGAGGACCGTGTGCGGTCTCCATGCCAGCCACTGGAGTATGCAGAGAGAATACAGACTAATTATATCTTCCTGGACAAAGGAAATTAAAAACAAAAAGCCAATGGCAAATCCTTCTCTACTTCTAACCATCCTCTCCCGGTAACAAGTCATAAATTATAATTTTTGCTGTTTAGCACTTTGAATTGTGCAAGTTGTCATTTCTTTCTCTTGCTGGGATTTTTGACTCACAGAAAACCATCACCTGGGCTTCCTGGGAACAGGCTACGGCAAGAACCTTGATTGGAGCCAGGCTGCCTGGGTTTGGATCCACACTTCCTAGCTGTGTAACTTTGGGAAAGTTACTTAACCTCTCTGTGCCTCACATTGTCATCTATAAAATACAGATAGCAATTGTACCTACCTCACAGGATGTTGTCAGGATCAAACCAGTTAAAATCTCTAACGCGCTTAGGACTGTGATGGGCTCAGAGTAGCACTAAGGAAGTCCCGGCTGTCATTAGTCCAGGTGACCTTGAAATAAAACGAGGGTTGCTTGCTTCTGGTGCTGCCCAAGGGAAGGAACACTAGGAGCCAGGCCTGTCTCAGAACCCTCCTTGACCCGGGTGCAGACACACATGCACACACGTGTACATCTGCACACGAGAAAACCCCACTTGCGTACCTCCCGGGTGCTTGTGAAGGCCTGGTGAGGACCAGCGGGAGGGAAAGGGGACAACTGTGAGTCTGCCCACATGGCACCTGCCAGGGGGACGTTAGTCCTCCCTGAGTACATGGCCTCAGGGTCTGAGGCCAGGTTCCAGCAGGGGACAGAAGTCACTTTCCCTGGCAAACAGACAGCCTGAGACGGGCTGTGTTGCTAAGCCCGCCTGGCCCATTTCTCCCTCTCAGTGGAGACAGCCCAACAAGCCCCAGTGGCACAGTTTGTATCAGAGAAGACTCCCTGAAAACAACTGCCTGGATTTTAATTAAAGTTCAGCGGGTGGTGACTGCGACCAGGACCATGACTGCAAGCTGGGCCGTGCAGAGGGAGGAGTCTGGAGTGGCTGCTGCCGAAATATTGAGAACGCACGGAACAGAACCCACAGCTGTCCCTGCCTGCCCAGGAAAGGGAATCATTTGTTTCTCTTCTGCCTAGTGTTTTACCGTGAAATTAAAAATTGAGCTTGTCCTCACACTTTAGGGTACCTAAGAATCAGATGAAAGCTTGCTAAAATGCAGATTCCTGGGCCCCCACGAGCATCAGATTCAAGAGGCCTGGGCAGGCCTTGGAACCTGCATTTTATATGCTTCCTCCTGGTGAGTTTTATTCAGGTGCTCCGTGGACTGCACTTACACAGGAGAGGGGTCACAGCAACCACGTTTTCAAGATGACGTTACATAGTTGAATGTTTTAACTGTCTCCTCCCAGAGCTGTGAGTGTAAGAAAATATAAGGGAATCCAAGGTAATAATTATATTTCAACCAGAGCTCTGTTGTGATCTGATTGACTTGCAAAATACCCAAATTAGACAGTTTTATAAAAATGTTAATAATGTAAAGAAAACATATTTTGAAGACATTTTGAAAATACTGATGCTAATAAGCTGCTCTGTTTGACGACGTGTGAGTACAATACAAAGTTCTTTCATGGAGGGAGAGAAAACTGCCTGACTCTATCAAAGGCATCCAATAATATTTTAAGCAGAATTTTGGAATGCGTTACATGCATGTCACAAACACTTCCATATGAATTTCTGAATGCAAAACAAACTTATTCCTGCTTTGACAGCTTGAGATATCGTGTGCATGGCGTGGTGACATCTGCCTTCAGTATATCTCTATGCATTTTGTACAAACCTAGTATTTGAAAAATGACAGCTGTCTCCCAGGTCCCGGGTAAACACATAAATCTCCTGGGTTTGTGCGAATGATTTTTAAGTAGGTCAAGTGCCCTGAGTCCCTCGACACAGTCATCACCTTTTCTGTCTTTAATTTCTCAGCTCATCTACCACATGGAAAACGTGATAATTAGGAATATATAAAGGTGTCGTGCAAAATGCCTCGGAGAGCTGTAATCTGATTTTCTTTTTTTTTGTAATCTGATTTTCTAAAGTGATTTTTAATGCATAATTATATTCTTACGAATTCACTGGCTACACAAAGAATCCACCTCCATACGCACCTCTATAAACACACGCAGGGCTGCATTTGTATATCTCCATGTTACAAGTTGTTACGCTGAACCATCAGTGTGGATTTTCTATAAATTCTTCATTCTGTGTATGTTGGTTCTAACCAAGCTCAGAGTCAAAAATGAAAGTGACTCAATTCTCTAGATCTCTTCTCTCCTAGATAAGGACGACTCTGTGAGCCCAAGTTGCCGGGCAACCACCCCACCCCTCCTCCTGCCTTGGGCTGGGCTCAGATGTCAGGGCGACCGTCCCACTGTCCGGAGAGAATTTGCGACACCAGGCAGCTCACCTGAGGCTGCAGACTTTCATCAAGTGTCCCCACATCTGCTTTTCTCACCTAAGTGGGGCCATCTACACCTCGGGTGTGAACTGATTTTGCACTTTAAGTGCAGAAAGATATGTGGGTGTGTGAAAAATAGAGCAGGCACTTGTTAAAGCGTGAGCTTCAGCTGCGCTAAACACACATTATATTTTCCCCACAAAGCTCGTATTTGTTTGATAGAGAAAGAGTACTACGAAGTACATACAAAGCTCTTCAGGCCCTAGTCCCTGCCCTCTCTGCCCCCAAAGGCATCGCCCCGTGGTGTTCATTCAATCCATCGTTCACCCAAGACTTTACTGAGCGTGAGTTTGCATTTATTGAGTGAGATGCACTGTGGCATCTTCCTTGGCCAGGTCAGCGTGCGGCGCGCTCGGAGCAAACCCACAGCCGTGACACAGAGAGATTCAGGTAATGCTTGCAGTTGGGCGAGGGCTGCGGGGACACGAAGGAAGGGCCTTTCGCCAGATAGGGCATCCGAGGAGACTCCGGAGGAGTCTGGTTTTCAGAGCTAAATCCGGGAGGAGTCAGAAATCAAGGTGCTTATGTGCAGGCAGCAGAAAGTGCCGAGGGCTGATTCTTCACAAAAGGGGCTTGTTAAAGGAGACTTGGGTAACTCACCACAGGGTGGGTAGGGCCGAAACCCACACCAAGCACTAAGCTTCCAGGAACGGCGTCCAAAACAGGCCTGGTGAGGAACGTGCCACTGCCGGGGGCCCTCCGAGCACCAGGGCAAACTGCCATGGCCACGTGTCCCCCACAGACGCTCGGCTGGGCCAGGAGCTCACCCAAGGGACCACTGCTGCCCTGACAGCCGGACGCTTCCGCTCAGTGCCTCCTCTCCTGCAGCCAGAGCGCCTCGGCGGGAGGCTGGTGCAGGTGAAGGCCCCAGGACCTTCCAGACTAGCGGGTGTTTCTGAGATGCTGAGCACCTGGAAGACGCGATGAGGGCAGGACAGCCGCAGGCAGTCGCCTCGTCTCCTCTGTGCAATAAGCCAAGTCGCCGAAGGTGTCATCAGCCTGCCTTTTTCCTTGCCGAGCGAGGCATAAAAATGCAGAAACAACTACTACCACCACTGCAATCTACCACCATCACTGGTCACCAGGATAAAGGGCCTTTTAACACGAAAAAGGAGTGAAGGGCGTGATCTCAGGGTCAGGAACATTATTTGGTTTGCACCGATGTGGCTTGATGAAGAGCCTCAGGGCGCTGTCCTTTCTTCGCCCACTTTGCGTGTGCGGGTGGGAGCCTCCTGGGGCCGGCAGTGATGTGTGCTGGCGCAGGGGAGCCGTCCACTCGCCCGCTCAAACGAGGGGGCCGCTGGCGGTGGGGGCCAGGCAGGAGGCGGGCGCGAGTTTCCACTTTTGAAGGACTTTTCGGGCAGCCGTGGGAGGGTAAGCTGAGGGGAGAGGGGGCAGTGGCCGGGCAGAGGGAAGAGACGAAAGGTGGCTGGGGGAGAAGCCTACTGGCCAGTACGACGGGTGGGTGTGGCAGGGGAAAGGGCACCCGGATGCTGCCCAGGTTTCTGCCGCGTTCCCCTCTCTTCTTCCCAGGGCCTTCTCTGGCGGCCTCTGCACTCGGGTCGGCGAGCTCTCAGTTCCGCCTCGGATCCTTCCACCCCTCCCCCGTCCATGTCTTACTCAGCCCTCCCCCACCGTTTCCATACTCTGAGACCACCAGCCCAGCCTGGCCTGCGTGGCTGCCCCACTCCTGCCCACACAACGCCAGACTAAGCTGATCCTCCCTGGTCCCCTACACCCCGCCCTGTCCTCCTCATCCCGGGCCTCTCCCTGACAGTGTGTGAACTCTGGGGACCTGCATCTGGGCGTCCGACCATTGGCCCACCTTCCCACCTGTCCCAGTCCGTCTGTGCTGCTGTAACAAACAACCCGAGACTGGGTAGTTCAAAAACAGCAGGACTGATCTCTCAGGCTGGAGGCTGGGAGCCGTGTCCTGGAGGGCCTGGTCTCGGGTTTCCGCACCTGAGGTGGTCCTGTGTTGCTGCGTCCTCCAAGGGGAAGGGAAGCCACGTCCTCACCGGCAGAGGGCAGCAGGGCACGCGGCGCAGGCTGTGAGAAGCCTCTTATGAGTGCCTGAATCCCATTCTCGAGGGGAGGAATCCTGGTGACCCCATCACCTCTGAACGCCTTCCCATTTCAGCCATTAAGTTTCAGCTCCTGAATTTTTCCAGGGACACGTCCAAACCATAGCTCAGCCCACTCCGTCTGTCCCCGGCCATACCCAAAGCAACTTGCACTCCACTTTCCCTGAACCGCTCACTGCTCACCACAGTTTGCCGCATCGGAGGGGCCTTCCAAGGCCACCCTGCTCCCCCGCTCGTCCCGGGGTCACAGGATAGCAACTGTTTCTCTTCCTGGCACTTGCCTCTACCTGATCTATATTAAGTATCGATCCAGTTCCGTGCTGCTTCCCCACTAGCACGTGGGCGCCACGTGGCAGGGACAGCACCAGTGCCCGGAAGGTAGAAAATCAGCACCTCTCCTGCCCTGTAAGGCAGTGTCTCCTAGGCATTCTCCTCTGCCTCGGGCGTCTCTTCCCAGCCCCGGAATACCCAACCAGGACTAGTGTTCAAAGCTGCACCACCCAGCGGCTCTCTCCTCTTCAACTGCTTTCTCGAGCCCCTCTGATGGTGGCGCGTCAGTGTCCCGTGCGTTTCAGGGATTCGCTCCTGTGTCTGGATCTTCCTCGTTGGATATAAACTCCTGGAGGCCCAGGAACCAGCTCTTCTCTCCTTGCTGCCTGGGCCCCTCTCGTGCCCCGACTGCATCGGCAACACAGATCGGATGAGCAGCTGGCCGGTCCTCTGCCGCGCTGCCCCTGTCTCGCTGACGTTGGTATTGCATCCTCAATTTGGCCAGCCTTTTCCTGCCCCCCAAAATGAAAATTACACTGAAAGTTGGAATATATATATGACATGAGTATGCAGTTTTTTTAAAAAAGTAAACCAATTGAAATAGAGAGTTAAGAAAGATGACTTTAGACATTTAAAAGTCATAAGCACAACCAATTAATTTCTTCAAGTTTTCCTTCTCCCCCATTAGGCAGAATATTACATCAGAGAGGCAAAGCTTTAAAAATATGATTCCTGCTAGCCTGCAGCAGAGAATTCCACTGGGGGAGGCAGCCCCTGGTCTACGCATGGATACTTACACTAGGTTTTATTTTTGTTTTATTTAAAGTTTGGTTGGGTACAGAAAACACACACACACTTAACGAGTTAAAATATCCAAATAAAATTTACTGCAACTTTTGTAGAATTTAATTTGTGCTACAAGACATGTTGCATAGGAAACTATTCAAAGCCCCTGAGGAAAAATATCCATGGTTTTAAGGTGCAACTGGTTTCGTTTCTTCTTTGGGGAAAAAGGAGAGATGACGTGAGGTTCTGGGAAGCAGAATCAAGTTTGTCGCGTGTGATGCGTGGGGAATTGTGTGTCCCGGTTCCTGCAGCATGAACATCTAGTGTTTGTGTTTTCAGTTGGTTGGTCTTCAGTATCTGAATCAGTAGCTATGTAACAATGTTCTGGCGCAGGAGGGGAGCACACATGGATTATACTAAATAATTAACACGTTTCAAGAAGCGGTTTTAGAGAATGAGATTGAGGGACCCCCGGTGGCCCAGCTCCACTTCCGACAAACACGGTGCGTGTCCTGGCACATCCCTGGGAATCACCTCACTCCGGGGACTGGCCAGGTGTCAGTCCTGGTCTTGCCCCCCTCTGAGACGCCACCACTACCATGCAATTGTAGAATTCAGCACACATGTCTGCACCCTAAAGGTTACTAATGCAACGCTCTGCCAACGTCCTGATTTTATATGAGAAACATTTTCACTTTTAGAAAATGTTCATGTTGCTCAGATGATCTTTATGTTGTACAAAAAATGGTTTCACCTACATTATTTCTTTTCAAGGAGGTACACCAGGAAGGAAGAGGGATTAAATCTCAGATGAAATGAAATGAAATGCAGAGTTTGGCAAATGGCAGCTGGCACCTCTGCACGTCAGCGTACGGTGCCGCTTTTGGGGCCGACCGTGGTATTTGCAAAGGGCGTGAGAAGAGTTGGTGGCCGCCAGGGCTCTGATGCGGTGGTGAAGTTGTCTTCCCGTCCTCTGCAGGAAGCACCCCCTGCCCTCAAGGGAGAAACAGTACGATGGCTCTTGGGGCAGCAGGGGCCACCTCATTGTCAATGGCACTGTTCTTGCAAGTGACACAGGCAGGGGCCGTGAAGAATGTCACCTCCTGGCTGCTTTCTAGTCTGGTGGCAGAAACACCTCCCGGCACCTGATTGCTAACGTGGGATTTAACTCTGCCCTCTAAAGCTCACCAGAGATTCACGTGTTCTGTGGACGATCACCGACTACAGCATGAGGCAAAAGACGGAAGACAATTAAAATAAGAGGCGCAGGACCTAGGGCTTCTCCGAAAGAATGGGTGTGGGCTGCGCCCACTTACTGAACAGCCGCCTCTCCCGTTCGATTTATCTTTTTGCAAGCGGGGAGTGAGAAAGGTCCAGCACCCGAACAAGCATCCTTCTGTGCAGTGTTGAAATGCAAAGTATGTCTGGGAATCAGAGACGCCCCGATGACCTTTAAATACCTATGTACATCGGTGACATAATTTAAAAAGGTCTTAAACAACATAAAAACTTCAACAGCATCTGCCCCTATTAAGTTGTTTTTTGTTTTTCAACCTTTGTGGTCCATTACAAAATTAGATCCCACCTTTCTCGTATGTCCCCTCCCCCCATTCTTTATAAAAGTGATTTTACATTTAAATGTATACTTAACAAATAGAAAGCTATTTGATTGGCAACGACCAGCAGTAGAAAATCCATTCGGGCCTCTCCCTGGAGGGGGAGAGGGTGGAGCATCACGTGGACACGGTCCCTGGGTGCGGGTCCAGCGGGTGGACCCTGAGTCAGTCTGAGCAGCTGCCAGGTGACAGTAGGGCAGCTGGGGACTCGTGCTCCAGAGCAGCAGCGGGTGGCAGGGAACCCGTTCAGATCACAAGTTCAGATCACGAAGTCGTCGTGGTCGGCGGGGCTGAAGGCGGCGGCTCGCAGGATGTCCAGGGAGTTCACGAGGATCAGCGTCCCTGTGAGGTGTTTCCAGCGCTTGGTGATGGGGTTTTTCATCTTGTCCAGGCCCGTGTGCAGCTCCTGGATGACGTCCCGGTAGCTGTCCCCGATCTGGTGGCTCCAGGTGAGTAGGAAGTCATAGGCGGGTTTCCACATGGCCTGGGGGGTGGAGCCATAACAAAACAAAGGAGGGAGGGGGACAGAAGATCAGGAGACAGTGAGAGAGTTGTTCCTGTTCCTTGCCGCAGCTACGTTAGCCACTGTTTACCACACTCTTCCAAGAGTGAAACAAGCCCACGGGAGAAACAGGTGGAACCACCCTGGGTAGGCACAGCACACGCTGGAGGCAAGGATGGCACTTTGTGTGAGAGCAAGTGTGTGCCCAATGGCTCCGAGTAAACAGAAACGATTGCTCTTCCCTTACAATCCTCACAGCACTTCCTCCCTGTGCCATTCGTTTAGAAATTCACTGGGCTAATCAAGGACACCCTTACTGTTGGGACTTCCTGCTTCCTAGGTCTCGCAAGTCTGAATGTCTTCGAGGAGGCTCGCCATGGTGACCTTTGCCAACAGGAGTGAATACAAGAGCCTCTGAGCAGGAGCCCACCCGCACCGGCGTCGCCAAGGGCACGGAACACTAGATACTGCTCCAACACAGCTCGAGGATGGAGAGCAGGCCCGGTCACAAAGCACTGTTTGTGCATTACTCGATCTTGCTGAAGGTGATTTAGGATAGAACAGCACGCTGCAGGCAGTCCCGTGCGCGCCGCTCCCTCCCGTGTCGTGGGGGAGTGGCTTGCCATCCCAAAGCCAGGGCTCTCTCCCGCTCAGTGAGGGTGCACCGCATGCTGGGTACAGGCTCACATGTACCAGCTCGTCTTAACCTCATGGGAATGCTGTGTAGACCTTTTTATTATTGAGCTATGAGGGTCGAGGGACAGAGGGACAGAGGGGCTGAGTGACCACGGAGCTTGTTTGCCACTCACCTCACTGTCTACGACTCCGTTCCTGTCCCTGTGGGGAGACTCGTAGGCGTCCATCTGCTGCTTGGAGACCTTGGCCAGCTTCTCGGCCAGCTCCCGCCAGCGCGGCGCCACCTCCACGGCCGTGGTCAGGAGCACGAAGTCCTGGATGAGGCGGACCACCAGGCCCTGGCAGTCCATCTTCAGCAAGGCCTGGGGAGGAAGCACAGCGTGAGGCAGGGCAGAGTGCCGGCGCCGCGAGCTCAGATGGGTTCCACCCAGGGAGAAGGACAGGGAGGACAGAAGTGGCCCACGCAGAGATGGAGGGTGCACCACCAAGCACCTCAGTGACCAGGCCAGAAGACCCTTCCCAGGACTGTGAAACGACAGGAAACATCTTCCACAATCGATGCCCCCTTGTCAATGCTGCATGCATTTTCTAGTGTGTCTTTAGGACAGGGGTTACAACCACAGCGGGACTCGGGGAAATGCCCCTCACCTGGGAAGGAGGCCACAGGACAGAGAGCTCTGCTTGGACAGTGCAGTCCCAGCTCAGCCCCCAACAAGCACGTGGCCACCTTGGGACTCAATCCCATCTGGAAAAGGGGCTGGGTCGGACAGGCATCCGACAGAAGCCTCGACAGCCTGATGCGTCTGTGCAAGCCCAGCTGGGGTGACACGGACATTTCTGGTTTAAAGGAACAAACCAATCAGCGGGCAGAAGCCAGAAGGCCGCCGAGTCCGCACACTGCGCAGAGTGAGTCGCCCGCTCCCAGCCACAGGACTGTGCTGGGTGTCACATAGGCGGCTCTGGCTGATCACAGCTACAGAGGAGACCAAACACAGTGAGCGTGGGGCTCTGAGCTGGCCAGGATGACATCACCCAACAGGAGGAGCCCCATGAAGGCAGGAGAGCAGTGAGGGTCTGATTGTGGACCAGCCCTTAAGGCTTTCTGCTGTCCAGCAACGGGAGGAGAGGGGAAAAGACGTGGCTTCCTGGGAGAAGCGGGCTCCGAGGCATGCCCAAAGATGGTTTCTGAGTCTACCGTGGGCCCCTGCACAGGTGAGGATAAGACCACAGAGATGCTAAGATAGAAAAAAGTCACCAGGCCTGGCGTTCTTTCTCTCTATGCTCTGCTGGAGCACCTAAGGTTGTCATTTTAGAACTCCCAAGAGAGCATTTTAAAAAAAGCAAAACAACAAAGCCCACCCCACCCCCACCCTCCTCGCAGCTGGTGCCAGAGCTCTTTGGTCGGCCACTCTGTGAGGACGGGAGGGCAGGCTTGAGTTAGTGGCGCGCAGTCTGCTGGGCTGCACTTTAAAGCAAGCACAGCTGGTCTGGGCCGAGTGTTCCGACGTCTACTTCATGTTTGCCTGGGGCGGCCTGGCCACACCGAGGAATGGCGATGTTTCTGGTGACTCACTACGTGCACTGGGTGAGGCAAAACCCTTAGCTGGACACCCAGCAACTCGATCTGTGTTGTTTAAAAAAATCCTCGAGTGACAATGCATCCATCTGCGCCCTCCCTGGATCAGAGAGGTTGGCGGCTAGCTATCAACGTGGTCGGCCGGGAGGCGGTTTGAGGACCCCATGGTCTTTTTCTGTTTTTTTATAAGCTACTATGTGCCCCAGCACTCGCTGCGAGCCAGGCACTGGGCTCGTCCACTCCTCGGAACCACCCCACGAAGCAGGCGCTGAGTCAGCCCATGGTGCAGGCGACAGAGGGAAGTGTGGCTTCTGACTCTGCACCCAGTGACGGCAGGGCCAGAGCTGTGCCAGGCTCCTACCCAGCCTGCGGTTTTACTGGTAAGGAAGTGACACTGCAGAGGCCGTTGTTTGCCCAGGGTCCCATGGCTGGAAGTGACAGGAGTGGACAGAGGCAGATGCAAACTTCTTGGCACTCGGCCGGGGGCCTTTCCAAGTCTGTGAGCACCACATGGCATCAGGATTCGAACCACATTTTAAAATACTGGTCTGGATCAGGCTTCATTTCAACTACGTACATAATTCAGAAAATGGCCTGTTTCAACTTGAATTTGGATATATTCAAAAATTATTTTTTAAAAATTAAATGTTTACTAGATTTGTGTTTCAGAATTAAAAAGAGCGCACATGTATGTGTTCATGCGTGTGGGAGGAGGGAAGTGTGATAAACCTGTCAGAGTCTAATTTCTTTGGTGTGGTGGGCGCCTCGTCCTGGGAGGGTGTGCCGGACGGCAGGGCTGGACGCTAAGTCTCTCGCGGCTTCCCACCACACACCCACCAACCCGCGTGGCCGTGTGTGTGCTCAGCTGCCTGGCTCCGGAACGGCCCTGTTTTCTAGGGAAGAGAACACATCAAAGTCACCTGCTTCTGAGTGAGTCATTCCTGGCATGAGCGATCAAAACCGCTCTGTCCACAGGACACAGCGGTCCTGAGAAATGCAGGCTGCGTTTCTGGCCCTGGCTGGGGAGCAGCGCACCTGGACCCCGCCCGGGGGCAGCCCGGGTTCCATCTCCACGGAGCTCGATGAATGAAGAGGTCGGCATTTCCGACACCAGGACTGAGGCATCTTTCACGCCCTCACTCCGGCTCCACTGTACCACTTTCCCCGAGCCCAGAGCTGGTTCCATTTGCTACAGAGCTGCCCACATGATCAACAGGGATAATTTGTGCATTTTTTAAAGGGCAAATTTTGGGTGCCCACCAAGTTTTAGCAAGAGAAAAATGTCATTGCAGGAGGATTTAGCTCTGCGAACCTTCTCCCTGTAGCTTCCTCGTTAATGTCCGTGCACACACGGAAACCAGAAGACACCCAGTGAAATAATGCACAATGCTGATTTCAACTGGAATTTCGTTAACTTGCCAGAACTATGATGTGAGTCAGGGTAACCAAACTTTACCTATAAAGGGGCAGACAGTAAATACTTCTGGCGTGTGGGCCACAAGATCTCTGCCAACCTGGCCTGGTCGCAGCCACAGACAACACACGTACACGCAGGCCTGGCTGCGTCCCAGCAAGCACCATGTGCATGAACGGGGCGCACGGGCCATCGCTTGCCGACTTCTATGTCAAGAACATTCTTAGGAAAATCCAAAGAAGTGCCATTCAGATTTTTGCTGTACGTTTGTCCCACCCTGCTTCCTTCCCAGGATGTTCAGACACTAGACGGGAAGCCCACGGATGGTGGGCCACCTGCCTCCTCCCTCCACATGCACAGCCACAGGGGTAGAGTCCCCTGCTCTGGGGCCATGTGGAAGGACCCCCCACCCCCGCCTCAGGACTCTGTCTCATGCCCAGCTGTCAGCTAACCGCCTCCTCTTCTGGAGAACAAGGTGGGCTTTCTCCCAGTCCACAGAGAACCCCCCACACCTCTCTCTCCAGACCCAGATCTCCTGTTCCCTCACTACCTCCTCATTTTCGTTAGTTTTCCAGCCTCTCTGGGTTTATTTCAGCTCTCACCCCGCCCCTAAAAACAACCACCCTCCCTTGATTTGCATCGCGTAGTGACTCTTCCCCTTTCTTTCTCATAGAAACTTCTCCGCAGAGTCCATGACACCCCCATTTTACCTCCCACCACTTGACCAGAGCGACGCTTGTGACGCCCTCACCAATGGTTCCTGGTTGCCAAGCCCAAGGGCTTCGTTCTTGGTGGCGGCCCCAGGACCAGCTGTGACTGCCAGCCCTGGCCCTGCAGGAAACCCTCCCCTGGCTTTTAAGCCATTTAGTGTTTCTGCCCCATCTCTGACTGTCATCTCCACCACCCCACCCTGCCCACGAGACGGAGTCCATGCGTCTGTTCATGACGGTACCCCAAAAATCTAGAGTCATCTCGCATGGAAAGCATGTTGTCTTTCTAGTTCTTAAAAGCTGGTCCCCCAGGGTCTGTCTGCCGCCCACGTCTCCCAAGCACCCTCCAAACACACACGCTTTCTCGTGGGATGGCCGTCACCCAAACCTGCACAGGTGCACACACAGCTTGAGCCAAACTCTTTCTTCACTTGGTGTTTTCATAATTCACAGTACAAATATGCATCAATGTGTGTGTACTTCCCACTTGGGCTTCTGAACACAGAAAACCCTTTCTAAGAGACACAGAGTACTTTAAACATTCATTAAAGGACTTCGGTGCCCTAAAAACAAAGAATGTATTTTGTAGTTTCTCCGCTTTATAAAAACAACAAAAGGTCTCGACATCAAAGCCCAAGGCTCTCAGAAGCGAGGCGGGCGTACTCACCAGCGCGACTCAGTGCAATCGCTGCAGCAGCGCTGGACGCTGTCACCGGTATGCCCTGCCACCCTGGCGCCTGGCTCTCCCTTAAGTGACGCGTGCTACCGTGTACTCTGTCGATGGCTTTCCAGGTCTCTGGAGTGGGCTGCAGCTCACAGAGACAGCAGGACAGGGACACACCTCGCAGCAGGGGCAGTAATGGTGAGAAGCCAACGCTTCCAGGCCCTCTGGCAGCCTGAGAACCACCGGTGCCTTCCCACACGGCAGCACCCGAGCCTCCGCCGCACACAGAGCTACCTGCGCACGCTCCTGCGCGGGAAAAGCCGATTAGGGAACAGCCCGCATGACAAATTCCATTGAACTCAATGGACAACCAGTGTGTGCTCTGTTAAGAGGCTGCCTCTGGGAGGCGGGGCTGGGAGAGCCTTCTCTTCTCTGCCTTTGTTCTGTGGTATGGTAAAGTATGGATGCAAACACGCCTATGCTGCTCTTACAAATAGATAAAGCAATGAGGATTATTCTTACCCCGGAGAAAAACGACACCTGGGATGAGCCAAAGCAGCTGTGCGAACCCAGAGACCCTGGAGCTCTGGAGCCCGTGCTGATGCGCCCAGGGCCCTCGAGCACATGGGGGGGGGGGGGGCGCGCTTCCCCCACCACCTGCTGCGAGGCACCCAGAACGGAAGGGCTGGCCGCAGCCTGTCCCTCCGCTGCTGACTGCCAGGTTGGAAATCAGACGGAGGGGAAATGGCCAAGAGAGACTCTGCACAAGCTTGTCGGGGTGCTCCCAACCTAGCAGCCCCTGGATTTGAGCCGTACCTCTCACCTCTCACCTCTCTCCTTGGCTAAAAATGAATTATCCACTCTTTGCGTGAGCAAGAGAAGAATCCAGGGATGAGGGGACGAGTGTGAAAAGGAGCTGCTCCTGCAGACCCTGGTGTTCTGTGGGAAAGACACTGAGCGCCAAGAGGCAGCAGCGCAGACTCCCCTGGGCTCTGACGCCGGCTGGCCTGGGAGGGAATCCCACCAACTCCCCATCACCCCCCTAAAGCCCGCAAACCCTCCCAATGCCACAGGAGAAGCACAAGCCTTCCCTGGCCCAGGAGGCTTCATCCTCCTCCCCGACCCCATCTCCCAAATCACCCATGGTGCCTCTGCCCCCCTGGTCCTTGCCCGTGCTGTCCTCTCTGACCCGGTGTCCTTCCCCGATCAGGGGCTCTTACATGTCCTCCAGGCTCCAGCCCCCCACGCCCAGGAGGTGGATCGCTCCCAGTCTTCTGTAGGGGAAAGGCCCGATCTTCGGAAGCGCAGCACCAACAGGCCCTGCAGAGATGCTCAACGCCCACTCCTGGTCTGCTGGGAAGCCGCGGCCGTGACCTTCCACCCAGTCAGCCTTGTCCTGCCTCTGACAATGAATGTGACTTCAAAAGCTCTTAAATTTGAGGTCTGGGGGCGTCCCAATGTCAGGCTCCCCTCTGCCACCACAGACGGCCGTGGCCCTGATAGAGAGCAAGGTGGCCCCTGAGTGCAGCTATAACCGCATGTGAGGAGACCCACGTGGTTGCGTGAACGAAACCAGAGAACGAAGCATGGTAATGCCACGTGAGAATGTACCGGGCTCTGATCCTCAGCCCGGCAGAGGCCTGCACTCATCGCTCACTCATTCGTTCATTCGTTCACTCATCTGTCAGACATTCATTCATTCACTGAATGTCTCCTACAGGCTAGAGTCCCTCCTTCCTCCGCTGGAACAATGTCCAATGAGGGCAACAAGGAGAAACAGGTACACAGGTAGTAAACAAGACCAAAGCTCTGTGATGACAATGACAGGGGATGGCGAGGTGCACGGTGACCTGGGGGCACAGGGCTGCAGGGAAGGGCCCCTGCACGGAAGGTGGTGAGGATCAGCCCTGTGTATCAGCTCCGTGAGACCGGGGAAGAGCTCCAGGCGGAGGAACAGCATCTGCAAAGGCCTGAGGCGGGCAAGCCGGGGTGTGCAAGACACAGAAGGGGCTGGAGTGGCCGGTGTGCAGGGAGCACGGTGGCCCCCGGGGGAGATGGGCAGGGCCGGGCCTTACAGGGCCTTGTGGGGCAGGGCGGGGGCCGGGCTGCTCTGATGGCAGTGGGGAGACAGACGATTCAACTCCTCTTTCCTTCTCATCTCCCTGCGAACTGACCGTCCCAAACCTTCACCTCGCCTAATGCATTAAACACTTGGTTTCCAGAGCAGGAGTCCTAACAATGAAACAGAAAGCTATTCCAAAAATAGGATGGGGGGATGTGGGGTGGTCAGGCTGAGACTTGCCAGGGAGGGGCAGGGAAGGCCATGGCCAAGGCCGTAGGAAACTTGACTGCTCAGTGATGACCAATGTGTAGAAATGAAACACCGGGTTTGCAGTGACTCCTCAAATGGGCTGTGGTTTCTAGAAGCCTGGCCAAGACGATGGCTGAGATAGGTAGTGACGGGTGGGGGCGGGGAAACTGCAAAACCAGTTTCACTTTATTTCCAGAAATGCTAACCTTGCCTCAGGGAAACGTCCGGCCAAGGGCAAGTTCCGCTTCCTCCTCCCTGGGCAGAGGGGGACCCAGGGCACACAGGCCCCCTCCCTCATTGAACTGACCCGAGGAAGCCACCGAACACCCTCTCCCAAAGTTCGCCACATCGAATAAAAAGAGTTTGATCATTTAAGTCTTCTGGAAAACATTAGAGGGAAATGACCATAAAAGCCGCCTCCCCAGTTACTGCTTTGCCGTAGCTGGCGAGGGCTGCTTGGGTCGTTGTGTACTTCACCTCTGGCCACTCCAGGTGAGCTTTTTCCACTCGGTGAAGGAACAAGCGACCCCGGCATGGTCCATGAGAGCACAGTTCCACGACCCAAGGAGACACCGGCGAAGGCTCTCAGGAGAGGGAGGCGCATACTCCCATGGCTGTGCGGGGTCAGTCCACGGAGAAGACCAGGCAATGCGGTTCGGCACAGCTTCTGGAAAGCTATTTCACAGGAGGGCCAGGAGGTGTGTTCTGAACTACATGTGGGCGGTGGCCAAGGGGAGGGACACAAGTCAACCCTGAGCCCCGAGGCCAGGGGAGGTACCTCTGCTGCCCTGTTGCCTCCTCTCCACCAAAACCGCACTGACCTCCCTTCTAACTGCCACTTTCGCCCGTCTCCCGACGCGGGCAACCCCAGGCCTTGCCCGCTGCACGCCTCTGGGGCTGCACATTATCGTGGGCTAAGGTCAGAAGGTCTTGCTCATGCCCCATTCGTACCAGGCGGCACCACGCACACTCTGCGCACAGCAGCTGTGCCTCGGTGGACCTGTTCGTGTCATCCTAGCTCAACGCAGACAGCCGGGACACGGGTGTGTGCGATGTCGGACCCTCAGCCGTGCTCGTGTCGACACGCGCATCCCCGGGCCCTCTCAGATGCACCTGGCTCGCTATTCCACGACGTGCTCTCAGAACCGCAGGTGTCGGGTGGGGAAGGGGAGCGGCAGAGCGGGCAGAAAGGCAGGGGAACTGAGTCACATCTCACAGAAGCCAGGAGGCGAGAAAGGCTGGATGGGGCCGGCGGAACGGAAAGTAGGTGGCAAAGTGACAAGGGCTTCCCCACGGGAACTAAAACTAGTGCTGTGCCCCTCAGGAGGCTGGGGCTGAACCTGCTCCATCGCAGAAGACGCCGCAGAGGACACCTGCCACGGACACAGCTGGGGGCTGCAGGCCAGGGTGTGTCCCAGAGCGTGACACTCACTTCCCCCTTTTCATTCCTTATGATTCCACTCACTCAAACCAATGCGAAAGGGGGAGGAAACAACAACACAGGTGCCGGAAGCTTCAGGCAAGAAAAGGAGAAAAAAACTTACACTGAGGTAAAGTCAGGCTTTGGGGCAGTGGCTTTTAAAGCTTTTGGGTCACAGAGATCTGGTTGGGAACCTGATTAACCATGAGTCAGTCTGCTCCCAAGAGACCTGAACAGAGGTGGTGGGGACACAGGCCCCCTGTGCCCCCACCCCCACTGGGTCCACTCTGAGACTGCTGCGGACCCCTAGGTTCAGTAAGAAGAGACACCGGATGCTCTTCTCTGTAGGGGTTTCTGGGTTTCGGGCACCCTCAGGAACCCATGTAGACTCCCGCCCCAGGTGCACACTTCAAACCCCGTCTGTGCACTCTGGGCAGCTGAACATCGGCCAAGACACTGTCCCAGGACCTATCACCCTGCGCCCCTCACCCAGGTGTATCAGGAAGGGGCTGAGAGGCTGAACCGAGCCTGTCCCCGTCCACCCAAGCAGCCGCCCAGCACTCACCATCACGAGCTCCTTCTGAAAGGACTTCCGGTCTTTGCTCTCCGTGTTGTTGCAGTCCTCCTTCAGCTTCTCTAGGACAGACGCCACCCGCTCGGGCTCACTGTCCAGCTCTGCCCGGCAGAAGAAGGTGAGCGGCAGGTTCACGTAGCCCAGGGCGTCGGCGAAGGAGCGCCAGCTGCTGATGTTCTCCATGAGCAAGGTCCTCACCGAGGCGTAGATGTAGGTGAGGAACTTGCAGGGCCGGAGGATCTGCTCCAGCAGCACCGAGGTGCTCAGTTCGGGCCCCGAGAGCAGGCTGGGCCGGGCCCTGCCGACCACCAGCACGTTCTTGGCGTGCACGAGGCCAACCTTGCCCTGGTAGTAGCCGATGTACCACTCCTTGGTCCATAGCTGTCCCTTGAGCCTGATGCGCTCCTCACTGAGCAGCGCGATCCCGTCGCCCTTCTTGTACTCCAGTAGGTAGTGGTTCTTGTTCTGCCGCACCACGGTCTTGAGCAGCTTGCCGAACTTGAGGCTGGACACGGGCCGGTCCTGAAAGGTCGGGTACTTGGTGGTGGCGGCGAAAGGGGACAGGATGATTTTCCCAACTTCGTTCTTCTTGAGAAACCTCCTTTGCCCAGATGGCTTGATGGCACTTTTCGGGGGTGGCTGGGGAGTCTGGACGCAGAACTGGGTCAGGATGGCCTCCTGATCGTCTTTGACCTGCACCCGCAGTGTGAAGTCAGAGAGATCGCCGGGGTTCTGCGAGGTGATGGGGAATATGAGGCGGCTCACCCTGCCCAGCTTCATCTGGAAGCCCCGCACGACCTTGGCCTGCTCCCCGGCCTTCACTTCGTAATTGGTCATATTGGAAAACATGCATACTTTGAGATCCTGGGGCCTGGACAAGATGAACTGGTGCTTGCCCCACAGCTGCAAGGCCACTGGGGCAGGGCTGGGGGCCTGGCGGGTGACCTCGCTGACCAGGAGCGTCTTTGGGGCACAATCATGCCCGAAAATGGTCACCACTGTCTTGAAGGATGGGTGGATGTGTTTGGGGCCATAGAGACCCACGGTGACTTTTTTATGGATGAAGTCCCAAACAGTGGAGGGGTAGAGGATGTTCGGGCCGTGGGCAACGATGGCCAGGTACATACAGGGCTCGAGGTTGTCCAGCTGTACCTGGATCGTGTCCCCGTAGCTGTAGACAAGCGGGATGGAGATGTACGGCCCTTCCTTTGAGTCGCTCCTCAGGCACTGGAGGGCCACTGTGCTTTTGCTAAAAAGGTCATTTTTCACCTCGGCTGAAACTTTCATCTCCAAGATGATGAAGGTTTTCACTTCCAGGTTGCTGAGTTTGACCTCTAAAACGGGGCTGATGCTGCTGGACTTGTCGTTGTTGAGTTCCAGTGGGGGGTCCAGCAGGGCTTTCATGGAGATCTGCTGCGTCTCCCCAGGGGCCACGTGGCCCTCGGGCATGTGGATGCTGATGCTGGTGTCGGGAAGCTGCACGGCGCCCCCCGAACTATCCAGCTTGCACACGATGTTCGTCTCCACGGCCTGCGTCTGCCCCCAACCGGGGCTTTGGCCAAGCAAGTCCAAGTCGTGGCAAGACCGGGCCAGCTTCCGGTGGTTCAGCCAGGCAGTTCGAAAATCCTCCCGGCTCTGAAATTGCTCGGGCGCAGGTGACTTCAACCCCGTGAAGAAGTTCGATGACGTGGGAACGTCAGCCTTGGCTTGGAGGACGGAGAGCTCCGACAGGCTGTAGGAGCGCTTGCTCCTGAAGAAGGGGTTGTCCCGCTTGGCCGGCTGCTCTGCGTGGAGTCCGTTGGTGGCCGGAAGCTCATCGAAGATGTTGCCGGTGCTGTTCGTGGTTGCTGAGCTGGACTCCGTGAACGAGGAAGTGCCCGTATCAAAAAGGAGCAAATCCACAGTACTTTTGGGATTCAGCTCATCCAAGCTGGGCAGCGCTGGCACGTTCCCATTCAGAAATGGGTTTGTTTGGACCCCGCTCCAGAAAGGGTTGTTACTGTACGTTCTGCCCAACCCTTTCTTGTCATCCGGCCATCCCCCGAGCAGCTCTAACTCTGTGGCGACTTCATCCGGGCTGTCCGGGAGGTTGTCGATGACGCCGCTGTCGCTCAGGGTCGAGTTCCGGTAGTTCAGCGGCTGCACGTAGGAGGAAGGGATGTAGCCCATCTCGGTGGTGTTGTGTGCGTACCACCACTCGCCGCCCGACGTGTCCAGCACGTAGAGGTGGTCCCCCTTGGAGAACTTCAGGGTGGTGAAGTTGTTTGGGCAATAGTCCTTGATCGCGATCACTTCCTTTGCGTTTCCAAAAGGTGTGGGGCTGTCCGCTAGCAAGGCACTGGGGGAAGGCACTGTGCAAACAGAGAAACAGACGGTGAGGGCGAGGCCAGCGGGTGCCATGGGACGCTTCAGAGGGTAGGCAGAAAGGTGGTGTGCGGGAAGCGGGGACCGAAAACCAGGCAAACAACCAACAGAAACAAACCAGAGTGAAGTTCAGCACTTAACTCACTCGGGACAGCACCGTTTCCACACGGTCACTTTGCAATTCAATGGGAGGACCACAGAGAAAGTCTCTCCCTCACCCACAGAAACGCAGATCAGCGCAGTGGGATATTTAACATGTCCCTACAGTCCAAGCACCTCATTCTGACGCAATTTTTCTAACTTCTTAACGGAACTGCCACTAGGTACAGAGAGAAGCTGAATGCGATATATTAGAAAACACAGGGATGGTATGAGTTAGGCAACTCGTGGCATTTAACTCAGAACTGGAAAGGAACAGCTTCCAAAACAGTCTCTCAGTCTTGTGTAGGAGCCCATTCCAAGTTCTGCCTTAACACGGAATACGTCACGGAGGGAAAGGCTCCCTTGACAAACAGGCCAGGTTCTTAAATACCCAAGTTCAACTTATTCCCCACAGAAACGAAACTGTTCTCTTTAGAGGAAAGAAACAGTGTGAGGTCAGTCTCTTGCAACCTCTTTTAAGTGATCATTCGAAATCACTACGTGAAAATGGACTGTCCACACACCCTGAAAATCAGAGGTTTATGCCTGGTTGTCATTCACAATGCTATTAAACCAGTGTGTGAGCGGTCTGGAGAATTCCAGCACTATAAAAAGTGAATCAAGTTAATTTATGGTTCTTGGCATTAAACTATGTATTTTACCAAAGGAGACAGCAATTGCAACAGCAAAAAAGAACCATCTAAATAACTGGTGTGCGTTTTGAAAAATAATGGGTATGACTAAATACCCAAGCATTCTCTCCCTCCCATACATGAGAAGGTGTATTCAGAGGATGAAGGAAGTTCTTTCTGACAAAAATAAGCCCCAACACTTCTGCCCAGAACCTCTTACCCCCACCTCAATTGCCTTGTTTCCACAGTTTGCTGATATCTGCCTTCTTATAACAAGCAATTGAAAGAAAGCTTTTTTTTTAAGTTGCCTATGCAAATGATCAAACAAAAGACTAAATTTTTAGTTGAACTAAACCTACATCTTTTCAATATGTAATTAAGTCAACAGTCATCCTACTCTTATCAAGTTGGCCCTCCAAAAAAAAAAAAAATCATCTGCCAGTTTCCTTTCCCTTAGGAAAAGAATAATGAAAATTGAATTATATTTTGTTGGCAAAGTCTTAGGAAATCAGGCAGGAAGTTTCTATTAATTTACATGAATTAGGCTACAGAGATGCGCTTGGCTGGGAGCATGCTTGGCCTTGAAGCCTCACCTACCCCTCCTGTGAAACTACATTGTCTTTCTGGGGTGTTTCAGAGCACCTGGCTCTGGGACCACCACACCTGGAATACATTGACGCCTTAGAAGCTGTGTGATCTGTGCAGCACGAGATTCTTTGCGAGGGAGAACAAGCGTCTTCCCTCCGTGGGCTTTGGTGAGGATGCGGACTCACAAAACGTTATGTGAAAACGGACACCTCCGCCCCACTCCTGATGTTATTTTCTCCATAGGTCTTATCACCGACCACTCTGTCGTGTACCTGAGGGGGTTCGGAACATGCTACCCTAAAATATGGCTCCACGAATATTTTAAAGCTGAAGGAGTCTGAGAAACAGCAGGTGCAGGGAGGACTCCCTGACCTTCCCCTGGAGCAGGTGCTCAGACCCTCCGGTGGGAGGTCCCCTCCCTAAGCCTGGAGGACAGAGCACCCTTGTCGCCAAGGACACAGGGAATCTGGACACACAACCCTGGCTGCTCCCCCTTGTTCGCTACGCTGGGCTCGGGGTTTTGCTGTCCTATCCCTTCTCTCCACGGCTCCATACTTCATCAGATCCAGGACAAAAACACTCAGGTTCAACTGTTTCTTTGGATCTTCATTTCCTTATGAAGGAATATATACGTAATACTTTCGTAATACACACACAACTAAGTTTTCATGCTTTTCTCTCATTAATCTTTTGTTCCGGGGGCCCGAGCCAAGAACTCAGAGAGTAGAAGAAAATGACATTTTTCCTTGCCTGTGTACCTTACATATTTGTTTCGATTTTGGGGGGTGGGGAGGGTCTCCATCTCCCCATCAGGGTATAAGCACCGTGAGAGCCTGTTTTGTTTGCTGTTGTGTACCCGGTGCCTCGTGCACAGCCTGGCACGTGGCGTGGGCTCAACGAATATTTGTGGAAGGGATGGTCATCGTGCACGCTTCCTCGGCACGGAGAGGCCACACCCATGTCACTGGATGGTGGTGTCGGCCACAGCAAAGTCTGAATTCCCTTGGCTGTGCCCTTACACTATGAAATCACAAGACAGACAATCACTTGGCCTGGCACGGAAGTGAACAAAACAGTAAGAGAAAACGGCTTTGGGGGGAGGCGGGAGGAAAGGCTGTGGGCTGGGCCGAGGCGGGGATCCATCAGCAATTCTCCCCACTTGTTTCCTAGTCCTCGTCCTCAGAAACATAAACCGTTTCGTATCCTTGACACATCTATTGGAAATGTCACATAAAAACTAAAACCAAACGAAAATTCAACAAAGCTTGCCAGCCACTAAAATCTTGTTAGAATCCTTCAAACAATCCTTATGACGTTTCCCCAGAATAATTCCCTTTCAGTAATATTTTCAAAATTAAAAAACCAGAACAATCAAGCATGCTTTGTGCATAGCCTAAAACACATCAATGCAAATGATCATTTTGGCTTTTTTTGTTTTTTAAACCAGACTGAAGATAAGAAGGGTTTTACTTAAAATTCCAAGGACCTTCCTTAGAAGAGAAGTGGTCACATAGATTCCACTCAAGGATTCGGCTCATCCAAGAGGAAACTGCACCCCTTCCCTTCGGGACCCCCAGGAGGTGGATGTGTGGGCTCCTTTCGAGACGAGGCCCTCCATCTGTCCACTGCCACCGGGGACACCGGGGAAGGAAGGGGACACCACTCCATCGAACGCCAGAAAATCCCTACTGAATTCCACCTTAATGAATTCTGGGGCGCGTTGCCCAGATTCACAGCTACTTTGATTGTTATACCAAAAAAGCTCCCTGGTGTTAGGAAGTTGAACGCGCTGCATAATATATTTCCCATCTCTCTGCCTACGTTCTTATGCAGCAAAGCATTCATCAGAGCAGAAGATTCCACAGCAGGTATTTCGGCAGGAATAAATTCCCACCTTGAAGCCTGTCCGTCATTGGGATGTGATGCCGCGTGGGATGCCGCCGGGGGCACACGCTGCCTCTCGGCAGAGTCCAGAGGTCTCCGGCCAATCCGTCAATCTCGGATTCCCAAACACCCTTCTGCCCAAGCGAACCTGCCCCTCCTCATGTTTGAGGCTGTCTTGTTTGTCTTCCTCCCTTCCCTGGGGTGTTCTTTTAGAAGTAACAGCCAGTATTTCCTTCCAGATCATTATTTTTTAAAAATTCAGCTCTCTGCCCCTGGCTTTAAGACCCAAACCGCATAATTTACCCTCACATTTTCTAGCTTTCACACTGATTAGCTGGGCTATAAAGTAAGAAAACAATGTGCATTACTGGAAGCTGAAAAATAAATGCTTCCGTTACTTACAGCAACACCCGATAACTCTGTTGCTGTCTTATTAATAAAATCTCATGGTCCTTGTGCTAGTCTTTTCTCTTAAAGAGCACTTACAGCAACATTCAGGGCTGCACACACAAACCAGAGACGGGAAGCGTAATAGTCAGTGAGTCGGACATGAACATGGCATGTATGATTTTCAGTGCAGCAGGGGGAGCTTGTAATTCTATCTGGGGGAGAGCAGTTTGGTTCGAGAAACATTTATTTAGCGCTGACTTTGTGCAGGGGCTAAGGATGCAAAGGTAGTTCCTCCTGTACAGCTGTGCTCTAGGCAGCACAGGGGTGATTTCGACAGAACGTGCTAAACGCTACGAGACAGCAAACAAACGATGACATTGATGGTGACGCTGCTGCTGCTGCAACTGCACAAGGCACGCAAGACAGGCTCTGCACGGCCGAGTCAGGGTAGACTTCTAGGAAGAGAATGACGCACGGGTATCCACCTCGGTGTCCAAAAGGCAGGTTTTCTCATCAAGCCAATTTTATGAGGCCGCTGGCAGCACTGAGCAGCGGGGTTGCTAAACCCTGGGGCTGCCTTCCAGACCAGGTGTTGGCAAACCACAGCCCCTGGCCAAAGGTGGCTGGCAGTTTTTGTAAGTAAAATTGTCCTGGAACACAGCCATGTCTGTTTGTTTGCCCACTTCTAGGGCTGCTTTCGGACTGCAAGACCAGGGTCGAATGCCGTGGCAGAGATCGCAAAGCTTAAATTAGTCACCATCAGACCCTCTGCAGAGAAAGTTTGCTGAGCCCTGTCCCAGCCGACCTTTCCTCATCTCTAGTACTCTCAGCAGGTCACTACTCACCACCCTCTCCTTCCCCCTGGGTTTCTGCACCACCAAGACCCCCACCTAACTGTGGCCAAAACTCCTCAGGAGAAAGCAAACATATTCTGTATTAAGAAGGGGTTTCGTTATTAATGGAGACATGCAAAATCTCCTTCCAACACCAAAAAACAAGACAAGTGACTACTGTTCCAGGGCTGAACTGACAACATGATGAAGTGTGGAGAGCTAAAGTATAATTGTCTGAAAGCTACACTGGCGGCCTTTAAAGTAGAAAGTCCCTGGGTCTGAGGGCACTTGCCAATCCCAGCCTCTCCCCTCAGCTGCAGTTCCGTCCCCAGACGCTCACCTTTGACATCGTTAAAGCTTGTCTCTGAAAACCCCTCGCTCAGGTCGATCAAAGTCCCCTCTGACTTGCACCGGGGGAGGCCGTTGGAGTTGGCAGCTCGGATCCGCTGAGCCGCCATCTCGAAACTTGCCTCCTGCGTGAGCTGCTAAGGCCTCATGTTTCTTCCTGCAGCTATTCCAGCGGGTGCCGACGCCTCCGTCTCAGGCAAACACGGTGCACGGCGGCATCAACCTGGCAATGTGCTTCCTCCTGAAAGGAAGAGGGAAAAGACGATTTCCCTTGAGCAAGTGGACATGGCTTCAACAGTACTTTTATGGAAGTGGGAATCCTCTTTCTTGCAGGCCGTTGCGGCACAGACAGACCCATTTTCTCTCCCCTGGCCTACGAGAGCACAGCGCGCTCGCCCCGGACTCTGTGCCCACTTTGTGCTCTGCTCATCGGCTCCCTGGGCACACACAGTCTGGGCAGCGTTTCCTGGCTGCCGCCTGCACCTGCTCCTCGTGGGGGCACAGTGAGGTTTGTGAAATCAGCTCTAGCACCTGCCCCCCCGTTCACTGCAGTCAAAGAGGAGGACAAAATGGGACTGTACAGGCCACGCTGCTCGTCACAGGGTAGGGGAGAGGAGACACCCGCCTCCGTCTGTCCAGAGAGAGCTGGTCCCGGCGGAGGAGCAGCCATCACGGTCACTCGGCGCAATGGCTCTCGTCCTGCTGCAGTGGCCGGGAGGGGATGTGCCTGCCCACCTGCTCCTAAAATCCTCCCCTGACCCCAGACAGACCATTGTAAGCACAACACAGACTGGCCATAAAATATTCCTGGTGTAACTTATGCAGACGCACCTGGGCATATTTACTGAACCAGCACATTGTTACGAAGCCAGCAAAGATGTTTCTGTAGGAGACAGCACAAGGATCACCCCTAAGGCCTCTGCTTTTCCTGGGAGGGACACACGGACAGGACTTAAGCATTGGGGGGTGTTCTGGATACAATGTGGTAACTGGCTCTGAGCGGACCCTTCACTGGGACCAGTGGATAGGAAACAGGAACGGCTGAGAGCCGATTTCAAAGAGGTGAATTTCACACGCTGTCCAAGAGAAAGAGGCAGACACCGCCACAGCTGGCCCGCAGCACGCGGACCTGAGAGCAGGCCAACTCCACCCCAGAATAGCTGGGCTCACACAGGATGGTCTGAGGCCCCTTATCCATCAATTGCTCTATCCAGTGACGGCTGGAAACGTGGCTTCTGAGCTGGCGAGCTACCTTTGCCGTGCAGAGACCTGGAGGCCCTGACACCACCCTCTGTGGAGTTTCTGCATGGGGTGGGGGTGGGGAGGACCTGGGCTGCGCCCATCCCCACTCTTTCCCCAGGCTCTCCGCGTGGTGTCCACGGCTCAGGTGGCCACTGGCAGCGAGCAGAGCCAGGTCTGCATGTTCTGCTGCTCAGGTTCAATATTCGACCCTACTAAGCCTCAGTTTTTGTATTGTGAGCTGAGGTAATGAAAGCACTATCTTGATTTGATTTGTGTGAAGAATAAGTTAAGATAAACCACATAAGACACGTGGGACATGCAGCAGGGGCTCAGTGAGTGCCGGCCACCACGCCTCGGCTGCCACAGCCAGGGGCACCAGAAGCTGCAGTCCCAGCTCCAAGTGACCGGTGGGTGGCGGCTAGAGGGAGGTGTCCCTTTCTGTCCCAAGGCCTCGGACGGCTGCACTCCTGCACCTGGAAGCTGCCCACAGGGAAGGCATGTGTTAGGGATTGAACGGTGTCCCCAGGTCCTATGCTGGAGCCCTGACCAGGGTGATGGCATCTGGAAGTGGCGCCTTCAGGAGACAGTAGTTGGATTTAGGCGAGGCCCCAGGTGTGGGGTCCCCATGACACGATTAGTGCCCTTACTTGAGACACGAGAGAGCGTCCTCTCTCTCCCGCTCTGCTATGCGAGGACACAGTGAGGCCAGGAAGAGCCCTCACCAGGACCTGAGTTGGGGGCACCTTGATCCTGGACTTCCAGCCCCCAGAACGGTGAGAAATAATCTCCCTGTTGAAGCTGTGGGTCTGCGGTGTGTGGCCTTGGTGGCCTGAGTGGCTGAGACCGTGCGTTAGCAGCAGGGCAGGGGGAGGCGGGCAGAGCTGCAGTCCCGGACCTTGTTCCCAGCCGGTGCCACCGTCCCTCCCACCCAGCACCGCAGGGAGGGGCTGACGAAGGCAGGTTATTCCAAGGGAGGAATAAAGCACCTGGCAGTTTTCCTGTCAGGGGAGCTGGCATATTTTCCAGCCTGCCCCGGGAGGTAAGGACGGCTGGACTACGCGCTCTCACTCACCGTTCCAATCCCAGAGGACGACCTGGCGTCCTGGGGGTGGCAGCCCCAGCCCCCCAGGCTGGAAATGACAGCGCTGGAGCCAGGAGACCCTCTCCCGCCCAACACTCCACCCGAGCTGCGGTGTGGGACACTGAGGCTGGGTGCTGACAGGCTCTGGGGACATGGCACCCCCACCCCCATTGGAAGCAGTGACCAGGGGCTCTGTCTGCACATGCTGCGTGTGGAGCTGGACGCAGAGGCCTGGCCACCATTCCAGAGATGGCTCCACCATGGCCAGGCAGCCTGGAAGCCCAAGTGGCCCCCAGATCCTGGGGCCACATGTCCGGGACCCTTAAACAAGGACTGCTGGGCAGATACCGCGGAACCCCAGTGACAGCACCTCTGGAGCAGCCTGCTTTCAAAGGGCTGAGAGACAGCAATGAAAAGCCTTCCGGTCCAAAAGGCTCAGTATCATTTACTGGAGAAAACCAACGTAGACAGAAAAAAGCCATGTGTGAGCAGGTAGGGGAGGGGAGCTTCAGGACAGTTTAGAGCCCACAACCTGTGCTGGCCTGGGGGACTTTCACATGTGACAATGACACTTCTTACCGCAGTCTCAGACTGATTGTGCCTCTGGGAGTCAGCGACGGGCTATGGCCCAAGGAGGAGGGAAAAGTCAGGAGCTGTCAGCTGTGAGAGTGACTGGGGCACACCTGGCTCACCCCTGGAGCACAGCTGGCTCACCCCTGGAGCACACTTGGCTCACCCCTGGAGCACAGCTGGCTCATCCCATAAGCAGCTGGGCGTCCCCACCCACTCACCCAGTCCAGAGTTGCTCTAGGACCCTGTGAGCACAGGTGGAAGGGCTCTGGGGTCGCAGCTCGCTGCGCAAAGGCTCCTGTTCATCACCAGCACGTGCTCTTCCTGCTGCACCCACTGTGTCCTTCCGTGGAAGGGAAAGAGTCGTGCGTGTGGCAGCAAAGGCAGGTCTCTGCTGACAGCCTTACACAGAGAGACGCCGGGAAGCTTTGCAGGAAGGCCTTGCTATGGGGCACCTGCTGGGCCAAGGGGAGCAAACCTGCTCACGGGGACCCCCCAACCTGGTGAGAGGCCCAGGGCTATAGCAGGGATGGGTATCAGACAGCATGACCCGCTCCCTGGTGAGGGCCTGGAAAGCTGCCGAGAGAGCGAGGAGGAGGAGGAGGAGGAGGAAGAAGACCCTGCCAGGCAGAGGGCAGGGCCCAGCTGGGCAGGGGCCCAGGGCCTGAGAATGTGGCAGGCGTGGCGGAGAACGGGCTTGTAGTGGGGCCTGCAGCAAAAAGACGGAAGGCAAAGTAAACAGGGCCATGACATGGTGGCGCAGGGTCAGTCTTTCCTTGAAGACTCCAGGGGGCCACTGAAGGTCTCCGTTTGAGAAAGGCACCCGTGGCTACAGAGGAGGAAGAACCGAAGCAGCAGTGCTGTGTTCTTTGGAGACTGCTGGCACAGTTCAGCAGGGGCTGCTGAGGGCGGGGGGTGCAGGCTGCTATGACGATGGGGCAGAGATGCCGGGATGCCTCCACCTCCCTCAAGGTCTTGTGCAGAGTTGCTGGGTGAAGTCTACCCGGGGCTGACTTTATCCAGTGGTGGCCAACATCAGGTTCTGTCTGGCTAAGCTGAGGCACCTGCAGGACAGGTTTCCAACGATCACTTAGAAGAACAATCTGGGGATCCGTAGAAAGAAATGGAGATAAACACTTAAGAGTGACCAAGACCAAGAAGGCAGCGGGAGGAGAAATCAAGGCCTTACCGCTGGCCAGAGGAGAGACAATCACAGAACACCACAGTGTTTCCTGGAGATCAATCGTTGTTTTGGTTTATTATCATTGGGGGAATAAAGCCATTTTTCCGAGACAGAAAGCTAAAGCACTAGCAGTTCTAGAAAGAGATCTGCAGTCCTTTTCCCACGGAGAATGGCATTCAAGAAACAGAAAAGTCCCTAACTGTGTTGTCCGACGCCCCCACCCCTTCTCAGCCAGAGAGAAGCCATGCACTTAAGTCCCATCCCGTCCCAGACCAGAGCGCACTGTGTTCACACTGAGCATCAGTGTGCTCACTTACACGTCGCCCCGTGGGGCGGGGGACATTTGTCCCGTGGTCCTCAATGCTCTGTGCAAATCCTGGAGTGGCAGCATTTTCTCCAGGGGCAGAGGGAGGATGTCTTTGGATGGAGTCCTGACCCCACCAATTTAGTCATGGTGAGAGCAAACAGAGCCATCGACCATCTGGCCCTTGGGGAATTTTTTATACAGCAAAGAAAGGGCAGGCAGCCCCTCTGTGGACCACGCCTGTTGGGCTCCCTCCTCCAGAAACCTCCCCGAGCAGATGCCGTCAGCACAAGGGTGAAAGTGAAGCTCTGCTCCTCTACAAACCACTGTCTCTATGCAGAGCCAGGCACAGGCCAGAGAATGCCACTTGCGTCCCCAGAGAGCCCCTTTATCCTCCTGGCCGGGGTGTCATTGGCCCTGTCCTTGCTCCTACGATAGAATCCTCTCCCCCAGACTCCTCCTCACAGCTCAGCAGAGTGCAGCCTCACCTGCACCGGCCACCTCTGGACAATGACCCCCAAGTCTGTCCATTGGGATCACCCCGCTTCCTCTGATGGACCCTCCAACCGTCTCCTGTGTTGACTAGAAACAGATGCTGACATTTATGGTCCTTCACCTTACAGCAGCGACTGTGCTACACACTCTGCCAGACACCATCCCACTGGGTCCTCCAGAGCCCTATGAGGCGGGTACCAGGCTTAGGTGCACTTTGCAGACTTCGTGACAACAGACTTGCAGAGATCACTACGGCAACGTGCCCAGGGTAATGCTGCAAAGATGCGAGACTGTCAGACACTCTCTGCTCTCCGCCTTGCCAGCCGTTTCTTCCCAAACCCAGAGTCCATCCCAGGACTTTGCTGCCAGCAAGGCCATTGAAGCTCACTGCCATGTGCCCCAGGGGGGCCCGTGATTTTCTCAACACAGCCCTTCAAGGTCATGCCACTCCCCTGCTCAGAAACCTCCAGGTCCTGCTTACTACTCTTAAAAAAGCAAAGTCCAAATCCTGGCCCGGCGATACAAAGCCCCCCCACTACTTAGTTTTCACCTGCATCTCCACTGCCAACCTCAACCCCCAGATCCATCCCTGGCCACGTTTGGACTTGCTGCTTCTCAAGCCTGCCCGGCACTGTCAGCTTCTGCCTCCGCGTAGTTCCTCTGCCCGCTCCCTGGAGAAGCCCGACTCTCACCTGCGCTTCCAGGAGCCCCTCTTCTCTCTCCTGCCTCCCCCAGCTCTGTGAGGTCCTGGAGGGCTCAGAGTGCTGGCCTCCGACCTGCAGAGCCCACGTCCCGGAGCCTCAGATCCAACTCGCCGGAGTGCAAGCACCACGCCCTTGAACTGTTCCTTGCTTAGTAGAAAATTAACGTTGGGGTACAGGGCAAGATTTTCTGATTTACTTAACAATGAACTCGTGAAGGTTCATTACGCTATTTTCCCCATTTATGTACGTGCTTGAAAATGTGTGCAATAAAAATGTTAGAAAAAATTAGGAAAGTAATATTAGGAAACATATATTACCTGGTTTCCCAGGCACGTGCCAGGAAGGAACGTGTGTACGAGTGTGGATATCGCCCCTAGACTAGGAAAACCCCTAAGAAGCCACAACTAAATGCACAGGCAGCCCAGGCCCCTCAAAGGACAGGTGGACATGGCTGGGTTCCCACTCCGTTGACAGGTGACCTCTGTACCTTAGACTCAGATACCCACCTACTCTCCAAGAGCTCCCTTCAGTGCCTAATGGGCATCTCGAACTTTCTGGGCCAAAAGCCAACTCTGGGGGTGCCCCAAACCTCCACTTCCCACCTTCCTATCTCAGCCAGGGCAGCTCCATTCAACCAGCCCCAAAGCCTGATATCTTCCCCTATCTTTTCCCCCTCTCTCTCACACATGCGTGCGTGCACATGCACACACCCCCTGCACATGTACACGCATGCACACACCCCCTGCACATGCACACGCAGGCAGTTCTACTTCCACTTCAGAACATAACCCTGTCCGACCTCTTCTCAGCACCCCCACACCACCACCATCTCTCGGCTGAATTACAGTAATCGGCGCCATTCCAGCAGGTCTGCCTGCATCCACCCCTCAATTAGCAGCCAGAACATTTTGAAAAGTCAGTCAGACACCCTTGGGACTCTGTTCAAAACCCTCCAAAGGCTGCTGAGCTCTTAGGGGGCTTCCACTGTGCTACAGTGTCTGCACCTGCGTCTCTGATCCCATCTCCTGCTGTCCTCCCTCCCTCCACCTGACTGCTCTGGGCTCCATGCGGTTCCCCAGACACCACGCCCCTGCCAGCACAAGGGGCCTTTGCGCACGCTGTCCCCTGACCTGGAAGGCCCGGCCTAGATATCCACCACACTCGGTCCCTCACTGCACTCAGGTCTCTGCCCCAACGTCACTGCAGTGGGAACATCCGTCACCCCACCCTCTCTCCCTACCTTATCACCCCTGGACACACCGCGCACTTGCTTGTCTCTGGCTCGACTGCTCCACGGGAACGCAAGCTTTCTGAGGGCATGGGGCTTAGTTTCTGTTCCCACTGCTGAGATGGACCTGCGCAGGGTCGGCTCTCAAATACGAATGAATGAATTCTATTTCAATAAAGATGACGGTTTCAGAGGAATTTTGGTAGTATCTCTGGGATAATCTCTAAGAAGCCAAATGGCTGAAGTGGTTTGATGCAGGCTGAATTCAGGAATTCTGCTCTGTTCCTGAAATCTAAGTTGTACATTCCCACAACACTGGCAGGCTTCCTGGGTGGGCACCTTGGACACATGTGCACAGCCTGGCCCTGCAGGCTTGGCCCCCTCCTCTCAGCAGGCCCTAGTGGCCACGTCTCCAGGGCAGCCTGCAGCAGCCCTGCCCTGTCCCCTCCAGACCACACCTGGGTGCAGCGGGGAAGCAGCCCTCTACTCCCCCGGTGGGAGTCAGTCTAGAAGACAGAGGGGTGCTGAAGCTTACCTGTCTCCCACTCATGGCTGAAGAGCTTTTCCCTTTCTTGTGTGAAGGCTGATTCATTTAGAGAGAGAAGTTGCTGCTTCTGGCTCCTCCCCAGGACCCGGGAGGTCAGTCTCTGAGCGCACGGCACCGCTGCACCCAGAGAGAATCACTGACAGATTCGCGTGCAAGCTCAGGGAACCCGCACACACCCCCTTGGCCACAGCTGCCGCCTCACCACTCTCAGATTCCAGAATCTCAGAGCGTTCTTGTAGTGGCCCTGCTGCCAACGATCCGCCTTGAGAAACAATTAAACAACAAACCAGCCCAGAAAAAACGACCTAAGGTGAGCACGTCTGGATGCTTCTCTGGCGGCCGGTGGCTGTGGCCCGTGACCTTGTGGAAGGAAAGCCAGGGCCTGGGGGAGGAACGGGCTTAAATACTGGTCTTGGTTCCTCCCTTGCAATCCATGCGTGCCTTGGGATGACTCATTCTCCACATTTCATTATAATTGCTGGAGTATCATGTTGATTTCATCAAATTTCTCTAGGTTCAGGGGAAAAAGGTGTGAGTTTCGATCTGCTCCTGTGATTCCAGCCACCAGCCTCTGTTGCCAGAAACTTGTCAGCTCTGCCCCCCTCACTGTCGAGCCCCAGCGTGTTCCAGAGGACCCCAAGACCCAAAGATATCCCCGCCTCAGCTGACTGTTTCTCCTGTAAGCAACTCCCTGGGCTTTGGACACAATTGTACCGGCAATGCCTTTGGGGACAAGGGACAGCAGACACACGTGGCTTTCAAGGAGTCACTCTGATGACCACGGGGTTAACATCCCAGATCCCTCTCTCACTCCGAAAGCAAAGCCATGGAAACTGGCCTCCAGGTCTTGACCCGGCCGGTCTGGGCAACAACCCAGGTGGAGAGCCGACACGTGACTGGTGTCCCTGCGGGGCACTTCCAGGAGTGGCTTGGCAGGGAACCCACACAGGCCCCTATTCCTGGACGGGACCAACCTGCACAATGAAATTCAAACCTTCCCCGCCACACTGGCAGGACACTTCCTCCCCGGCACAGAAATCCGACGGCCACGACCTTCCTTTATCCTCCTTGGCACATGAGAGGAACGTGCTGTCCCGTGGCCTCCAAGGCGGGCTGCCTCCTTTGCGAGGAGGAGAGAGTGTGGCCATTGCAGGGCACTGTGGGCACGTCGGGGATTGGAGACTCTTACCACTGCCCATGTGGGGTGCACTTCCCTAAGCAACTGAGCTCAGTTCAGGAGGTGGCAGCATCTGGAAGCAGCTGTGCCCTCTGGGTGAAGGAACGAGGTACGAGGCGGAACCATGCAACCCAGTGCCGAGTCTGAGAAAGGTGGGCCTCTCGGGGGCGTCCCATCTACCTAGGACCACTGCACAGCCATCACCTTAGTGAATATCTACTGAGCACCAACCTCTAGGAACAAGGATCTGGCTCAACGCCGGGGACAGGAAGAAATGTAAGAGCTGGTTTTGAGGAACCTGTACCTGAAACACACACAAAGAACGAAAGACGTGAAGAGGAAGAAGAGCGAAGGTTCTACGTAGCAGGCACCGGGCTAGTGACCTGCACACGTTCAAGGCTTACCTGTCTCCGACTGAGACAACCCAGCAGAGACTCACGGAAAGCAAGTGCCTGGCAGCGGTAGGCACTCCTTGTTCCCTGTCTGTTTACTGTGGGAGCGAGCCGGCTTGGAAGGGGTCGGAGCAATGACCTGGGATGTTTTCACCGGCCAGTGACAAAGTGAGAAAACCTGCATCTCCCAGGCAGGTCAGGGAGAGGATGGAAGGGAGGGCGGATCCCTGTCCCCCAGACCTTCTTCCCACCTGGCTTCCTCCCTCCCCTGGACGTGACCCGGCTGTGGGGTTGTTCCTCCCAGTGTGCTGCACTGATCCTACCACTTCCCCAAGTTCAAAGCAACAATCCCAGACTCTTCCGAGGCTCCCACAGCTTGCAGGAGACAACCCAAACTGCGTGGCTCGTGTTTCCAGCCTGCCATACCTTCCTCCGTACGCCCTGCGCGCTCACCAATCACACCTGTTGTTTCTTTCAAACATCTCCTGACCTTGTGCCTGTCCTTCTCCCGGCCTCCCCTTCTTGAAGATCCAACAGGGCTCCCAGTTTCTGCTCCATTAAGCCTTCGTGTTTGAGAATGATCCACTGAAACAGCACCTTTGCAAGTGGAGTCCATCTCTTTCCTGAGCTCTCTTGGGACACGCCACCGTCTTCTCTGGGCATTTACTGCTTTTACCCCGAGCATCACCGCTGTTACTCTGCTGTTGTTTTTTTCTTACTTCCCCAACTGTACTTGTTTCCTTGAAAACTGGGTGCGGGGCTGCTCTGTCTTCATAATTTCCCAGCACCGAGCCCAGTGCACGGCCCACGCTGGTGCCTGGTGCCATCTGTTCAACGGATGAATGTTTCCTCCAAACATTTACTCAGCATCACATGCACTAGGGACAACCAAACCCACAAGGACCCGGTCTCTTCCCTCCACTGCTTATAATTTAAGACAAAACACATGAAACCGACACCGCAGGAGAGAGAGGGTGGGGGTCCCACCCTGTCTTCTGGGCGCACATGAGACTGAAGCCCACAGACATCTCCGCTCGCTGTCCAATGTGTGCCAAGGTCGGGCACCCACAGCGCCCCTCTGTGTACCACCTGCTGCTGAAACCACAGCGAGCTCAGAGACTACCCAGCGTGTAGCCGGTCGAGCGCTCGCCAAGCACAGGGCTTGGCAGGAGGCTCATCAGGATGGTTTGCGGTCTGAATCACATGGGAAAGCCCACCCACCCGTGCGGCACGGCTGACAGCAGACAGCCTGTGAAGTGGGACCTTGTGATCAGCCCAGACTAGAAACACTTCCAAGCTCTGGGCCCCAGCCAGGGACCAGGAAGAAACAGCGCCATTATCTCTGAAGATGAGAGGTCCAGCCATGTGATGGGCTGGCCAGGGGGCTGGAGTCTACTCCCAGCTCCCACCTGACACATCAATCAAGACCGCAGAGCGTCAGCAGTAGAAGGATTTGTGCTTTCCAAACAAACACTAGTCACTGATTTACCACCTTCCTTTTAAAAGAAATCAAATATTTAATAATTCTCTTTAAATCAACTCACTTTTTATAACTTGTTTACTTTAAAGGAAGCTTTCTATCACTACTTTAGATAGACTATCTTGATAAATCTTTTGTAGTAACATTAACTTAAAAGAATTTTTTTAAGTGCTTCGTAGATACCACCCTGGGAGACGCAGAGCTGGCCGGCCCCACTCATTCCACTGATGAGGAAACAGGTTTGTTTCTTATTAAAAGGGATTTTTCCCTGAGGTTCAGATTAAAATGCTGGACTCGGACCAGCCTGAGAGGGGGAGCAGCTTCTAGGGTTAATGCTGTCCCCAATTCTCCAGACAGTTCTCGGTAGTGACACACATGCCACGTTTGAGGCTCATGCTCGAGACAGGAATTTAACGCCGTGACAACAAGACAGGAGCCCCTGAAACCAAAGCAGACATGCAGGTGTGCGACAGCCCTTCCCAAACCCCGCAGGCAGAGAGTGGGCCAAGCCCGCCTCCCACCCCAAGGCACAGCTGAGAAAGAGTCGGCAGACGCCCGGGAGCCCTGACGTACTAAATTAACCCCATGCAAACTGTCGGTGGCCTCAGGGATTGCTCAGGAGAGAGGACTCTGCAAGGACAGATTCCCTTAGTTACCGTTTTAGTTTAGCCAGACCTTCGGCCACAATGGAAGGGAATGATCGCAATTTACCCACCAGTTTACCCAGGGTCTGGCATCCAGCCCAGTAAGCAATCAATAAATTCGTGGGATGAATGAGTGAATTTCTGAAGAGCTACCATGTCCACGAATCACTGATCAAGATACCTAGAGCAATAAACCAATCACAAATCCATACTTCATCAACATTTATTAAGGGGACAGAATTCTTGTCCCTCCTTCCATCCCACTGTCCCTCAAATATATCTGTCTTTAGGAACTTGAAGATGCAGATAAAGTGTTTACAACGACAGAGAAATGGAAGCAACATAATTATGCAACACACAAGCTTGAGGGCACCGTATTTCCACAAAGGGTGACGTAGCCATAAAAATCTATTTTCTTAGACTATTCAATAGAATGTGGAGTCCATACAATGTGATATTAAAAAAATTAAATCCATAAATTTTATAATAAAATCTTCTTCCACTTTGTTTTAAAAAAACATACATTTGAGCCGGGCAAGGTGGCACATGCCTGTAGTCCCAGCTACTCAGAGGGCAGAGGTGGGAAGATCACTTGAGCACAGGAGTTTGAGACCAGCCTGGGCAACACATGGAGATTTCATTTCTAAAAATAAGTATGTACATATATGTAAACATAAATAAATAAAAAAAAGGAAAACTTGATAGAAAAAGAAATTTCACACTAAATGCTTGCATTATCTCTAGGTGGCAAGTGTACAAAAATGTTTTTTCTTTGAAATTTTCTTAGTTTTCCTAAGTTTTCTATTTCTTTATAACAAAAAGAAATACATTTTATAAAACAAACTCCCATTCTTAGTCCCAAACATCAAGCCTTGATTCCAGCAGGTTCTCTGCAACTTTGCCAGGCCCTCTTCTGAGCGTAAGAAAAGGAACGCCATCTGATTCTGGATGCTTTCTGACACCTGACTGAGCACCTGTGTGACGGTGCAGCAACCCCAGCGGACCTAAATCCAGGCTTCCCGGCCCCAGCTCTGTGATTTGGGGCAAGCCATTGTACCATTACATGAAAGCGAAAGGTACGACTGTTTCTCCTGGCCTTGTTACCCACTAAGTAGGAGACAGGGGCTACCAGGCAAAGAGGTGAGGCAGGAAGGCCAGGCCCAGCCAGACCCACTGGGTCTTCCCTGCGGCTTTGCAAAGCGAGTACCTCCCGGACCCTGCTCCTCCCAGCAGGCTTCCACATTTTTGCTACCATAAATGGCACCGTAGTGGCCATCTTTATACCTAACCTCCCTCCGCATCTTGGATTATTTTCTTAGGACAACTTTCTAGTAGAGCATGAAGTATGCCAATCGCTTTCCTGGAAGGTCGTGGCAATTTACACTCTCGACAGCAGCAGGTGTCCCCTTCCCGCACTTGGCCAGCAGCTCAACAGATGCTTTGCTAATCTGACAAGTGGGGACAGAATATCAAAGCTTAAATCCACTTTTCTTTGACCATCAGTCAGAAAATTTTCAAATCTTTACTTCTTTCCTATCTTGTGGACTATAATTTTGCATCCTTTGCTCAATTACATTCTAAAATCTCATCAAATCAGCTGCAAATATCTTCCCCACTCTGTCTCCACCATAATCCATTTGCTAACTCGATAACGTCTCAATTATGTAACCCTATCAATCTTTCCTTTGTGATTTCCTCTGGAAGCACAGAAAGGCCTCCCTTAATGAAAAATTTGATAAATATTCACATCTATTCTCCTTTACTTAAAAAATGGTTTGTGTACTGACATTAATGTACAAAGAATTTATTTTGCTTCTCAGTGAGGAACTTTACAAAATAAATTAGCAAACAGATAAGCAATTACTCCTGCATGAGTTCCTGAACAATTTGTCCTCTGACTGATGTGATGTCATCTTAATGCATTTTAAATGAGTGTAGACACCGGGGTCTGAATTGGGGCTGTTCTGTGTCATTAGTCTCTCTATGTTTATAACATTAACCCTTATTTAACGACAGTAGTTTTGCCATGTTTGGCTACATGGAAAGACGAGTTTCCATGTACCAATCTATTTCAAAGTCCCACCGGTTATTTTTACCTATTTTTTCTTCCAAATGAACTTCAGAATAATGTAATAAAATGTCTTCCCACCACCTGATTCCCTCAAAAAGGTAATCTCACTAGGATTTTTTTGGTATCGTTTTGGTAAGAACAATCTCTATACCCTTTCATCTTTTCTTGCAGAAACATGGCAGGTCTCTATTGATTCAGAAATGAGTCCCAGAGCAGTGTGGGGCGGAGGCTGCCAAACGTCTCCTGCAAAGGGACACAGTAAATTAGGCTTTAGGGGTCATACATGCTCTGTTACGAAGACTCAGCAATGCCCTGTGGTCCTACAGGAGTCATAGACCAAACACACTAAGTAAATGGGTGTGACCGTGTTCCAATGAGACCTTCTTTATAAAAGAAGCAGGTGGTGGGCCACAGGCTGCCCCTCTCTGGTGTCAAGGTTACTAGCATGGAGGCTCTGGCTGGAGTCTGGCTGGCAGACTCAGAGCTTGGCACCACCAGTCACCAGCTGGGTGGCTTAGGGCAAAAATCACTTGACCTTGAAAAGGTGTCCTCAACTGCAAAATGGAAACAATGAGGGCCATTGTGAGGATGGAACGAGATAATACAGTCAGGAAAAGCACTCCCTACAGGGAGCACGCACAAGCAGCAACTAGTCAACGTTAACTGAAGGCAGTAACAAAAATTGCTGCCCAACACCAGCACTTCCACTAGCAACAACTATAGCAGCAGCCCCGGCAGTGCTGGGAAGAGATGAAGGAAGAGAACACTAAAAGTGTTTTCTTTCCAGAAAACATTTCCAGAAGATTAAAAAATTTCAAATTTGGGTTTTGATGTCATCATTGTGAATGCCATCTCTTTTTCCCATTATATTTTCAGGGGATTTTTGCTAGAAAAGAGAAGTCATTTACTTGAATATCTATGCATTTTAAATTCAGTAAGTAAAATCTTGTTTTAAGGACACCCATTCCTATAAACCTGCATCCTTCGCTCCCTCAGAGTCGGCCCGGCTCAGGGGGTGTCTGTGTCACCGTCTTTCTGGTTCCTTCTCACTGTCTCAAACAAGAGGATCTCCCTCGGAAAACTTCCCCTTTACTTTCTTTCCCATAATAATCAATTAAAAATATCATATACCACAACATTTCCAAAAAGAACATTTAATTTGTTTTTCTCTCTCTTTTTAAAAAATACTATTCTAAAAAAAAAAAAAATTAATCTCGAGACCTCTCATCTGGAAAGTGGGAGCTGAGCAACAACGGTCCTCAAGACGCGTCCATCTCAGTACGCCAGGGACAGGCCTCTTCCTGGTATGAGATGGCGGCAGCAGCAGCAGAGCATGGTGACAATAAAGTTCGTCCTTGATGCCATCAACCATCATTCTCACACATGACACTTTCCCTCTGCCCCCAAATCCAGCCCATCAAGTCTAGTTGGTGCTGTCTCCAGTTATCTCAGTCTGACCTAGGCTCCCTACCACCTGGTCCCAGCTAAGCACCTGTCTCTCACCTGGCCTTCCTGGCTCCACTCCCTCCACCTCCAAACCCCCGACCCTTCTCTTGGAGCCTTGGCGGCCCTGCATGACCTTTTCTCCTCCTTGGTGCACAGCTTTTCTCCTTCCTGCCCCAGGACCCTGGCACTGGCTGTTCCCTCTGGGGGGCAAGCCCTGCATCCCTCAGAACTTCACTTGGCTGACTTTTGCCACTCAGCTCTCAGGCCGATGCCACTTATTCAGAAAGGACCACCTGACCATTTGCCAACGCAGCCACACTCACTCTGTTCTATTTTATTCTTTATGGTACTTGACTCCATCATCCTTGTCTTTAGGTCTTGTCTATCTGCCGGCTCCCTCTGGAAGGTAAGCCCCATAATCATGCTCTACCTGTTCCCAGATGTGTGCCAGGTGTGACTTATACTAAAGAAAACAGGTTAAAAAGAGTAATCAAAACCCGAAAAGAGTACCCCACACCTTGGGGGTCTCTAGAACACCTGGTTCTCACCTCCCTTGTCCCAGAAGTACTTCACTGACGGAAACTATCAAAAGCCATCTAAATTAGCCAGATTCATGTCTTTTTTTTTGCTTAAAATTTTCAGGAATGTTTGCTTGCAAAAACCATGGAGGGGTGGAGGAATGATTTTCCTATTCAACAAAGGAGGCAAGCTTGCCCCAGAATCGCATTAGATGCTACGGTGCTACGGTTAACTTCAGTGTTTAAGAGGAAGATGGCAGCTTTTGCCTCCATCTGCTCAGAGGCTGACCTGGGAGGAACGGCCTGTCCCGCCCCCATTACCCTAGAAGGGGTGCAGGGATTGCTGTTTGACGTGTTGCTCTTATCCCCTTACCCTACTCACAAGCACCCGAACTCTTGTGGAAAGAACTCACAGACATGACCTGATTTACATGATAGGAAAGAATCACCTCCCCTGCCTCCCCCTCCCCCCACTCCCACAGAGGGTCTGGCAGTAACATAAACTACCCAGACGCGTGAACACAGTGACCCTGTGAGCTCCCCTCTGCCCCCACCCTTCCTGAGCCACCGAGAACTGGCCTCGGACCCCAGAATTAGACGCTGCAGCTCATTTCTGCACAGGAGACTTCTACACAGACGGTGTTTGACAGGACCCAGTGCTTTCTGCTAGAATGGACCACACGGAGCGTCTCTGCTGTGTTTCGGAAAGAACCAAAAATTAAATATTGGCAATTTGATGTGGGTCAACCTAAAACCCACATTCTACAATAATTCATTACAGACCTATTCTTCAATGTAGTGCTGCCTATAATTTCCTGAGGGATTTTAACGCAGAGAACAGACAGGCAAGACTCCGTCCATTAGAAAAGGCAGGGGGGACCTGGCACGTGGCACCCCCACACTGCCATGCGAGGAGTGAATCACCACAGGCATTTTGGTGGGGCAGGTGGCCACAGGCAGCTTGCAGAAATACCAATGCCCACCTGTGTCGCAAAGCAATTTACATCCAGCCATTCACTCTAAGAAGATGTATGGGGAGGGTGGTACACAAATTCCAGTGATAACCCAGTGCACCAGGGTGAAAGTAGGTTAATAAATTCTGATCTATGGATGACCAAACACCAAGCAGCCATTAATAGGCCTTAAGAGAAGATTTTAAAACATGAGACACATTAATGTAGTCAGTCTTAAAGTATTTTACCAAACAATATAAAGCGTGGTTTCAATTTTCTTCTTGTACATGAGAAGGACATATAACGCCCCCCAAAAGGCAAACAGAAACTTGCTGCAGGAAGCGAGATCTGGGTGATTTAGGTTGTTACTTGTAATTTTTTCTGTGTTCCCTAGATCTTCCAAAGTTAATGTGTTTTACTCCTGGGGGACATGTCAGGTGGCATCCCCCTCCCCATAGGCAGAAACCTTATCTCTGTGCCCGGTCTGAAGGAATGGACGAACGGAAGGACGGGTGGATGGCGGTGTGGAGGGTGGGCAGCCCCCCAGGCCCTGCTTGGTTTCCAGCCTCACTGGACAGCTGGAAGGTGTCTCCCTCCAAGCACAACAGAACCTCACTGCAGCTGAGCACGGAGCCCAGGCAAGCTATAGGCAATTTGCCTGGCCTTCCAAATCTCTTCTCACACACAGAAGAAGCAAAAACGAGGGCGCATTTCATTTTCATTCCTTGGATGCACTGGAGTTTTCAGCCCAAGCCTCTGTCCGTGTGGGTATGTCCATCACGGCAAACTCCCCGGGCTGAACACAGAGGCCACTAACGCTGCCCCTGCCCTGATCCCCCAGTTATGATGACTAAAAACCTCTCCGGACCCTACCAAATGTCCCCTGGGGAAGGGGTACCCCCAAACCACTATTCTAATCTGAGCTTCTTAATCTCAGCCAAATGTGTGCCCCTCAAATCCCTGCAATGTGCCCTCCATGTGACTGACACTGACGAGCACAGGGACCCCTCTGGGCCCTCCTGTCTGCACCTTCCCTGCCCCTGCCCAGCTCAGAGTCAGGCTGTGGTCTCTCTTGGGCAACACTGTGTGTGAGAGCACCCGAGGGAGAGCTGCCCTGGACGAGGCATTACTCCTGAGACAGGATGGACTCCCTGACTGCTTGCACCTTTGTCTGCTCTCAGCCTGCCCCATCCTCCTGGCCCCCACCACTTGGGTCCCCAAGAAGCTGTTCTCCAGCTCTTCTTGCCCCACCTTCTTCGACCCACCGTGGAGGACTTGGGCTCCCCCAGAGGACAGTGCGTGCCACAGTCGCTGACACACTCTCACTGCTGATGCTGGACTCAAACCATCCTTACCTTCCCCCCAGTGCCCTGCAGAGGAACCAGACTGCCAAGGGCAGCTGCAGAGCATTGCCACAGACTCTCCGGAGCTAGGGCAGCACTGCAGCTACTGGCTCTGTGACCTGGGGAAGGCACCTGACCTCTGTGTCTCACTGTCCTGATCTGCCAGGGGGGCGGACAGCAGCATCTGGGCTACCGAGTGAGACGACACGGCACAGTGCGAGGACTGGGGCCTGCCGACTGCTCCACAGAGGTCGGAGTTAAGCTGTTCATTGTGACCCAGCTCGCACACGGGCCCCACACTTTCCTTCAACAAGTGCTCTAAGTCTGCGTGAGACACACCCTTATTTTCACGAGGCCTTTCTGCTTCCCAAGTGCACCACTGTGGTCTGGAATGCAAAGACTTAAACCAGGTTGGGTTGAGTTTATAGCAGCTTCATTAAACAGAGTAGCAGATTTCTTTATAAACCACTGGTCACTTCATAACTTTTACCTCCACTGGCGGTTGTGACAACTATGGGCTGCGTGTAGTGAAGGTTTAGTGATGTTCACTGCACCTTACTGGTCCCCAATACCTGCACATGGGACCTTATTTGGAAACAGGGTCTTTGCAAATGGTAAGTAAAGTGCTTGGGGTGGGCCCTCCTCCAAGATGACTGGCATCTTCATTTATAAAAGGCAGAAATGTGGACACAGAGAGACTCGTACAGAGGGCGGGTGACGTAAGGACTAGTGAGGTGGCCAACTGCAAACCACGGAGGGGAGGCTGGAGGAACCCACAGCGAGGGGAGAAGGGCGGGGCAGGCTCAGAAGGAGCCACCTCTGTTGACACTTGGTTTTGGATTTCTGGCCTCCAGAACTGTGAGACAATGAATTTCCACAGGTCAGGACACCCAGCTGTGGTACTTTGCTGTGGCAGCCCCAGGAAATTCACAGGCCTCCCTAGAGGCTAAAACAGAAACATGTCCGAACATAGATCCACCTTCTCTGAACCTCACTCACCCTCAGTGTGTGTGGCCCCTGCCCCGGCAAGCCGCCCCCTGCTGTGCTGGGTCACAGTGAATACAACAGGGACTCCACGCAGTGCCCAAAAGGCAAGCGCCTGAATCACAGGGAACGCTCCATCCCAAACTCGGCTGCCTGCACACCTGTCCACACTTCCCTGCGATCCCAAATCTCCGGCCACCACGCCATCCCTCTCACATTCCTGAAGGATGAGTCTGACGTCGCAGGCAGTGGGTAATTACGCCCTACAGCCAAAGTGCGATTCACAAAACCTCATTACGTCACCTCAAGAGCCATGCAAAGGCATTTGTTCACGGAAACCAAATGGCTGGGGCTCTCAAACAAACCGTCACTAAGATACTGGAGCCATCTGAACACGGTGGTTAACTAACTCGCATGGGACACGAACGGGACAAAGCAGAATGGACTGTGGGCAAAGGCAGGGGAGGCTCTCGGCCCCTCAGAGCGGCTACTTCGGGAGCTCTCGAGGCAGTGCTGAAGAAAATCGAGTTCCTCTGGGGGGCCCAACCAGTCTGCAGCAGCGTATATACCAACTAACAAAATAATTACTAATGCAAATAAACGCCCATACATAGTCACAGCGCTAACATCAAAAAATTCCCTGAACAGAAACGTCCAGCAGCCGGTAGAAGCTGCAAGGAAAACCAGCTGCGGGCAGGAGACCAGGCTGCGGGGAGGCCGGGAGACACGCGGGCTGCCCGGAGACTCAGGGAAGAAAAAGCCCCACATCCTAGGTTCCTGCTAGGTCGTGGGGATGATGGGCTGCACCTTCTGTGAGGGAAGGAAAAAGGGCCACAGCAAATCATGCAGGCCAGGGAGAGCCACTCGGGCAGCAGAGGCCTGAGATCTCATCTCCCACCCCGGCCAGACGTGCCCTGTTAATCCACATTTAGGGTTTCAATGTGTCTTCGAAAAACAGTAATTCTGGGAGAAGACCAGGGAATAGAAAAGCTGTTTTGGAAGCATCTATTTTTCCTGGGAGCCTCCTCTCCACTGGGCTGGCCGTCTCCACTGCCCGGGAGGTAAGCTGTATCATCACCTGCATTTAGCGAGTGTGCACACTCAGCATCCTGCCCGGCCCCGAGGCTGAGGCCCAGAGAGAGAGGCACGGCCCTGCTCCCCGGGCCCTGTGCGCCCTTCCGGCGCGGCCCTTGGCTTTCTCACCGAATCCTTGGCAAAATATTAAAAATTTGTCGACGTCTCCTTCCTCCTGCTCCTTGGACTGCAGCAGGGACTAAGCTGGGGAGGTGGCACGGCACAAAGAAGGAAATACAGGGTTTGGAGCTGGATGTGAGCGTGGACGCACACGGAGGAAGCAAGGCAGGTGAGAGGAGGGCTGCAGGCTGTGTCATGCCAGAGCAGCCCGTGGCACGTGGCCCTGCCGGCCAGGCAGGTGAAAGAGGGAAACGTGAGTGTGGGGTGGGGTCAGGCCAGGCCTGCAGGCACTTGGGTCCCTGGAAGTATTAATAAAAGGAGGGCCCTCCCTTGCAATGCAGAGAGTCACCATTCCTGCTCCGACACAGGCGCACTTTATTTAGGTGGGACACTTGCGTATGGGAACACGACAGCCATGCTGTTAACTGGGACCTCCAAATAGGCTAAATGTGGCAGCATGGAGATAAAGGAAGGCGGAGGTTCTCCTGGACTTGTCAGCGTGGGGGTGTCCACGGGTGGGAGTATACACATACTGTAGCAGCGACAGACCCTGGCTAGGTCTGGGGTCAACAACTTGGGAGATACCCGTACAAAGAGGGGATGAGATCAAAGACATGGGGCAGAGGCAAGGTCACGGTCAGGACCACCAACGGGTGGGCCAACCAGCAAAGCGCAGAGACAGACGGGAAAGAGTGGAAGAGAGAGACCGAGAAGTAACAGTTGACCACAGCAAGGAGCGACGCCCCAAAGCACTCTTGGACACAGAGCCCCAGGGCTCCATCCTCCACGGCCCCTCTCCTCCACTCTCTGGATTCTCTTACCTCTGGCGCACTTAGCGGCACATTTATCCTTCCAACAATCCCGCCGTACTGGAGTGAGCCTCTGAGTTTTGTTCCTTGCAAGTGGAGGGGCCAAGTGTCTCTGCCGGGTACAGGCCCAGGGCAGACAGGACACGCAAGTGCATCCTCACACAGGGATATCATCCGCAGAGTTGGTTCGTGGAAGAGAGAGCACACTGGGGCGTGTGCTTACCCTAAATATCAGTCCCTAAGTGCTAACGAGGCAGGTATATCGCACACGAAACTATTTCTATGTAAACAAACCCAACAGCGGATCGGTTGTGAGATCAAGCTCTCAGCTATAGGGAAACAGTCTTATGCAAATCAGCTGATATCTAGACAATCCCAGTGACCACAAGCTGTCCCTCCACCTGCCCCTTGTGGGCAAGCCTCAGCCCAGCTCCAGGAGACCAGAGCTGGACCCCAGTGCCATGCTGGTAAGGTTGAACTAACAGGACAGTCAGACAAAACCAGGCGGCCATCGGCTCCCATTTTTTGTTTTTTAAATCAAAGCGTAAATGAGCAAACCCTGTGTGAATCACTCCATTTTCTAGTACAGTCTCTGCTGCGTGTCCATACCAGAGATAACATGGAAAGCAACCTACCCGACAGGTTTCACACCGGGAGAGTGAGTTCACCAGGCCTGCGGCCTTAGGATAATTCTTGGCTTGTTCTCCTTGGAGTTATTACAGTGACGAAAGGAGAGTAGCTTGTGACCCGGAGCCAGAGGACACAGCCAGAACCAAGGGTAACTCAGAGAAGCTTCTCTCGTCTCCAACGAAAAACTACCAGAGGTGCATTATTCTATACAAGGGTTAAGAAAAAGAACCAGGAGAAGGAATACCACCTATGAGGAGAAACGTTACAAGACGGGCCATCTCCAACGTCTCTCTGTCCTCTGCTTTATTTTGTCATGGTCCCTGAGCAGCCTTCTGGCTGGTTCTTCCTGGCATCTTCTCCCTGGCCCTCCAGATTCGCTGCAGGAAGGCCGTGGTGCAGAGCATCGCGTAGATGACCACCCGGCCCGGAGCAGTGCTGGGGCCTCCTTCCCACAGAGGGGCTGCCCCAGCCCAGGGCTGTGCAAGCGGCTGGCGGGGGAGGCGAGGTGGGCAAAGGGCCTCCTTCCTTCCAGCTTAGAAACCTCCCGCCTCCAGCCCAGCACCGTTCTCACCCAGGGACTTCCCTGTGCACCTCGGACAGCCTCTGGGACCTGCCAGCCACAAGCAGTGGCCGTCCCCTTTCTCCCAGGGGCACGGCTCACAGGTCCTTCTCGTCTTCCTTCAGAGCTGCCCCTCCTCTGCCCGCCCTCGGTGTCCAGTGTCCCCAACGTCCACCCCTGCTCTGCTGGTCCCCTCATGGGGCATTCTCCTTGGGGGCCTGAGTCACAGCCACGGCCATCCCAGGTATGGACTAAAGGCCACCTAGTCTCTGCCGATGCCCAAACCCGTGTCTCTATCCCATCCCCCCAGTACTATGCTCCTAACAGCTGCCCCCCACACCCGGCTCTGATGGCCACAGTCCCTCAAGCCCCACATGCCCAGCCTCACCTTCCCCATCCTAGCAAGCGGCACCTGGAAACTGTCATCCTAAACGCCTCCTTTCCCCCTAAAAAGGCCATCAATGCTTTAGTTGAAATAGCAAACTTTTTCTGGGAAAGAAAATCTGTCTTTGCCGTGGCCAACCTGTGTCCTGTGCGTGTAGGATGTTCAGCAGTGTCTCCGGGCTGTACCCACCAGACGCCTGTTGGACTCTCCTCCCTGAACTATGACAACAACACGTCTCCAGACATTGCGGGGAGGCGGTAGGGCAAGTCAGCCCAGATGGGAGTCACTGCTGTAAAGGGGCAGAAAGTGAAAGCTGGGGGCCTTCTGGGCCATTTGATCTCAACTACAACCTGAAGGAAGTGGGGGGGGCATCGCCCTGGATTCCATCTGCCATCTGTCCATCTGGCCAGCCCCGCTCTGCTCCCCCCCCCAGAGACTCACCTGTCTCACCTGCCCGACCCCCTGCTGCCTCCAATCTGCCTCTGCTATTTCTCAGGAAGACAGAATCATTTCCATTCTGATAGGGAGGTGACACCCTTCACTGTGGCCAGGCCGCGTGCCACATGCTTCACACGCTAATTTAAATCTCTGAAACAGGAATGGTTAGTGAGGAGGGTGGATGTGGAGAGTGAACTTGTCAGAGTGCACAGACGCCGCGTGGCATCCAACCTTCATTACTAACCACAATACCACCCTCCGTGCCACCGCTGTCACCACGCACCCCACCTCCCTCTGACCAGCTCCTCTTTGAACTCACGGGCAGAGCAGGAGGGTGGGAGCTGGAGGGTTCCGGCAGCTACACGGCAGCACAGAGGGGCACGCTCACTCAGGACCAGGCCTGCGCCCTTGGCCTTGTGGGTCCTGGTCGCAGACCTACGGGGCGCTGGCCCTGCAGAAATGCAGGCCGAGCAGAGTGAGGTGGGCAGAGCCTGCACACTGTGGCTCTGTGCATTCTGCGATCCTGACCACCCTCTGCCGCCCGTGTCCTCTCTGGCATGTTTGTATCACAGCTAAAAGTCCATGAGAAATAAAAACCATATACTTTGTTTCCCATAAAAATCTGCCCCGCAGATCTCTGACCCACCCAGTCTTTACTGGACTCACAGTCTGCTGTGACTCCGCCGGGCAGCCGGCAGCCCTTTGGAGCCTTCCCGGAAACACCCACTCCTAGCCCAAAGGAAAAGGACAGGAAAGAAACAGCCCTGCTGCAACAAGGCGGGAAGGGATGAAGACGACCACTCTCCCCACCCCCACCTGCTGTCCTCTCCCTACTTGGCCAGCGTGTGCACCCAGTGCAGAGTGGGCCCCATCCGGGGTCCCTCCACTCAGCCAGCCCCGCACGCACCAGGACGGGCGGCTACCACACAGGATTAGTGGCTGGAGCCAGAAGGCTGGAGCTGGACAGCTGCAGGGGCGAGGCCAGACCCCTCCCACACAGGGGTCAAACCTCGCTGCGGCACTCCGATGGCCAGGGATGGCCAGGAACCCGGGCCGGCACACAACAGCGGGATTCCAACTGCAGGAGCTAAAACAGCCCTTGGGGCACCCTGCCTGGGACCCCGGGCAGCCAGTGCTGGCTTGTTGATGGGTCAACCTTCCCAAAGCCACAGGCTCCGCCTCTCCTCCCGTTCTGCCCCCACCGCACTTTGAAGACGCGTGTTGAACATGCAAAGCCTGGATCCCCGGAGCGTTCAGTAACATTTGCTTGCCTTGAAGCTCTAAAAGGCAGACGGCAGAAGCGAGGCCAGCCTGGTGCCTAGACACAAGGGCGCTGAGAAGGTCAACGACCATCCGGGAGGGGGCCCACCAGCTCTGAGTGGTGTCAGTGTGTCAGGAGAAGCTCGTTAAAATGCAGGTTCCTGGGCCCTGCCTTAGAGACTCAGTAGGGACAGGATGAGATATCGCTCAGGGTCCCAACAGGCAAGGGACAGTTTACTACAGTGAATGGGGTGTTGGGACTCCCGGTGGGGAGTGACACTGGGGGGGTGGGAGGGGGAAGCCTCTACTGGGACCTGGCAGGGACAGGGACCCTCAGCCCAGAGAACCAGAATCAGCCCCAGGCAACGCTGCCCCCACCTCCTCTCCTCTACTAGCCAGGAGGCAGGGGAGCCCCCCATGCTACAGCCTTTCCAGACCACTTCGTGGACCAGCACCAGAGCAGGTGCAGCCAGGCTTGGAGGGGCAGACAGACACAGGCCGGCACAGAGGCGGCCCAGGAAGCTGCTTTTCACAACGCACCTCCTGTGTGATCCTGATGTAGGTGAGCAAGGGACCCACACCTGGGCAAACACCTGGCCTAGGTCTGCAGTTGACCACCCCACTCTCTGTGAGCAGTGACCTCACCACTTCCTGGCATTCTCCTGTTCACACACAGGCCAATCTGCAGGGGGACGGCACCAAACTCAGGCCCTTATGTGACAATGACTGATGCTGGTCTGAGCCAAGGGTGAGTGCCTGGCTTCCCAGAGAATCCTAAAATACGGGGGCAGGCATGGGGGGAGGCAATCAAAAGCTAAGCTGGGGGTCTCTCAAAGAACTTGGAAATGAGAGAAGACAGTTCTTAGAATAAAATTAGAACATCGAAATACAATGAATCCTAGCAGCACTAGTCACAACAGTCAAAAGGCGGAAACAACCCACGTGTCCGTCAGTGGATGAGTGGATAAACAAAACGTGATGTATCTCTACGACGGAATATCATGCAGCCACAGGAAGGGATGGAATCCTGTTACCTGCTGCAGCATGCATGAACGTTGAAAGCATAATGCTAAGTGAAGAAGCCAGTCACAAAGGCCACACACTGCACAATTCCATTTATGAGAAACATATAGAACAGGCAAACCCACAGAGACAGGGCAGACTGGTGCTGTCAGGAGCTGGGAGGGCAGTGACTGCTCATGGGTTTCCTTCTGGGTTGACAAAATGTTTTGGAAATAGAGGTGGTGGTTGCACAACTTTGTGAATATACTAAATATCACTGAATCGTGACACTTTAAAATGACTAATTATATGGTTATGTGGCCTTCCTCTCAATAAAATTTTCTACGAAATAATGAAACCTCGTAAAGAAGCCAAGTCTCCCTGAGGCCACTTGGGCAGCAACAGGCAGAACTTAAGAATGTGCCCGTCAGAAACCCATCTGGGGCTAAGATATTATTTTGTATATGCACTGAGACATCTGGAAAGATACCTTCATAAAGAAAACTGTATACCCCGAGAGTGTATTTCTGTCATCACGAGGAATAAACTATAAAGGATGGAGGGGCTGGCGAGGCAAAGGGAAAGCCCTGAACAGGAGTTGAAGCAAACTCCGCCCACAGAACAGCCAGGAGTAGGAGTCGGGCTTAGGAGCTAACTGGGGGCCTCGGAGCCCTGGGTCCCCGGAGCAATGTGCCTTGATGGGGACAGTGCCTGGGGCCATTTCGGGTGGGTTTTCGGACTCTAAAAACCCAACTGAAACTGGCTGAGCAAAAACAGGAACCGACTGGGGTCTCCAAAATCAACCTGACAGGAGAACAAGGGCAGGGCCAGCCCTGGGACCACGTCCTTGCAGACACTCCACAGCTCCTGGCCTCCAGCCCTCGTCACTGTCACTGCAGGTCAGCCTCTTTGTGCCACACCTACGTCCCCATCTCCCGGTGCAGGTGTGTGACTGGGAAGGCTCTACACACCCGTAACTGTGGCCTCTCATTCCCATTGTACAGATGGGCAAACTAAGGCACCACAGGGCCCAGTCAGCAGAGCCACACAGCCGTCAGTCACCAAGATTCGACCCCAAACCAGACAGTTGAGCTCCAGAGTCCAGGCTACAGCCCACCAGCACCCCACAGGTGAAATGGGAAGAAAAGGGGTGGTCTTCTCAGCAGACATAATAAATAGCCATTTGATCCCACAAACGCCCCTCATTCTGCTCAAGCCCCCACCCATCTGTAGTGAGGATACACTATCTAGACCCCCAGTTATCCCTCCTCTTCAGGTCAAATTAATAAATTGGTACCCTGGCCTCTGTGGCCTGGGTTTGCGGGATCTAAGTCTACCCCAGAATCCAGTGTGTGAGCGCCAGACCCCCGGCAGGGGAGCGTCCCCCTGGGTCATGCCGGCCCTGCCGCCCAGCCACGTCCCGCCCAGGGCAGCCCTGGGCTCATGCAGCCTGGAACTTATTCATGTGTGGAGGCCTGAAGAATTTTACAGGAACCCGGTGTCCCAAGTTGGGCAAACTAGTTCACAGTGACTTACACACAGACCGGCCTCCTGGCAAACGTTCCTGCCCCAGCAGGTGGAGGCTGGGTTCAGGTTACACTGAGTCCTTCTGAAATCAAGATCGCAAAGACGGTGGGAACCTGGTGTTCAGCGTTCCTGTCAGAGCCGCATCCAGACCCTCCTCGGATTCTGCCACTGTCGGGAGGCTCCTTCCTCTGCAGGACGGTTCCAGAACCCTGCTTGGCCCCCATCATCTGAGCCCAGTCCGTCTGCGCTGGGGACCCTGTGCAACAGCGCCGGGGCCAGAAAGGTCCTGTTTGGCCCAGCCCTGCCAAGCGTCTGACCTTGGTTTAATCGCTGCTCAGTTTCTCTGAGGCACAAGTTTCCTCACCTGTAAAAGGAGGCTACTGAAGCATAGTCGGCTCGACCCACCTGTCCTTGAGAAGGTTACGCGAGATACAAACCTAAGAGAGCTCTGCGATCTGTAAACCACTGTGCAAGATCTAAATATGAAACAAGCCTAGAGAATGGTCCCCCACCCTCAGCTTCCTCTATGCCAAGTCTGACAATGGCCCCAGAACCATTTAAAACCCACCCTCCTTGGACAGCCAACTCATAATCCCCCTGCAACGGCAGCACATCGAGGCCTGAACAGTCCACGAGGACGACTCTTGCCAGTCATCTGTCCAGGGGTTACCTGGATGCTGCCCTTAGCCTGGACCCTGGGTGTCTACTAACCACCTAGAGAACACCTTCGATTTTCAGGTGTTGTACGGGGTAAGACCTAGTTCGATGACAACCCAAAGATAATTTTCATGAGCCAGGTCTTCCCTACTCTGCAACTGAGCAAATAATATCTGGACTTAATGAAAAGCAAATGAAATAAAAAATAAATAAAGGAAAGAAGAGTTTTACTGGTTTCTGTCAAGTGTCATCTGGGTTTCGGCTGAGCACTCCAGCCAAGACACTCAGCCCCGGTACATCCTGCCTCAGCTTATCTTATCTCGAGTGTGATAAGCTCCGCTCAGGCCCTTCTCCGAGTCAGTGGCTGTGAACATTTTTGAGGGTGCAAATCCTTTGAGGAACCTGGTCAAGGCTGTGGGCTCTCTCTCTTTTTAGAAAACCAGCTATACCTGTAAAGTTTTGCGTAATGCCAGGGGTTTCACAGACCACTCTCAAAGGGCCGTGCTTGGGCCATGAGCCCGGGACAAACACACCTGTTCTGCTACTGATAACAATTATGTTCAAAAGCCCGACCTGGACCAGTGTTTGTGGTGCTCCCGCAGCGGCCACCACAGGTCACCCTGGAGCCTCTGTCAACACTGTTTAGAATTAATTTCATCAAAAATTGAAGGCAGAGAAGAGGCTCTACAATCCAGCTCACACACAGAAAATAAGCAACATGTAAACAGATTAATGGGCAACGACAAAGAAAGAAGGCAAAAAAATCAAGCTGTATATACTAAGAGCAAAGGCCAGGGCTGCCCCAGGATATAGGGGGAAGGAAAGGTGTCAGAGCAAGGTAACCTCTGCCATCGAGCAGTCGGGAGATGGGGACACAGCACACAGCAGGCAGCACCCACGCGGGGCAGCCAGCACAGGGAGCAGACCCTGGTCTGGGGCAGCAGACGGCGGTGGCCACAGCACAGCACTACGAGACCTCAGACAAGTCCCTGGCCTTTACGTCTCTGCTTCCTTTTCTGCCAAGTGCAAAGGTTGGCTCCATGGCCTTTCACGTCCTTTCTGGTCTGTACAGAGTGGAGAGGAGATCCCAGGCATACATGTGGGACTCCAGGACCAACCTCTACCCAGCGGGGATGTGAGCATTGCAGCTGGGTGTCCTACCTGTCAACAACTCAGAGACAAACATCATCAGAGCTCAGCCCCAAGACCCAGGTTTACCCCTGCCTGCTGGGCCTTCTGCTCCCCTCCTGGAAAGAGGGGCCCCACATTATTGACTCTGGGCAGGGGATCATGCTAAGCTCTCCTCTGACCTCTGTGACCCCTGGGGGGGTCAAATGGACAGGCTCAGATCAGAAGGGCACCCTGCCTGAGAAAACGTCAGGGACAGGTTAGCCCCCTGGTCCCATCAATCACATGCTCACAAAGAAGATGGACAGTTGACGCTCGGGGGCCCCGCAATAACCAAACAAGAACAGTGAGGCCCAGAGAGGCTGAAGGGCTTGCCCAAAGCGACGGGGTTGCGGGGACTTCTGAGGGAAGGCGGAAGGCGGGAGGGAGCGCAAAGATGTGTGCACACCACCGCCCCCACTGCCTGGGGGTTCCAGTGGCTGCCTGGAGAGGCACAATCCCCAGCCTGGATGCCCCTGTGGGTGTCCCCCCATGGACCAGCAACCAGGCCAGGTACAGATGAACCAACCCACTGGTGACCTAGTGCTTGGGGATGGGCTCAGCTGCTTCTCAGAACTGGGAGTTGGAACCCCAAAAGTGGCCCTGGGACAGCTCCTGCCAAGGGCTGCTGTGCATTGGCTGGTGGCCATTCCTGGGCCAGGGGTACGCTGGTGAGCAGCAGAGGCCAGGTGACAGTTGCACAGGTGAGGGGGACACACTTTTTCTGAAGAGCAGCTTCGTTTCTCAGAGTTTGAGAGGACCCTCTGTGCTCCGTCTCTGGACTTTCCAATAATCCTGCCCCTTCTTCCGAGGGCCTATGTGATTCCTTGTCAGTCTTTGAGAACCTTCAGAGACACTGGTTCTATTTTTACCAATGAGGAAACTAGCGTTTAAGTACACTAATTTATGCAACATGCTATTATGCCCATAATTGAAATTTGTCTACACTCAGAAAAGGAGATTAAAGCTATAAGCGCTTTGTGTAGGTATTTTTCTGACCCAAGAGTGAAATATGTCCCCGTGCCCCTCCTAAACTGCAGTCTGCTCAGCCAACTTTAAATAAGGAACTAACAAAGGGGGAAACTCCAGCCGCAGAGATAAGGAAATGCGGGCTTTTCTGATTACCTTGGAAGGTTCTTCAAAGTCAAGCAGGTTTCAGCAAAGGATTAAAATAAACAATAGGGGAATCTTTCTTCCACTGACATCTTTTATCCCCCAAACCTCAAGTATGTTAAAAATTCCTCCTCTGTCCTCAAGGCTGCCTGCTTTAAGAAGGGTGAAAGGCAGGCTAGGCATGAGGCTCAAACGCCAGCCTTTTAAGAAGGCAGATGTCATTTTCAGTCTAATGCGTTGCTGGGAGCGCGGAGCGCGGCTCCGATTTCATACTCATCTGCCCGGATTCCCAGGCTCCCCGCCGGCGGCTGACGACCTCCCATGCTCAGCTGTGCGCTGGATTTACTGAGGCAGCACCACCGTGTTGGCATCTAAAAGCAGAGGTTTGCGTTCAGCCACCTCGTGGCCCTGAGGTTCCGCTATTGGATCATCTGCTGATAACTAGCAGGTCAGGCCTCACCCCGAGAGGGCCCGAGCAGGCCTGGGTGTCGTGCTGCTCAGGATGCTGGCCTGAGCTGCTCTGTCCCAAGGAGGACTGAGATCCAGGACCTGAGCCACAGATTTGAGGCCCTAGGACTTGAGCCCAATGCAAACCTCAAAAATACACCAATTAGTGGTTGCCTGCGAGTAGTGGGCAGGGGCGATGGGAGCGATGACTTAGTGAGTACGAGGTGCTCTTCCAGGGTGACAAAAGAGCTTTGACACCGAGGTGGTTGTTACACAACACCGTGAACATGCAATGCCAGAGCTCTGTGCACTTTCAAATGGTTAACTGGATGTTACATGAATTTCACCTCGAAACCAAAGCAAACAAACACACACACACACACACACACACACACACACACACACACATACACAAATGGAAAAGTCTGGGCACTCTGAGTCTGAAAAGTGACCCCTGGAGAACTTTCCCCCGAAGCCCAGGCAGAAAGTGCCCGGCCAGAGTTGGCTCAGGCAGTCGCCTGCAAACAGGGCAGCGCGTCCGGCCACCGAGGCTGGATGGCGACCTCCTAGTGTCCAGTCCATTTCTTAGTTCTTTTCCCTGACTTTCGTGTAAGTTCACAGTGCTAAGGAAAAAAGTAGTTTCACCTGTTTCTTTTTACTTCTCCGTGGCTCATCTTGTGGTTCGCAACTGATTCCTAGCGGCTAGTGCTGGGGTCGAGGGCGCGGTACTTGCCCAGGTAGTTCCTGTGCCCTCCCAGACGCCTGCTGAATTAAGGGGAGCAAAGGAGTGGCTCACAGGGCACACAAATGCGGGTGGACTCCAGGCCTGGGCTTTGCTACTTCTTAGTAGCAATAACCCACTGAACTTGAACCTGAAGGGACCCGCTGAGTCTTGTTTTATCTGTGAAATGGGCAGGGAGTACAGAGCACCCCGGGGCTTGAGCAGATACGACACACGGCGGGTGGTCACTGAAGTAGCTATGGCCTGGCGCTCACCCTTCACAGCCGTCAGCAGGTCCCTGTGAACACCCATGAGGACAACCTTGAGGGCGGGCCTGCCGGGCCCCGTCTCCCCACCAGCCCCTGTCCCTGGGCTGACACATTCCCCAGGGAGCTGGCGGCCTGTATTCTGCTATCAGTCTCCGTTACATGGGTCACTTGCAATGGACTCAAAGAGAACTGAGACCGGGATTGTTCCTGCTCCCTCCATCATCTTGAACAGAAGTAACCACAGGCGTTGGAATAAACCATTTCTGATGGTGACAACAGTGGACACAAGAACAGGTTAACAACTTGAACCCATGTTACGGGAACTGCATTCAGATCACTAAATTAGGCCCCAGTAAAACTGTGGGCACACAAACCGAAATCCCAGGAAGCTCCCTCGCACCACGGCCCCGAGGCAAGTCAGACTGTGAATCTTAAGAAGAGGCTGCATTTATGTTTCTGGGGAAAAAAAGCCAAAACAAAAGTTGGCCCAAAGTGTCCCAGCCAATGGATGGTCTCTGTGAGTGCTGCGACGACCTGTGTCCACCCCTGACGGTCCACCAGCCGTCTCCGAGGCGAGCCTCCCTCACTCGGCTCCCGCAAGCCTGTGTGCCCACCAGGGAGACGGCAGGCCCTACCACGGCTCATCTCGAGATGGCAGAACCCCGTCCCACCCTCCTGTGCCTCTTCCCAGATGTCTTGCTGCCCCAGTAATCCTGGCACAGTGCCAGAAAAAGCAAACCACACACATGCCACCCAGGGAACTGCTGGAGCCACGGTCACCCCCCCATCCCCCCGCTTCCTTAACCTCCTCCTGCCTTGCCTAGGATGGGACCTGCTCTGGCCAAGCCGCACCCCAAATCCAAAGCGCAGGGAGGTGAGACCACGATGGGCACACACTGAGCCACACTGCACAACCATCCGCCGGTATCTACCAGGTGTATCGAGAGAGAACTGAGCTGCAGTGCTTGCCATCTGATCTGGGAAACCATCGCTTTCTGGCCAAAGCCAGGCCCAAAGAATGCTAGGAATGTGGATGCCTTTCAGTAGGTTTCACCGCAACCGAAACACCCCAGAGCCTCTGGGGAGAGGGGCTGCACTTATAAGGCAAAGCCTGCTGGTGGCCGCTCCTGGGCAGAAGCATTTCAAGTTTAGGGCAGAGGACTGACCTGGGACCAGAAAGCTCCTGCATCCTCACCTCACCATGAGAGCCCCGAGTCTTAACTGCAGACACCCCCACCATCTGCCCATCCTGGTGCACATGCAGATTCTGGCATGCAGAGGTGGGCCGAGGAGAAACAAAATCCAAGCAGCTTCCCTCAGTGTAAAGGATTTAAAGAAGAACCTGAAACAATTCAAGTAGCCGCCTGCTTGATTTGTTTTTTTAAAATTCAAACGAGACCCTAAGAGGAAGCCCACCCTGCTGTGGCTTCTCAACGCCCCTCTTTGGCCCCGAGTGTCCAAAGGATACGTTAAATTACAGCCAATCCTTCCACTTGGTGGGGAGAGACTCCTTTGTTGTTTTCAAACGAATGGAGGCCACACCACGTGACGCAAGGATAACATTCCTCCTGCTGTCAGCCAAGACAACAAAGACCAAGAGAGCCAAGAGGACACCCGCGAGCACTTTCCCAGAACACCATCCAACGCAGGTCTCCCTCGTCAACACCAGCCAGCGCTTCCTCTCCTGCCATCGCATGCCAAGGACAAATGTGCCCGAAGCCCCAGTGGGGGACCTGCACCCACGAGGCGAAATGGACTCTCTGCCCCATCTGGTCCCTGGTGACCTCTTCCCTTGGGAGAACAGTGGTTCCTTTGTGCCTACACGAGGACGGCCGACCTGGGCTCTGTCCCACGGCTGTCGGGAGAGAAAAAGCTGGCAGTCCGGTTCCTCAGCAGAGGGGACGATCTCTTAGCGGCAACAGAAAGGAGTTCACTGAAAACAAACAGGGACGAGGGGCTGTTCTGGGAATGCGCCAGTGCCAGGCTTCTGAGCTGTCACACTGATGGCAACTGACCTTCCCAAGCTGGGACGACACTGGGCTGACGAGGATGTGAACAGAGAGCCACGAGGGAGGTGCCTGCAGCTCCTGTAAAGGTCAGAAAGTGTCACCAGAAGCTTCCAGAAGTGACTTCTCCCTCCTGTGGCCACTCTACATGTGTTTGGGACCTGTATCCCCACACAGCTCACAACACAGCTGCCGCCACAAGGCAGGCCGAGGGCGGAAACCCATTCACACCGCACACCTGCACGGCCTGCCTGGCACCGCCCTGCTCCTGACCCGGAGGAAGAGCCCCAGGACCCGGCCTTGCACCGGGAAAGGCGGAATGCCAGACAGGAAGGCAACTCGAGTGAGATTCAGAGTCTTGTTCAGGGAAGGACTCGCGTTTGTGCTTCCCTCCAGGACAGCTCCACGCGCTGGTGAGGCGGCTACGTTCTGAGCACATTTCCATGGCAGGTGAGGGCGGCAGTAGATGCTGCCACGTGGCTCCCAGGCCCCCTCAAATCCCACGGTGGGAGTGTGGCGCAGAAGGACCTTCCCTGCGGGCCCAGCCGGAGCTGCCTCTCGGAAGGATCCCTCCCCAGGTCAAGTCAGCCCCTTCCCAGGCCCCATCCCCGTGACCACTGTGACGGGCCAGCCCAGGCCGGAGCTCCTGTGGGGTCAGAGACGGGGTTTGTAGGGCTGCATCCCAGCCCTGCCCTCCCGCCCGCTCCTGCTGCGCTCCCCAACAAACCTCAGCCTGTGACGACAGCTCATTGTGCACCCCCAAACCTGAGTCTCCCCTTACCCGCTGTTACTTCTGCTGCAACGACTGGCAGTGTTGGTGCAGCAGGATAATCTCAGCAGCTGAGCAGTGGGGTCTCTTCCTGTCCCACGGTGCTGACACAACTACAGGGCCTCCGTCTGTGGCAGCAGAATTAACCACCATTGACGAGAGACAGCAGTAACAGAGCCGCCGTGGGGCCGCGGAGGAATCCCACACGTCGTCAGGCTGTGGAAGAGGCCGCTGTCGTGGGGACTGACCGGGCTACGGAGCTCCCACAGAGCAGCCCCACAGGAGCACAGGAAATGTCCTGCACGTGGTCAAGCGCCTCCATCAGACATCTCTGTCACTGCTCACCCCTGCCCAGGCTGCCCAATTCCCACCCCTGGGCACAAAATACATGTTGCTGAACACTCTAGACCGCCACCTTATCTTAACTCCAAAAAGTTGCCAGGCTTCTTTGTCTACCAACAGAGAGGCTGCATTTATAACACCCTCACTCACTGCAGCTTTGAGTGCTCATTCTCTTAGTGCTTTTTTAGTGCTTTTGAATAAGGGCCCTGCAGGCCCTCGGGAGCTTTCTACACACTCATTCTGGCAGGTTCTTTAGGTAGAAGGCCTTTACTTATGGCCCCTTGGTCCTGAAGCTGACTTGGATTTCGTCTCATAAATCCCCGGCAGCCTCCTTGGATGGGGACGATGGCGTAAACTCACACCTCTCGCCTAAATGTGGGAGGGCCCAGCGTTGCCCAGCCAGGCTGACTCAGAGATATCTGCTCTGGACCCTGGGCAGACACAGGTGCACCCCCCCGCACCACCTGCCAACTTGGCACTGAGTGCAGGGGAAGGAGGGCATGTGGCTGTGACTGTCATGCTGGCGAGGTCTGGGGTGGATGGATAAGGGCCCCAGGACCACTGGCCTCTTCCCACCTCCCCACCTCCTACTTGACCTTTCTGGAAGCCCAAGGTCTCTGGACAGGACCAGCTTTCCTGAGAAGAGAGGGGAAGGGGCATGACCTTTTGGCCAAGCACTGTTCTCCCGAGGGAGCCGCCACACCAGTGTGGGCCTGTCAGTCCTCACAGCCCTCCGAAGAGAACCATGCGATTTAGTATGGGTGGATCGAGTTAGCATAAAGTCTAAAAAATGCTTAATTCTCTTGTTGTCTGTTTCAAGAAACACCAACATTGTCATCAGGCAAAATTTATGGGAAATCTCCACAAACCACAATGCCAAGAAGGCAAGATCCCGTTGTCTTCAGGAGCTCAAAACACAGGTGTCCTCTCCTGTAGTCCAAGGAGAACAACACCTATGTCCCTGTCGTGCAGCTTACAGTCTCAGTCGACGACAAAGCTACAGAGTTTATCCCACCTGAGCAGGCAGAAAGCTGGAAGGATCAGTGGTAGGAGGCTCCTGGTCCTCACCCTACCAATTCAGACAGGGAACCACATTCACACACAGACCACAACTGTGTCCTAAATCCTCGTTCCAGGACAGTCACCAACAAGACAGCCATTCCCTCCACTTCCGTATGTCACAGATTGAACTGTGTCCCCCAAATTCACATGTTGGCACCCTAACCCCTAGTACCTCGGAATGTGACCTTATTTGGAGACACAGTCTTTAAGGGGGTGATCAAGCTACATTAGGTCATGAGGGTGGGCCCTGATCCAGTATGACTAAGCGACTTTATAAAAGGGGGAAATTGGGAGACGGAGACACACGCAGGGAGAGGGCCGCGTGAACACGAAGACAGAGATCGGGGTGATGCTCCCACAAGACACGAAATACCAACAATTGCCAGTAACCACCTGCAGCCAGGAGAAAGGCGTGGAACAGCGTCTTCCTCACAGTCTCAGGAGGAACCTGCTGACACTCGAGCCTCGACTTCCAGCCTCCCGAATGGTGATACGATGAGATGATAAATTTCCATTGTTCAAGCAACCCAGCAGTTTGTGGTTCTCTGACAACAGCCTGATCAAACTAATCCATGATACCGCGGATGCTCCACCTGCAAAATGGGAACAGGAATTCTCATGGCCCTGCCCGTCTCAGGGGTGTTGAGGGGTGACGGCTTTGAAAATGCTCCGTGAACTCCTCACCCACCGCGCCCTACAGCCCGGCCTGTGCTTGGCCACAACACAGGGCCGAGCCTCTCAGGGCAAGACCCGTGCGGCTTCCTAATCTCAACGAATACACAAAACGTTCTTTGTTCCAACAACCTTAGTATGGGCTCAACGGTCTGATCCGACAGTTAGGTCCGGCACATAGTTTGTGAAGAGCTGACGTGAAGCCATTTTAGGATGGCTTTGGGGAAACTGGAAAACTCCTAGGCCTATTCCTTAGGTTTCCGAGCTGCCAGAGTAGACATCTATGGGTCCACAGGCCAAAGAATCTTCTGCATTCTGCATCTCCTGTAGCTGGAAGGAATCGAGTCTCTCCCACCCTTACCCCCACCACACACAAGTGCCAAAGGAGTAGAACTAAAGTACAAAGTAGAACTAAATTCAGGTTGAGTATCGTTTATCCAAAATCTTGGGACCAGAAGTCTTTAGGATTTTGGAATATCTGCATATACACAATGAGATATCTTGGGAATGGGACCCAAGTCTAAACTCAAAATTCATTTATGCTTCATATACACCTTCATATACATGTAGCCTGAAAGTAATTTTATAGCACATTTTTAATAATTTTGTGTATGAAACAAAGTTTTGATTATATTTTGTTGCCTGTCACATGAGTTCAGGTGTGGAATTTTCTACTCATGGCATCATGTCAGTGCTCAAATGTTTTGGATTTTGGAGCATTTCGGATTTTGGATTTTCAGATTAGGGAGGCTCAACTTATGAATTCTTGTCCTATACCAGAGGCAAACTATGGCCCAAGGGTCAAATCCAACCTGGCCACCTATCTTTGAATGGCCCATGAACACAGAATGTTTTTATATTTTTAAATAGTTGAGAGGCAGGGATCAAAAGAAGAGTATTATTTCGTGATGTGAAAAGTACATGAAATTTAAGTTGCAGCATCCACGACTAAAGTGTCACTGCGCACAGCCCCATCCACTCCATCAACGGTTCTCTTGTGCTATCACAACGGAGTAGCATGGACAGAGACGTTATGGCCCATAAGACAATGTTTACTCTCTGGCTTTTTGCAGAAAAACATTTGCCAGCCCGTGTTCTCTACCAGCCTGCAACAGGCAAAGGGCCAGGCGGGATGAGGCTCAGGCCAGAGGGCAGTGGGCATTCACCGGGGTGCCTGATGCCAGCAGGGTTTGCCGAGAGAGGAGAGATGTCGAGAGTGAAGGAAAGAAAACCAGTGGAAGGTGCAGTCCGAGAGGGAGAAAAGAATGAGCCCAACAACAATTTCAAAATTATTTCCTGAGCTGACTCCAATCTCAAAAGAAGGAGGCATTTCTGGTCCCCCTCCGGCAGCACGGTGAGGCCCACCTCCTTCACCACAGGTTAGCACAGTCCGTTCTCAGTTCTCACGAACTGACGTCCAAGACTGCACTGGGATTTCAGGGACTCGCGTGAACTTAACCCCAGGTTTTTCACCGTTTATGGGGGAAGATTATTCCACTCTGAGACAACCAATCTACAAAACTGAGAAAACGAAGCTTTGGTAGATGACCAAAGGCCTTTATATTGAATGTTATCAAAATCCACACTACAAAAACTGTTAACAGATACTAAAAAGTATTTAGGCAAGTACGGGTGATGCGGCCAAGCGAAAGTGTCTGAAATGTCACCTGATCTGTATGGTTGGATTTTCTCATGCGGAATATAGAACCGGTTCATTTACCTTTCCAATAATTACATAAAATTTCAAAGTTTACAGAGAAAGCAACCACGAACATGATGCAACCTTCCTCACACCAGTATTAAACCTATATTGAACACTAAGCACGAAACGGGGGAGCGGTGTCAAGACCAGCAACAACCAGGAACCCACAATGGTTTCATCGACGTTTATCCACCCACGTCCCACACGGTGCAGCTCCCACCTGGCACCTGTGCAGTGTCAGGTGGATGATTTAGCTTCCACTGAGTGGCCGCCTTTCCCGAACGCCCTTCCTCCCTGGCAGAGTGGCAAAGGAGGTCCCTTTTTGTCTCTGTGTATGAAGACGGGGAACGGTGACACACAAACCTGCCACACCTGTGGCCGGAAGGCTGCCTTCTCCTTCCGCTTTGAGTTTCTGCTCCCACTGGCTGGAGCTGGTGGTCCACGTCAGACTGCAAGTGAAAGGTGCCGCAGCCTGCTTGCGGGCCACACGAGAAACACCGTCGTTATGCCCACGTCCAGGAAAGACCTTTACCCAGCAGTTACACTGGAAGATACATGTACGTTTGGCTTTTTCCATTTAAAAAAAATTCTTCTTCTGGGCTTTGACTAACTTTTTCAGCTCACTGACCAATTACGTATGGACCTTCAGGGCTCCACCAGCAGGGCTAAAGGTTTTAATCCAACATTTCAACAATCACCACTTGAAAGGTAATGAAGAAGAACTTCTCAAGGAAGAGTCCTGCGCTCTGCTTCTGACTTTGTAACTGTCTCTCGTGATTACGTGGGGAGATGTCCCAGTAAACGGAGGACTCGGGATATTACCGTGAGTCAAATGTGTGGGGTCACATTTCAGACTAGCTCCATGACCTTTTCTAAACTACCTAACTTTTCTGGACTTTGTTTCCCTCGACTGTAAAACAGGGCTTTCCATCCCATTATATCCAATGAACATGGGTTTTTCTTCTTTTATTTTTTCTACTAGCACATAGACCACGTTGAGGGCAGGCACTCTGTCTTTTTCTTGTTTGAAACATGAAACACCAGACACATAGTGCCAAATACATAGCAGAAACTTCACAAAATACTTGTGAAATTCTTTGAATGAGACGGTGGTTCTCAATCATTAGCGTGTCCTGGACCCACCTAGGGGGCTCATTACAGCACAGATTGCTGCACCTACCCTGAGTTCCTGATTCCGCAGGTCTGGGGTGGGCCTGGGAATGTGCATTTCTAACTTGTTCCCAGGTGACGTCAGGAGCCACACACTGAAAGCCACTGGTATGACGTATCCCAGCTGATAATGTACTTTTCCACTGGATCCCTGGTTATTTTTCACATCCCTATGGGATAGGCAAGACAGGTATCATCATTCTCATTTGCAGGTGGGAGAACTGAGGCTGACTTGGGTTTCAAAGACTCACTCGAGATCAAAAAATGAGAAGATGGGACCATAACCCAGCGTACTTACAAAGCCAACAGCAGCAACCTTGATAAACAGAGTGACGGCAAAGACCGGGAAAGCAATCCGAACACAAAACAGGGGCAGTGAGACAGGATGTTTACCAGTGAGGGCATAATACACCAGTCTGGGTTCCAGCGTTGCATTTCCTTCCTTCTTTCCTTCTTCATGGCAGGTTGTAAAAGCTCCCAAGTCTTTAAAAGCAGGAAGAAGTTAAAAATCCTGCCTAGAATCAGATCAAGAAGAGTTTGTGACTGAGTCTTGAAAGAGTTTATCCTTCGTAACATATCTTGAGGGGGCTGAAAATACTTGGAAAAACTCGGTGTGTCGAAGACTCAGATCTTATTCGAATTTGCTCTCAAATCCTGGCTCTGTCACTGAATGCTGTGACCACAGGCAAGTTTTATCCTTCCTCCTCAACGCTGGGTGGGTCGGTAATAAGTGAGATGACACCTACGCCACGGTCCCTGCGTCGAGTGCTGGTTCCTTTCTTCCAGGACTCCAGGTGGCTAACGCCTCCCTCAGAGTTGTCTCTGCTGTGTGCCCACCCCTCCCTGACCGCAGGGAGAGCTGTCACAGACAGAGGACCACCAGGACAGATGGGGCTGGCAGGGCATCCCAGCCATCTGACCTCTTGGATTCTCCTTCCTGCCGGTCAACTCTTCACCCCGGCAACCTCCGACCTTTGCAACAGTGAAGAGGCCAGAGGGAAAACGCAGGCTGGAGCCACCACGTCAGCCTTTCACACTGACCCAAATTCCCCTCCATGCCTGACTCACTGCACACTGAGAGCCCTCTTATTCAATATTCAGCTTTGCAAGGGGGTCACAGGGGCCCCCACCTTACTGCCGGACTGTTAGAAAGCCTAGCCAAAGCACAGAGCAGCGTGAGGAATGCTTGCTTTAGAAGAGCATCGAGTGATTTATCATTCACTAACCTGATGGCGTATCACAGGCCGCCCCCTTCAGATAACAAATCCTGCCCTCAAAGCATGCAGAGAGACTGGGTCAGAAAGGGAGTCACTGGAGCATCTGCTGAAGCCCAAGACTGAGTAAAGTTAGCAGAAGACCATTCTGTATCTTATTTCCCCAAAACGAATCCTCGGTTTCTAAACCTCCTCGCTGAGATGAGTCCAGTATGTTACCCAGAAACACAAGGCAGTCCCCAGCTTCGAGGAACATCTTACTTTTTAAACAAGACATTTAAAAAAATGCAATCTTCAAAAAAAAAAGGTGGTTTCTTTTTTTTAAATGCAAACTTGAAACAGGCCAGTCCAATGGCCAGCTGCCTGTTGGAGTGGCTCCATTTTGGGAGATGTTTCAATTGGTGGTCACAGGGTTGGGGGACCAACCTCTCCCATTCCACGAGCAGGGCTGGCCAAAGGGCACAGCTACATGGAAAGTCATTTCCCTTAGCGATCCCACAACCTCCTGGCTGCAGTTCAGGTCCCAGTGAGAACACACCAGTCCAGGTGGTTATCCCGGGACATGAAAGGCAGTTTCTGTCTACTATCCCTCTCCCCCAAACAGAGCCATCGGAGCCTCACGGATTAGTCTCTCCATCCGGTGACTGCTCTAAATATTTATTTATTCTTCCCTTTGTCATCAGCAACCATAAATTAGGCGTGAAAGGCTAACACAACTATAAACACAGCTTAAGGTCTCATGGCTGGTGCTTACTTAGCTTAAAGGGACATGAGGTTGAAGAATGTCAACCCATCACTCCGTCATCCTGTGAATCCTCACGCCTTGTACAGTACAGAGAGACTGGTAAGAGAAATAAAAACCCCAGGTCCTGCACTTTAGAAGTTGGAAGAGAAAGCAAGTACCTAAATATAACACAAAATAAAAAGTGGAAGATGCCAAGACATCACATTGCTCACGTAAGTGGAGAACCAGATAGAGAAACAAGCGCTGGATGGAGTGAAGTGACTCGTGCGTCAGAGAAGAGGCCAGTTTGGGCCAACTGGGATCTGAGCATACCCCAAGGAGGGTGCTACGTATAAAGTAGTGACAAACCCCTGTCCAGGTGAGATGCCTGTCATCTCTGTATTCCCCGTCACTCTCCACAGATTCTGACGTTTTCTGATGTTCTTCTAACATCTTCCAACACACGGATGGTTCGTAGTCATTAGGGCAGACCTTGGTAGCTGTCTCAACTCTTGGTGGATGGAGCCAAAATACTCGCCTTTCTTATGATAGGCACAAAGTAAGGACGTATAGAAGGCCACGGCATAGTGCATGCTTGTACAATCAGCTACTCTGTCGCCACACTGTCAAGATATTCTCCAAATGATGGGTGTCATCTGCTGATGCGCCCCCACCCCAGCACACCACGGCTGTGAGCCCCGGCTCGGCCTGCGGGACAGAGAGGATAGGCTGCAGAGAAATACCTGCCGGGGCAGCCCTGGGATCAATGTCCCAGCCTGTCCACTGCCTGAGGGACAATACCAAGGCATATTCTCTTGGTCCTCTAGAGCTGTGGCCCCCAACCCCCAGGCTGTCCAGCAGGAGGCGAGTGGCAGGTGTGCCGGGCAGGTGAGCCCGGCAGTGAGGAAAGCCCCACCTGCATCCACAGCACTCCCCATTGCTCCATCACCACCCGAGGCCCCCAACCCCGGTCGGATGAGCGGTGGCATCAGACCCTCATAGGAATTCGAACCCCACTGCAAACTGCAAACTGCACACACAAGGGATCCAGGTCGCGTGCTCCCCATGAGAATCCGACGCCCGATGAGCTGAGATGGCGCTGCTGCCTCCCTCCATCCGTGGAAAGGCTGTTTCCTGCGAAACCGGTCCCTGGTGTCAGAAAGGTTGGGGACTGCTGCTCTGGAGGGCCCTCAGCACGATGGAGCCCCAGCGGACAGTCACGGTGGCCCTCAGCTCAACAGCTCACCCTGGATCTGCTTTCCCTCTTCCCTCATCTCACCCTCCTGGTACCAACTCTCGCTTGCTGGGACTCGTCACCTCCCCAAAAACATCAGCACCCAAGTCCTTGTCTCAGGCTCTGCTTTCGGGGGTCGCAAACCAGAACAGGTGGCAAATGTGAAACCGGCTTGGACTGTTGGTCTCTTGGCCAGACACAAACATTAGGCTGAGTGACAAAAATGAACTACCCCAGCGAGTTCTGGCCCAAGCCAGTGGGCTATTTTGTATTATTAGAAACTCCCAATTTAGAAAGCCAAGCAAATATGTCGTTTCATTAATAAGAGACATTCATGCTCAGCTAAATCTGGAGAAAAGCAAAGGTTATTTATATCCCAACTGACATTTTTACACTAAAAATACATAAATTCACTGTGGATCACTTCCAGGTGGAGGGCGGCTGGCAGAGCTCACAGTTCCCAAGGGATTCCTGACCCTCAGCGGGGCCCAGATCTGGGCTCGGGCTCCGTGGTCCCAGCCCACGTGTCAGCAGGGAAGCCCACCCTGCGACGTGCCAGAGGGCTCTGCCCCAACGTCACCTCCTCAAATTCTCCCTGCGGCCGGTGGTCCCCCTTGTCTGCGGTTTTGCCTTCCGCATCAAAGGTGGTCCAAAAATACTAAATGGAAAATCCCAGAAATAAAGACAGGGAGACCACATTCACATAACTTTTATTACAGTATATTGTTGTAATTATTACATTATTAGTTATTGTTGTTAATCTTCTCCTGTGCCTAATTTACAAATTAAACTTTATCACAGGTATGTAAGCACAGGAGAAAAACAATTTCCACAGGGCTTGGAACATATCTCCCAAGGATAAGGGGGGACTAGCGCATTACTTTTCTATGGCTGCTGTAACAAATTACCACAAATTTAGTGGCTTAAAACACATTTATTCTCTTACAGTTCTGCAGGCCATAAATCTGAAATCTGTCAAGGCACTGGCAGAGCTGGTTCCTTCTGGTTCCTTCTGGAGGCTCCTTCTGGAGAATCTGTCTGCCTGCCCCTTTTAGCTCTAGCGGGCACCTGGGTCCTGGCTCGCGGCCCCGCCCCCATCTTCAAAGCACGTCACTCACACGGGCCTTCTCCTCTGTGGCCAGGTCTCGCTCTGCCTCCCTCTTACAAAGACACTTGTCATCACATTTAGGCCCATCTGGACAATCCGGGGTGATCTCCATATCTCAAGGTCCCTAAATTAATCACATCTGCAAAGTCCCCGTTGCCAAATAAGGTAACACTCACAGGTGCTGGAGATTAGGATACCAATATCTTCTTTTTTTGTGGAGGGGTTACTCAGCTGACCACACACTCCATCAAAAGCAGTGTACCTTTTCCACTTGTTCCCTCACCGGGGCTCATCTACCACTCTGGACATGCTTTTGTCGATCATTCACTTACTTCCTTTCTCTCCCGCCAGAATAAATGCTCCACGAAGACGAGGGCTGTGTCCTGTTCAGCTGAGCACCTGGAACCACCTGGGATACAGCAGGCTGGGTAAATGTGTGTCGAATGAATGACTTGTAGGGTATCCATAAAGCACAGGTGCAAATGCAGATAAAAGGATGCAGACTTGGAGGTTCTCAAACCCAGTGTGTGGACAAGCAGCAGGAGAAGCACCTTGAAGGGGTTGCTCTAGAAGTCCCGTGTCCAGCATGCCAATGTCTAACAAGCTGAAAAAGTGGTCCTCGGGGCAGGAATGCACCTGTGTTGCTCACTGTTGTGTTCCCAGCCCCTCGGCCTGCGCCCCGCACGCAGTAACATGCCGCATGAATAGTTCCCGTTGCCGAACAGAAAGGAAAGCTTCTCAGGTACCCGTAATCTGCAGCCCGGTTTGGGATCCACTGATCCACTGCCTCCCAGCTGGTCTCAGCTACACCCCTCCACCAACTTGATGGTCCCACCACCTCACCCTGCACCTCACCTCCGTGCAGCATACCTGGCTTATGAACACCAAGTGCCCTGCTCCTCCCTGCCCTGCCCCCTTTGGAGCCAGGCTTCCCTGCCCCATTTGGGGGTTTTCCTCAGTTTGGCCCTACCTCTGTGTCCAGCCTCCTCAGTGCCCACTGGCAAATCCTCACTCCGGCCAGGTCAGCCGCCGCACCCTGACCCTCTCCTACACACATGCCACCTCCTCCCGTTCTTCCTACTGTAGGGAAAGCCTCCTTAATCCCCTCCCTGCCTCTCCTTCAAAGCCCAGCTCACAGGGAGGCTTCCACAAAGCCCAGGTCTCAGTGACAGCCCCCTCCCGCCCACACTCACAGTCCCACTGCACTTCCTCCTTGTGGGTGACTTTCTGACAATCACCTTTGCTCTCCAAGGAAGATGATGTTTACATTTCTCCTGTGTCCTCCAGCTCCTGGGCTTGGATTCTTACAGACCAAGAGTTCAAACCCCAGTGCTACCACTGGCCAGCTGCATGGTACTGACCAGGCTGTTAACCCTCCATGTCTCTCCATTCCTCATCCATAAAATGGGCACACAGTGACCCACAGCCACCGGCCCAGCACGGGCACGAGGAGGTGTGCAACAGGGAAGTGAACAAAACCCGGAAGCCACATGTGTCCACTGGTGTCACCAGCCAGCAAAGAGTAGGCAACACCCCTTCTCAAGTGGGAGAGGCCTGGGGACCCCCAAAGACCAGGATGGAGGGCTGCAAAGTGCAGCCAGGGGCGTTGGGGGTCTCCAGGTCAGATCCAGAACGCCCAGTTAAATTTGAATTTCAGGTACACAACACATGATTTTTTAGTGTATGTCCCCAATCCTCCTGGGTGTCTTGTATTTTCACTTGCAAAACCCAGCACCCCTCTTGGCTGTGCCAGTCCGACCGGGTTTCCCAAGAACTCTAGCCTCACAGGAGCGACGGGAGGAGGCGAGCGGCAGACTCACGAAGGTCACTATCAGAGATGAGCTCCGTGGTATTGCTCCTCATTAACGAGCTGCTTTCCAAAACAGATAAATAAATAAATAAAAATTTTCTTGCTAACTACCACAAGGGATTGTTTCAATAACATTTTCCATCCCAGTGTAACTCTGCAAGACCTCAGAAACAAAGCAGTGACTCCCACAACAAAGCTCACCATGGCAACAGCTCACCTCCATCCCCGAAATCATGACTTCACCTCACATTCCACCAGAGACCCGGTATAGACTGTTCCCAAAGAATCCTTGTGCAAACAAACACCAGTCAACTGCGACTGAATGGCAGGAAATGTAGCAGCTTTTTCTAATTTTAACTTTCTCCAGGAACGCATTCCATCTAAACACGCGGGGCCAATTCTCCCCAAACCCTCGCAGACCACGAATTCCTTTGCAGTCAAGCAACCACCTCCAGAGCCCAGAACTGGGATTTCACGCTTGCTGGTCTGGCCGTGGGGTCCCTGGGCTCCGGGTCCTGTGCTGACTCACTGCACGATGTTCCAAAGTGACTAAGAGGCTGAAAGGAGCTATCTGAACAGGAAGGCACTCCCAGACCAGCGGGCGCGTCGCCGACGGACGGAACAGAGCGCTGAGCAGTCTCCGCCTCAGGAAGGCCGCGCCAAGCAATGAGGACAAACAGAGCCGGGGCCCAGAGGCGAGGGACCGAGGGTACACAGGCCGGGACCGGGAACACTTCGAAAGCACCGTTGTGCAAATTATCCCCACCATGAGGGACAGAGGATTCAGAATGCGCCTCATTTGATTTTAAAAGCCCACAGGGCAAGGGACAAGCTTGGAGGCAACATTTGTGGTGCTCATAACTAAGAATGGCTTATTTTCCAGAAAATTCAGAGCACTCCTACAACTCAATAAGAAAAATGGGCAAAACCCATGAAAAGGATCTTCACATGGGAAGAAACCAGAACAGTCAATAAATTAGCTTGTGGTTAATAATCAGAACCTAAATGAAAAACAAATCAAATACCATTTCACTCCCACCAGGCCATCCCCTCGAAATTAGTAAAGGTGACGACGACAAGCGCGGTGAGGACGTGGAGGAACCTGGCGAACTTGAACGCCGCTGTGGGAGCCGATGCCCAGGTGCGCTCCTGGCAAACAGGTGCACACTGAGCTGCAGGTCATTTACAAAGACCTTCACAGCAAGTGTGGTGTGTGACGGCCAAGGGCTGTCGTTCAGGAGCAGCAGTAAGTAAACTAGGGCACTAACATACAGTAGCGCCCCTGACACAGGATGCCACGGTTTCAGTTACCCTCGGCCAACTTTGGTCCGAAAGCAGGTGAGTATAGCACAGTAAGATATCCTGAGAAAGAGAGAGAACCACATTCACATAACTTTTATTACAATATATTGTTATAACTGTTCTATTACTAGTTGTTGTTAATCTCTTACTATGCCTAATTTATAAATTAAACCTTATCATAGGATGTATGTATAGGAAAAAACACAGTATGTACAGGGTTCAGTACTACCAGAAGTTTCAGGCATCCACTGGGGGTCTTGGAAGGTATCCTCCTCAGATAAGGGGGGACTTACGATGGGAAACGACATAGTAGTGACAGTGGATAAACTAAGCTATACGTATCAGCACAGATGAACTGCAAGGACATGTTTAGCCAAAAAAGAACTCTTGGAAGAATATGTATTAGCTGCCTAGTGCTGCGTAACAAATCTCCCCAAACAACAGGCATTTATTATTTCACAGTTTCTGTAGGCCAGGAATCCAGGTGTGGCTCTCTTTAGGGTCTCCACAGGGCTGCCATCAAGGTCTTGGCCAAGGCTGGGGTTTCATCTCAAGGTTCAACTGGGGAGAATCTCCAAGCTCATCCAGTTGCTGGCAGCATCCAGCAACTGTGGGCGTGGGATGGAGGACCTCAACTCCGTGCTGGCTGCTGGTGGGAGAACACCCTCAGCCCATGCCACGTGGGCCCTTCTGTATGGCCGCTTGTCCCACAAAAGCCAGCAAGGGAGACAGTCTGTTATCCAGGAAGAAGACACAATCTTATGTAACCTAATCACGCAGGGGCACCATCACTTCTGATCAATTCTATTAGTTAGAAGTAGGCTGCAGCCCAGCTTACATCAAAGGGAGGGGAGCACACAGAGTGTGAACACCAGGTGTGGATTACTGAGTCTGCCAGCCACAAATGGAAACTGTGTGGTTCAATTTATATAAAAGTTGAAAACACAAAAAACAAATGATGTTCCTTAGGAACAGAACCTATGTAATAAAACTAAAACACAGTAGGGAAGGACAACTACAAAGTTCAGGACCATATACCTTAAATACTTCAGGTATATTAGATAAACACATTGGATGAGAATAAGCTGAGATTGGAGGAGCACAGTGAATGTCAAAGATAAAGGTGACATCCCATTTCCTGGCCTGGGTTGTGGCTACACAAGTCTGTACAAATGTTTGATGTTTCTGTGATTCTTTAATCATCCCCAGATATTTTCAAATACTGTTTGTATTTACTCAGAGTTTAGGGACCACAAGGCTTGGCCCCTTGGCACCCCATGGAACAGTGAGGACAGGTGCTCTGCACCCTGCAGGACTCCTGTGGGGCATCCCCGCCTCCTGCCCGCCTTGCCTTGCAAAGAAACCAGCTCCGACCCAGAAGCAGGGCCACCACCCAGAAATCCTGCTCTCCCTCCTTGCCAAACTGAATTCAAAGGCCTCCAGCCTTACCTGGTGCTAAAGGTTTTCCTCCGGGAGGTTCAGCCTGTTCCTCCGGGCTGAGAATGACTCCAGGGGCTCGCCCCACTTCCGCCCTTCAGTTTCCAACACAGGCCGTGAATGCTGCAGAACCCGGTCTCTCTTCATTGGGCCAGGGCTCCCCTCCAGGACCTTGAAGCACCCTATTGTTGGGGGGGGGGGGTCTGTCCCTTTCGAGGCCGCCGAAAACAACAAAAATCGATTGCTGGAAGTTGGGAGTCTCCCAGAACCACATCCTGTTTGGCCGCAGCAGTGATTCAATCATGCCAGTGCTGCCCGGACAAAAGAACTTTCTACGCAGGCTTAAAGGAGAGACATGATGCCTGCAGCAAGGAAGGAGCCCAGCCAGAGTTCACTGAACCGGTCACGAGCACAGAGTGCTGGACAGACGGCCAGCAGGGCAGGGAACGGACATCTAGCCCTGCAAGGACAGCAGTGGCAGGGACCCTGCATTTTCACCCAGGCTTCGGCACCCACACGCCGCTGTACAGGCTGCCAGATACTTGTCGAATGAATGAATAAGTAAATGTAACTCTCCTCCAGATGGGGTGAGGAAATGCCAAAATATAAACAGACCATCTGGGAGAGACGGAGTTGCCACTGGCAGCAGAAGGGCAAAACCCTGGTGACACCCTTCTCGCCTGAGATCAGAAAGGCAAGTGCAGGGATCCTGTGTGTGCACGTGCACACGCGTGTTTAGTTACTTTCCTCGTGTGGGGCTCACTCTCTGTGCACTGACTAATTGCATAAGCAGAAAACATCCGACAGAGCAGGCACCTCGGTGTGGCGGTGAATATCTGTACATACTTTAATCAGCCATCTTTGGAGAAGAGACAATCTCATTCTGTTTTCCATCTGCCAGCCCTAAGCGGCTAACGGGATTAGTGGGGGCCTTGGCCCCGGGTCCGACACCTGCCAGTCGCTCCAAAGCCTGTTGCTCTGGGCTCTGAATTTCAGAGCGGTTTAATAATGCACCATTGTCCCCGCCGCTCTGCTCTGTTTCTCAGGTTCACTTGGCAAAAAGATGAACCGTGTCTGTGTTTAGAAGCTCCTCACAGGCCGGGAGAGCGGCTCACCTCCAAATGGCCAGAAAGAACAAAGAACACACCAGGGAAGAGAGACAGGCCTCAGCCGAACGAACGCCGTGGCCCACCCAGCGAGGCTTCGTAGAGAAGGGCAGGTGCTGGCCAGGGTGTGGGACCCGGCGCTCCTCCCTGGCAGGGGTGCTGCGTGTCGCCCGAGGCACTGGGATTCGGACACCAGCCGTGGTCACACCACACAAGGCAGACGTGAGCACAGAGGGCTAGGCCAGTTTCCCCATGAGCATCTTACATGAGCGTGGTACGTTAGTCAGAATTGATGTCACTATGTTATTATCAAAGAATAAAGCCCATTCTTTATTCACATCTTAGTTCCTCCCTAAGGTCATTTTTTCCATTGCAGGAGCCCACCCAGGATACCACATGACATTTCCTTGTCGTATCTTTTTAGCTGTGACATTTCCCCAGAAATCACTTGTTTCTGATGACCTTGACAGTTTGGAGGAGGACTGGTTAGGTGTGTTGTAAGATACCCCTCAGTTGGGATTTGTCTGATGTTTTTCTCCCTATTAGTCTGCGGTTATGTGTTATTTAGAGGAAGACCACGGAGGGGACATGCCCTGCTCATCACTGATACCATCAACCCGACTTAGCGCTGTGACGCTGACCTTGCTCACCTGGCCCAGCCTCTCTCAACCCCTTCCCCAGGCCCCGAGTTCCCTCTCTGCTCACTGCCCACTCAGTACAAAACAAGAAGCCCAGGTCCAAGGGGCAGTTGCCCTGGCTTAACCGCAGGCAGCCACGTGTAAGAGAGGCCTTCTCACCTTGCACACCCCTGCCCTGTCACCCCACAAGGATTTAAGTTGGCTACTGAGAACTACCAGCTAACTGTAAGCTCAACACGAGTTTAAAATTGGAGTGACTGAATAAATAAATAAAGGTGAAAACCTGGCCTGTGTTTATAAAAAGGCAATTTCTAGGAAAAGGGCCCAGATACTACGTGCCCTGCCTAGGCCCTTTAAGCCTGTCCAGGTGGTTGGTGCTGGAGTGACCTCGGCCCCTGCAGGAGCTGCTCTTCGTGGGGAATGTGGGGTCTGTGGGTGACAGCGGGCCCTGTGCCTGGAGATGCAGCCCCACACACATCCCAAGCACTGAACCTGGCTGCAGACCCCTGCGCTCTGGGGTCAGCCTTCACCTCGGAGTTTCTGTAGGGACTTGGGAACGCGGGCTGGCAGATAGGAGAATGAGGCCAGAGGAAAGAAACACCCTCTCTTAAGCAGAGAAGCAGGGAAGCCGCTGGGGGCAGGGAAAGTTAAGATCAAATACTCTTCTCGGTCAAGCTACTTTTGTTTAATTTTTGACTCCCAAAGCTTGGGTGAACTGCTCGGTGCCTCAGTTTCCCCATATGCTGAATGAAGAGGCTTACAGTGCCTGGCTCACAGGTAGGATTCTAGAATTAGGCATGAGTTCCCCAGGTGAGGTGAGGAGGAAAGCCCCAGTAGACAATGGGGTTCAGACGCTGGATGGGAAGGACTGCTTAGGTGCACCCAGACTGCTGGGCTCACGTTCTGTCGCTACGACCTCAGCAAGTGACCGAGCCTCCCTGGGCCTGGCTTCTCCACCTGCAAAAGGGAGAGCAGTGGTGGGTGCAGGCAGGGCACCGTGAATCGGGCGCTGCCTCTGCTGAGCTGTGCTGCTGTTACTATTTCAGAGGCAGGAAACCAATTCGTTGTGGGATAACAACCCAACCAAGAACAAACTGCCCAGCCCCCAACCCCAGCTCTCCACCTGTTCGACTCCACTGGGAATATTCAATTCCTGCACCAGACTAATTCAGAGAAATACATTCCAAGCCAGCCTTCCCCTTTCCAGCTCCTGGAACTCTGGGAGTTCTGAGGCAGCTGCTTGTTGCCGGATCCTGGCCTGCTACCGGGACAGGACTGAGGCGTGTGCTGGGCACACTTCACACATGCCTCTGATCAGGCTGAGTTTTGTTATGATCCCCATTACAAATCGCCACTTGTCACGGGCAGGCAGGGCCTGCGGTGGTGATGCATGGACCGCAACACCCCAGTGCGAATGCACTGACTAGCTCAGAGTCCTTCTCCTCCTCCCACCCTTGGCCAAAAAGAACCCTGCCACCGCCACTGCCACCGCCACCACCACCAGCCAGGGAACAGACAGGACACGGAGGGGAGGGAAGAAGCAGAGAGGAGATGGAGAAGCTGGCATTGGATTCCTGGCTTTTTCTGAGCTAAGAAACCTTGTGAATGCCCTGGGCTCTGGGCTGCATCTAAGTGGTACTGTAAAATGCAGCTGGGGAACAGGGCCCCCCAATCTCAGTGATACACCAAGGCCAGCACCAAGGCAAGAGCTTAAGGGCCAAGTCAGAAGCTAAACATTCCAGATGCTCCCCGGGGCTTCCAAGAGGGCTCAGCACATCCAGAAGTGGGACTCTGAGCATCCTTGTTGGCTTCAGGGCAGTGGGCCCACAGGGCAGCTCCCCCCACCCACTCCACCAAATGCAGCAACCTAGGGGGCAGCAAAATGGGATGGAGCTAACGATCGCCATGTATCTCTAGATGACGATTTTCATCCAGAGGCTGGTGAGAAGCTGATGAGTTCTGGAAACTTCTCCTCTGACCTGTTAGACCTAGAAAAGCACTTGGAGATTGGCTTACATTCCATGTCAGCAGCACAGCCTTGCAGCCCCCCCAAAATACAGGCTTCACAAAGGAGAGAAGGGCTTTCCGGGAGCCTGCAGCTGTGCTACGTGAAGAGAAAGCACTCACGGTCTGTTCAAGAGGGTGTTTATCGCGTACGACTTCCCCAGAAAGGCAGGCTGCTTTCAGACTCCCACGTAAAAGGTGGTCGGTCAATAACTCCCCAATGACCTGATTTCAAGACAGGGTGCTGGAACTACTTCTGCAAAGTGAAGCTGTCTATCTTGCTTAGGGATGCTGCTGAAATTCCAATCTTAGAAGAGAAGATTGAAAGGGAAATGTTAGAACTGTGAGCGCACAAGGGCAAGTGAACTACTGCCTCCCATCAAGGAGGGGTCAGAAAGCCGCACAGAAAGCAATTCCCCCCAGGGACAGCATTCTATCGGCCACTTCGGGGAGGGCGAGCAGCTGGATGGGGAATAGCTGGGTGGGGACTGCCTGGTGGAGGCGGCAGGTTGCAGCGCTGAGCACGAATGACCCCATTTTAAAACTCGCGTCTGTGTGATTTATCTCACAGTATGGAGTTATAGGTAGTCAGAGGATTTTTAATTTTGTCTACAGGCTGTATTTCCTAAATCTTCTCTGTATACACATGCATTAGTCATAAACAAATAAAATGACACGCACTGGCCATGCTTTAGAGTCACCGGGAGGCGTCTAGTCTCAGACTTCAGGTCTGCACAGGGATGCTTATGTTTTGTTACTCATCACCACATACTTTAACTAGGTCGACTCTTTAAACAATTTGCAAGGGGGAAGATTAACGCTAGGAGGAAGGCTCAGTTCCACTTTCCATGGGAGGAACTCCTCCTTGTATGTGGTCTTTTCAAATTAAGCTCCCCAAGCAAATGTGCAAGGAGAGAAAATACATGATATCTACCATTCACTTGAGTTTTCATTTTTATTGTAAGTAGTTTCTGTACCTATAAAGAAAAAAGCCCAGCAGAAAAACTTTACAGAAAGTTGACGTTAATAAATGCTGTTTAAAAAGGGAGGCCGGACAACGAGCATATATATGCTCAGCATCACTCATCATTAGACGCAAGTCAAAACTGCAAGGAGGTATTGCCCACAGCCATCAAGACAGCTACTCCCAGAAACGCAGAAAACGGCAAATGCTGGTGAGGATGTGGAAAAACTGGAATTCTCGCACACTGTTGGGGGAAACGTAAAATGCAGTGACTGCTATGGAAAACAATATGGGGGTTTCTCAAAAAATTAAAAATAGATTTACCATAGAACCCAGCAATTCCACCTCTGGGTACATATTCAAAAGACTCAAGAGCAGGGTCTGGAAGAGATTGTGTGTACACGCCCTGTTCACAGAAGCATTACTCACAGCAGCCAAGAGGTGCAACCCACATGTTCCTGGGCAGATGAATGGATAAACAAAATATGATATAAACATATGATATTTATTATTCAGCCTTAAAATGTAACATCATATGCCACCGCAGGGGGAACCTTGCGGACACTCTGCTAAGTGGAATGTGCCAGTCACAGAAAGACAAAAGCCGTTATGATTTGGTATGACCCCCTGGAGTGGTCAAAGTCACAGAGACAGAAAGGGGACGGGGTTGCCAGGGAACGGGGGAGGGACACATGGGTAGAGAGTTTCAGCTTTGCAAGATGAAAACATTCTGGAGATTCTGTGACACAACACATTGAACTGCTTGCTTAAAGATGGTTAAGATGGTAAAAATCTACACTATGTGCCTCTTACCCCAATTAAAAGCTTTAAAGAATAGAAAGGGGAGCTACATATAGTAGCCTATTTTGTTTTCTTCACGGAGTTTCTGAAGAAATGTGTGTCTGGCAACACACTGGGCAGCAGTCCCCATATCTACCTCCTCAATTCGGACGGATGACCCACACAACAGTTCTAAGGCAGTTAAGGAAACAAAAGCCAACCCCCTTTCCAATTGCTTTGTGAGGCAACAAGTGATCCCCATCTCCAGAGCTGATAAACACAAGAGAAAAGGAGAGTTGAGTCCCATCTGGGAACACACACGAGGAAACCTAAGAGACAGAAGTCAGCAGAACGCGCCACATCAGACAGAATTAGCCTGAGGAACTCAAGGCCCGCTCGGCTGAGGAGTAGCTGCTCCAGCAAAGGAGTGACTCACGTTTCACTTTCTACGTGTCTGCAGTATTTGCCACTGTTACTAAGGCATTATTACTCCTACAATAAAAAGACCGAAGCCCACCCAAAGTTTTGAAAAACCACAATCTCAGAAATGCTATCACTCAAGACACGTATTCCAGTGGGAGAAACTCTAAGCTGATCATTTTCAATCTCGGACATAGAGTCGCCTAGGATGCTTTTAAAATTAAAAAGCTGGGGGCCACAGCCCCAGGCCAGCTGAATCTCTAGGAGAGGGACCATGCGATGTTTTGAACCCTCACAGGTGACTCTGACGCACAGAGTGAGGAGAAGCCGGGCCAAGGTTTAGAGATAGGCCGAGAAGCCCCTTAAATGCAAGACACCCTGGGGGTCTGTCCTTCAGCATCGGCGTTTACAAGTGTTTTGAGTTTTGACCAATGCAGCTAGAATTAAGGCAGAAACACTTTGGGGGCAGAGAGGGAGCAACTGGGGATTACGGGGTGTGTGTGCTCGTGACATTTAGCCTGAGAGCTAAGGACGAGGGTCCAGCCAGGCAGAGGAGCAGGATGAAGGCCCGGGGTGCACACATGCTTCACAGAGGGGACCAGCAAGGCATCTTAGGGACCAGCCTGGAGGATGCAGGACAGGGCCAGGCTAGAGACGAAATGCTCCCAGTCCAGCCTGCCAGACTCCACGTGGCACCCTAGGCTCACTCCGTGAAACCGGGAAGCCCTCGGGAGTCTGCAGGCCAGGAAGCAGCATGATCAGATCATCCGTGTTTTCAGTTCTCGGAAAAGGGCAAAGCGCAAAGGCCATGGCAGGGTGTCCGGTGTGCTAAAGGCACTGTGCACGTGTTTGCTGAGCAAAACACGAACGAATGGAACGTGGGTGGAACGAGGGTGGGGGCCTCCCAGACACAGCCACATCACCCACAGCCGCTGCCATCCCACCCAAACCCATGAGCACACACAATAACATGCCACCTCCAGAGAAGGGGACTCTGCGCAATGGGACTGGGGTGGACTGAGACCTGGGCGCTCGCCGTGCCCCGAAGCCACCCAAAGATCAGAGCATTAAACACACAAAATCAAAACCACACGAACAAAACGCTGGGAAAAAAAACACAACAAACTGGATTTCCTAAACATAAAACGCCTACCAAGATTGGCAGCTTCAACAATACAAAACTGAAACTTCTCAAGGAACACTCACTGCCCCGTGGCTACGACTGGAAGAGGGAGGAAGTGGCTCCGGGCTGAGATAAGCTCAAATGTTCCCCGCTCCTCTCAAGCTAACAGCTAAGTGGCTATGGCTACGGTGGGTGGCTGAACTTCCAAATCATAAAGGAGGAAAGCGCGACAAGAAGGCATGAAAAGCAAAGTCTTCAAATAAAAGAGCAGAGATAAAACCAACCAAATGTGTTATTACACCAACCATGAGAAACCCAGAAAGGGGGGCTGTGGCCCAGCAGAAAGATCCCTTAGACACTGTTTTCATGAAATAAAACTACAACAAAGTGGCCCAGAAAGGGAGACGATAAAGGGATTATCAGGAAAGTAAAATTCACGACCAAAAACATTAAATACACACACAAGAGAGGATTTTTACACCGACAAAAACTGTAAAGCACCCAAAACATCCAGTTACATGCTGAAAGAACAACTGAAATATATGAAGACAACTGTCCGTGTGGAGTCATTCTGCGAAGCGTAAGCCCGTCTCTTGGGATCTGACAGTCTAGACAAGACACGTGGCACGTGACACGAAATGGAGCACAACCTAGGAGCTTAATTTAACTGATCTACATCAAACCCCCTGAGCTGCAGAACTACAATTGCTTTTGCAAATATCCAGGCAATAATTCTTGGCCAATAAGCTTCCCAAAGTGAAAAATTGTACAGGACACCACCTAGCCCCAATGCAATAATACTAGGAGATAACTAGAAAGTAAGAGGAATAAAGAATTTTTTTAAAAAACCCTCTTGAATTAAAGAGGACACTAAAACTAGAGATTCCTTAGAAGGTACAACAAGGACACCCCAGAGTCCATCTGGCTCTATGAACTCACAGACGCACAGGGTGACGTGTCTCTGCGACGCCTCATCATGGAACACCACCCCTCTGTCCTCCACGCCACGGTTCTACTGATGTCGGTGCTGCCAACTACTCCCTGTGAGTAGAGTCCAAGCTGTTCTGAAGAAGAAAGAACACTCCACCAGTCATGACTGCTATGACTGAGCTGACCTGATCCCCGAGCACCGGCTCCAGCCCAGACAATCCCCACCGTTCGATCCATCAGGTAGACCTGAGAGTGGCCACCTCACCTGGCCAGGGGACGAGTGGGTGCCTCCACAGGTGGCGGGAATCCCAGCAGGCGCCTTCGGGGTGGGGAGCTTCCCGTCCAGCATCAACTCTCAGTGGAACATACAACGAGTAGTCAGAAAAGCACCACGAAGTGGAGACATCTGAGGCAAGCTTCTTAGGGTGCCCATTTATCTCTAAAGCTCCTGCCCCTCCGGGTGGTGAGGGTCTGTGCATCTGCCACAGCGCACGCCTCACAGAGGAGGGCTTATCGTCACCGGGTCTCTGGGCTTCAGTGACACCTCTCCAGTGAGGGATGGAAAAGAGAATGTGGGGTTGCCGGATGGGGGTTACAGGACCGCGAGGTCAGCTTCAACAAATACCACTGTGCTGAGGTGTGAGCGCAGAGACCTGCAAGGACGGGGCGGAAGTTTCAGGGCTGGAAGGAGAGTTAGTGACTGCACCGGGGAGATTCCCAAGGAGGCAGAGAAGATGGTACCCAAGCGCCAGGGTGCAGATGTGGAGAAGACCGAGACCTCGGCTCCACCCCCTCTTGGCGCTGGGGCCTCTCCCCGTCCTCCACACCTTGGCTCCTGCTGTTGGACTGGACTCGTCCCCCCCATGCCTGCACACCTGCTTTCACACACCCGCCCTGACATCCCTCCCTGCCTCCCCACACACTGCCGCCACGCTCCTCGGTCTGGTTCCAGCAGGCGCCTTGTTTGCCCCGAAGTTTGGAGACCTGGTGCCCGGTGTGGGGCAGAACAGTACGGCAGCTGGGACTGCCTGGACTGAAACCCTGCCTTCTGCACTGCCGGGCTCAGACAAGTCCCTTCTACCCAGAGGTGCCTTAGTTTCCCGATCTGTTAAACAGAGATACTAAGAGTCCCTCCCCTCCTACACGTCAACAGGATGAAGAGTTTGTAAGTAAAGTGCTGAAGACACTGTAACTATCATTATTATTAATGTAAGTGTAACATATGTGTTATGCATGAACACTGAACTAGGATCTGAAGCAGAGAGGGAATACATAAACATGCTCTGTGAGTGAAGCTGGATTACATATTTTATAAGACTTCTATTATCAAGTATAATGTTAGTTTAACTAAACAGAGCTTTTATACATTCTCTGCCAGACAGGCAATGTTCACAACAGTTTGATACCAGGGCTATTTGCCGTCAAGGAAAATAACTATTTCTGAAGTTTCTGAGGACCCTTATCATTCAAAGGAAGATAAAAAAGTCAAAATGGCACAGGCGTCCTCAAGTGTCGAATATGAAATAGAGTCAGCATAAAATCAAACGGCATGCCTGAGCCCCCATCTATAAGTCCTTCAGTTAATATCCAGACCTAAGTTCCCACACAATTTACTTCCTGGTGTTTCAGACACTTGCTGTGTCCACAGACACATTAATTATCCTCTCGGCTTTAGTTTCACCATTGTAAAATGTGAACGCACTGAGTTTTCCCGAGGATTAAATAAGGGAAAGAATCTAGTATAGTGACTGCCTGTAGGTGCTGTACAAGTATTAGCCACCACTTCCCTTCCTCCTTTTCTCCCCAAGTGTTTTAAATTTGCGGTTTTTTGTTTCCCTAAAGACAATAGGAGGTGGGGTGGGGGTGGGCAGGAGATGGCCATCCTGAACCTCACCTGACAAATCTCAACCCAAACAACAACTGCTATTTTTCTGCATTCCCTTCCTGGCCCTATTTGCAAAGCTCCACCCAGATGCCCATTTGCAATTCCCAGCAGCCCAGTCTGAAGTCAAAAGACAACCACAAAAAACCTGACATATGCAAAGTCACACACGGGCAAGTTTTCCCCCAAATGCCTAACTGACGGTCACCTGCTGCGCAGTAACCGGCACTCTGTCCTGAGTGTACTCACCCGTTACCGCCCTCCAACATGGCCTTCACCGTGGGAATCGCCGCTATGCTCCCACTTCCCTGCTCGTCAAAATAAGCCCCTCTTCTTCCCAGAATAGTGATCAGACTCCCGACTAAGCAAGCAGCAAATTTCTAGACAATTTCAATAATGACAAAAAAACTGGTGCTTATGACATCATTTTCCAGCTTTTCACTATTTCCTTTTAACCTTGAAAAAATAATGGTCCCCAGCGTGCTGAGGACAGCTGGTTTTCCCATTGCAGCAGCAGGTTGTATTCAAGTTCTCCCAGTAGTAGAGACAGGATTAGCCAGGTTAATGTGGGTTAAACACAGAAATCTCTGGATGGCTGGTAAGCTGAAACTTCTCCGCAGTTCGGTGGAGTGCAGAGAAGGTGGTTTCAGAAGGGGACAGGAACTGACAATCAAAGCCAGGGCACATTCTGACTGCTGACCTCCCCCACGGGGTACAGCCGCGTTCCACGGTTGGGGGCTCAGGTGACCAGACTGGGTGCTCTGATGCTGGGTCTCTCACTGGATGCCCCTGATGTGGTTTTAGCTGGAGAATCTCCACTTCTTTAATACCTTTCTTTCTGGAATATAAACATCCTGTGATTCCTTTAATTATCCAGCTGTTGGCTTAGTTTCTGAAGTGTCCTTTTGGGTAATAAAAGTAACTTTTACAAACTGTACGGGGCAGTCATTTAATTAGGAGATGATTTTATAAGAACCTCGCAATAGGCCTGGAGGGATCGTGTGTGGGTCACACATGTGGGGTCACGGGAGTACTGGGGAGGGAGCCCAGTTCAGCCACAGGGGTGCCAGTCTGCGAGGATGGGATCCAGGGTGATATGTGGTGTGCCAGGCATCAGCCTGGCTGGGTCACCCTCACTGGACAGGTCATTCTCCTGGATGGGTCACCTTCCCAGCCCCTTTCAAGTCACGCTCACACATCTAATCATGTCTTCCCAGGACCCTAAGATAAAAGTTCAAAGCTGATGGAAGCCCAGAAGGACCAGTCGCATCCAGCCACCTGCCTCTGGCTTCCCACCCAGGTGCTCCTAGGAAGTTTTCACTGTGTCCCTCTTTTGGTTCCTTGGACTTGCCCAGCCACCGCCCCCACAGGTATCCACACAGTTCCTGACTTGCTCCTCCTGCTTAGTGGGGCTTCTTTGGGGAGCCTGTCCTGACCCCCATACAACCTCATGAACCCTGAATTCCCCTTGTCAAACTCCCTGGTGGGGTCCCATCCCCTCCACCTGGCACAGAGTGGGCTCAGTTGTGAGTCAGAGAATGAATGAGTTAAGGTTAAACAAGAGTTAACAAGAAGATGGGAAGAGGGCCAGGACAAGGTCCCAGAGGGTTACGAACAGGTCAGCTCTCAGACGTGATCTCGGGGGCCTCAAGTCCTGTGACAGCGTCCTCAGCACTCGGAACAAATAACCAGAACTCATGAGTGGCACCTGCTTCCAGGCAGGGCCCAGGTGTTTTGGGGATACCAGCCAGTCCCTTACCTGACTTGCTGGGGTTTCACAAGGCCGCAAAAGTGCTGCCTCATGTTACCATTAGGTGGATGACTCACAGATACTGCAGCGCCAAGACCAGAGAGGCAGCCAGGCCCCTTTGCTCAGGAGACGGGCCAAAAAACATTCCGTACATGAATTAGTTTTCCTCTCTTGCCAGGATGAAGAAGGGCTGTGACACAGACCGCAGTTGGAGATCAAAATTACTGCCTTACCATCAGCAGACGGCACGACGAACTCTCTCCGCTTAATGAACCCGGGGTCCTGACAACCAAGTCTGTGCTTTTGCCGGATGCCAGCCCCAAGCAGCCCATCTTGTCACAGCTGATCAAGAGACACAGCCCCACAAATCAACCTCAATGACATAACCCTGGAGAAGTTCGAGAAGCCAAACACATGGAAATTATCATTCGATCCCTTCTAAGGGGAGTGGGCCCTGAGACCTCCCACAGAAACACCTCTTGGGCTCTGGGGCACACAGTTTCCCCCACGTGCTAATGGTTCCGGAGCTGGCATGTATGTGCCATCCTAAAACTGAAGTATGCCTTTAATGGATGAACCCTTTCCTTTTGACCCAATCTCCCACCCTGAAGGCTCAAAATGAAAGCACATTAGGATCTGGACAAACAGAAATCAATGCCCCCAAAATGGGTGGCAGCGAGTAAGGCTGATCTTAAAACTCACAAGTTTCAGACAACAGACTTAGAAACTCTTCCCAATGTCATTCCCTTTCGAGGTGCTTTTCTGAGTAGTGACTATATATTCACCCAACAATTAGTATAACTAGAAGTTCTTCACAGATTTTAAGCACAATAAAAGTCATTCCAAAGAGGAACTTAACATATATTAAAAGATGTGTGTACCAAAGATTTTCACTGCAGTGATCTTTATAGTTTATAATAATAATTTATAATTATTAGAATATAATTTATAATAATAACTGGGAACTATCTGTTCATAAGCACTTGTTAAATAAACAGGGCACACACCTATACAAATCTGACATTAAAAGTAAGGATGCAAATCTGTAGTTATTGATCTGAAAATATCAACAATTTTGAATAAAAAGCTGTTTTAAGAAAACACAGTATTCGACAAATACCTATTGAAAAATTACAATGTGCCAGGTGCACAGTGAAGTCCTCACTATATTATCCTGTTTTTGTTTGGAAGCTCCATGTTTACATGTAAACACATCTGAAGGACACACATACACGTCCACAGTGGTTATTGTGTGAGTGGTAGAATTCCACTGATGTGAATTTTTTTCTCCTTTTACATTTTCTAGTGTTTCTAAAAGGAATATGTAATTAGTTGATAATAAAAAAAAAAACTTAAGGACAAAGGGTTTTTTTCTTTTAAGAAAAGAAGAAAAATCACAAGGAACTATTCCCAAAACAATGCATTTATCTATAAAGTACTTATACTGAACAAATGCTTCTCTCCTCCTCCCCACCTCCCACTTCCCCCAAGGGCAGGTAAGGACCTCCTGCAAATAAAGGCACAGGTACAAATAAAGGTACAAAAACCAGTATTTTAGAAGAACATGATTGCAGCTTTGTGACTAAATTCTCACCAAGGATTTTCCTTGATAAAACGACTTTCAGTTGTGCAAATCAGGCTGTTTCATACTCCTTCTATGCTACCGTGCACAGCCACACTGGACCCCAGGTCTGGGGACTGGGTCTCATCAGACACATCCTCCTCCGCCCCACCTCTCCCCGCAAGCCCTTGAGGAACTGGGCTAAGTCAGCACAATGGGCCCTAAACCTTATCTGGACACCTAGGATGGCATCATGCCCCTAGTCCACACTGGTGTGCTTTTTAAAGGTCACACTGAACACCTAAAAGTATCAAACTCCTACACTCCGTTCAGTTCAGATGGTGGAACATTACAACTCTCCATTTACTCAATATTTAAGAATAAACTCCGGTACATGCACACAAAACTCAGATAAGGCCACAGATCGTGAAGAATGCCATGCTGATAAGTGTGCCCCAAAACCAACACGGACACAACACCGCAGCCAGACGTGCAGCTAACCATGTGCTGGCACTTTATGTCACCTCACTTAAATCTCCCATCTCCGGGAGGTAAGTACTATGATGGCTGTGTTGCACGTCAGAAGCCTAAGCCTCAAAGAAGTCCAAAAATGTGCCCAAGGTCAAAACAGGAAGTAAAGAGAAGCCAAAGATTTGGATACAGACAGGTGTGCTCTTTCCCACCGCGATCCGCCCAGAATGAAACTGGTCCCAACAAAGAGCCAGGTGAGAAGCCCCTGGAAGAAGGAACTGCTCATATTCCAGTTTGTGAAAATGTCATTTCAGCTGCTGTTCCCTGACAATGGCTCGGGTACAAAAAACAGTATGTCAGAAGAACGTAATAGATAGTGACAGATCGATGCTCAGTCACTAAATTCTCACTAAGGATTTTCTTCCATACAATGACTTTCACTTGTGCAAATCAGGCTGTTTCATATTTGACTGACAGCAAAGAAACAGCTATTTCCACAAGTGTCACCATGCCTGACAGGGAGGGAAAAGCCCAACAAATACAGGGAGAATCTGAAACCACAGAAAAAGCCCTACGTTAAAAACTGCTACTGAGCATTGCAAGTGTGGTGCGTGCGTGTGTGTCCCCAAACAGTGAAGTACACTTTCCCCAATTGAACACTTCTGAAACCACAGGTGGTTCTAATAAAATACATGTATAAGCAAAAAATGTGGACTAAGTAAACGCCTGAGATTTCGTTTGATGACTAGCCAGAGGCTGGTCTCCTGTTGTCACCCAGAGTCAGCACCCTCTGACGTGGGCCTGAAATGGGACCAAAATGTGAAATTGTTTTGGCTTCCTACTCCCACACTATCAAGGTGAAATATCCAATGGCAGCCCATCAGTACAAGACCAGGAGAGCGTTCCTCTTGTAAGCACCTTAAATCCCAATTTCTGAAGCCACAAGACAAAAACAAAAACACAAGTTTTTCAAGGGGATGTTTGGGACAGGGATAAGGAGGAGGAAAAGTGAAGCCAGACCACAGTAGTAAGAACCACACTGCGTTTTTACTTCTCACCACCTTCCACACCAGCTATGGAGTTGCGCTCGGGCACAGGCCCTGGGCCCAGCATTCTACATGAGTTATTTACAAATATTCTGTCAGCTCCAAGTATCATTTCCATTTAGATTTGAACACAGTACCTTTATTTTCCATTTATGCATGAGACACACACAAATATTTGATATCACTTGTCAATCAAGGCTATGATTCTTAGAGTGATTTAAAAATGTTTAAATGCACATGCATTTTCAGGATATTCCATTTACCTCTTTGTATCCTAAAGCTATTAAAAATTCAAATACTTTTGCAAAGGGCAATAGTGTAAAATGGGTAAACACAGGCATGGTAAGCCTACCTGATTTAGAAATTAAACTGCACAGAACTATGGGGATGTCCACTGGACAGTATTTATAAATGAGCTGACTATTATGCACAGGCCAGATTCTTAAAGCCAGAAATTACTTCTGCCATATATTATAAGTTTTAAACTGCCAAGATATCTAAGGAGAGAATACTAAAGTTGTCACTATATGGTTATATGAAGCTACCACCCTAAGTTTTTGCCTTGGCCAGCCTTTCTCTCTGCCAGTTTATGGGGCATGTTGTCTCCAAGGGCACAAGGATGCAGAGATAATAAGATGCAAACTGCCCCTAAGCAGTGCCCTGCTGAGTGGAACAACAGACACATAAGGACACCTGGACAGAGGAGATACATGGTGCAGGGCCAGCTCCTGGCCTCTGGGAGCCAGGGGAGTTTGTCTGAGCCACAAACCCCAACCGGGCCTGGAAGGGCAAATGAGTCCCATGAACTGGGGCCTCAGGACAAATGGGTCCCCCAGCCAGCCCTCCACAAAGGCTAGTGGGAAAAGCTGCAGATGCACAGCCAGAACAGGCATTTGGGGAAGTTCCTTTAACCAGCTGCTCCTGCTGATCTGCTATTCACATTCATCCCCCCCTCCCAGTAACCAAGGCCGCTCCCCAATGCACGGGCACCCCCAGATGCATTCCTCAGCCCCAAGAACCCCAGCCCCAGCTCACCCCGGCCATCCTCACATCTCAGTCCTATTTCTTTTATCACTAACATTCTTCTGAGTGGCCTTCGCTCTGTGTTCCTATTTCTTCTAGAAGTTTCCCTGCTATCACAATTAGATGGTTCTTATAAGCCAAACCCAGAGGCCTCCAGTCCTCCAGTTCTTCATCTCTCTGTGCATTCCCTCCCCGAAACCATCGGTGCTTCGGGGCCTCCGTGCCCTGCCACCCACCCCCAACTCCCTCCTCCTGGGCCTCAGGGACAAGAACAGAACTGGTTCCTCTGTCTCCAGCTGCGCCGTCACTGCTCCCCTTAGCTTCCTGCTCCATCACTGGGTGACCCAGAGGCGTGATCCCAGCCCTGATTTTCACACTCAACTCCCACTGTTAGCTCTTCCACACGTGGTGTGGCTCAACTCTAAGGACGTGAGCCCAAGCCTGCCCTTTCGCAAACGGCCCCTCTCTGGCCAGCAGGGCAGACCCTGCACTGGATGGACAACCCTGAGAGCTGAGAGCCAGCACCTCCTTCAATCCTGCCCCTGGGGCCCTCCCTTGCCTCTCCCCAGCCCCAGAACTGCCAACCAGGACTGGCTCTGAGGTTGAATGATGCTCCCTCCTACATGCTTACTGCCTCCAAAGGAAGCTCTCACATTTCAAAATAATTTTACTGTTAATTATGATGGAGAAAAAAATAATCAGCTTATGTGTGCACCCAACCCTCAGCCATGGATCTTGAGCAGTAAGGTTTCCCTTTTCTTCACTTGGGTGGTCCCAGGAAGCCCCTCGGGACTCCTGCCCCCTGCTTTAACATTGGAGAGCAGTTCATCACACTCACCCACCTGCCTGGCTTCATCCCGCCCCATCTTCCTTCCACGAAGACCCTTCTCCTTTCTAGATCAGAGAAGCAACCAAAGCAAAGATAAGTGACCACCATCCATCTGCAGAGGAAAAGGGCCATTGGAGGAAGACGGGCACTGCCCACTGGGAAGATGGACACTGCCTGCCTTTCCTGGGAGCCTGGGACTTCCTCACATGCCCAGAATCCTCTGTGGAAAAACATTCCCTTGCTCTGCAAGGGGAAAGTCTCACCTTCTTGGCCTCAAATACAGAGTCTGCCATGCCCAACCCCAAGCTGCCTCCCAGCTCTCTTCTTACACAAACTCATCCCTGTATCCGTGTGTCCAACCTAGATGTGCATTAGAATCACCTGGGGAGTTTTTCAAACCTACAGACGTCCGGGCCTCCACACCCAGAGATTCTGATTCAACCGAGGGACAGGCCTGGAAAGTTTATTGGTGTTTTTTTGTTTGTTTGTTTATTTGTTTTAAGCTCCCATATGATTTTAATATGTAGTCTGAGTTTTGAAACACTCTACTCTTGCTGGCCAAATTAGGTTACTCGATGATGTCCAAATCCTTTCTTAGCACTGCTCCTAGACAGACATGGTCCAAGCAGAAGTAGGAGGCAACTATTTCATCCGTTCCGTAAGGGGACTGGGTTGGCGGGGTCTACGCAACCAAAGGCGAGCTGGGGCTAGTTCTTATTGGCTCACAGACTATTAAATATTTAGTAATGTTGCCAGCCCAAACTGGTAGTTTGAAATCAGCCATGGTGGGAGTGTTTACACCACAGAAATTGGCAGATACTACAATCTAGGCTTTGCTTTTTCCTCAGAGAGCAGGTGTACCAGCACACTACCAGCTCAGGGAACTCCTACATTGGAGAGGCTAAAAAGAATGGGGCAGGGTTTTCTCAATCATGAAGGAGGATGGGGGCATGAGATTTAATAAGAACTGGGAACTATGAAATCCTTTCAAAGAAAGTATTCTTTTCAATCTGTTCAGAAGAGTTGGGCTGAGATGTCTCAGCAAATAGAGTTTCCCTGAGACAAGCTTTTATTGTGCAGATAAGAATAATCTCACTAGTAAGTCATTTATTTGATTGTGAATAGGAAGGTGGAACCCTTATACATTTACTTAATGGCCTTCCTATAATCTTATTCTAGTGACCTCATCTGCCCAAAATACCCTTTCCTTGGGACAAGGACAGTCTTCATAGCAGATCCTGTCTTCAAAATCATAATCTTCCAAATAAATCAAACTTTACCCTAAGGACAGGGTGAGTGGCTTCAGGAACCAAAGTGCAAACTGGCTGCCTTCCATTTAGGCTGAGAAGGTTTCACAAGTTTTAAAGATTTCATCACCTTCAGAGTACAAGCTATTTTATAATTATGTAAGGGAGGCTGGCACCCTGCTATTTTCATGCCTGTGTCTTAATGCTCCCAAAATGTGTGACTGAGAGCTGCTTATTTCTTTAACTTCAGCACACTAGGAGATGCGATTAAGAGCTCTGGACAGATCCAGGTTCAAATCCAAACTCAAGCACTCATTAAACTATTAGGTTGGAGGAGTTACTTAAATTCGTATAGCTTCCCTGTAAAATGAAACCCTTTGTAGTTTTTGTGAGGATTCAAAAAGTATGCACACAGGGCTTGGTATGTTGATAACTATTTCCACCCCTTAAAATGCCCCAAATCTCCAGGTAAATTAGAGAAACTCAGTACACCATTGTCCTTCCTCAAATTCATATGCTGACTGGTGATTTAAGGAGGCACCGTTCACCTGGCAGATGGGTGGCTATGATGTTCTAAAAGGGATTTCACCCTTCACACCTTAAAACATACCACATATACCCTTTATTCTGCATTCTCTCCCCTTCTGAAGATTGATTATGGACACTCTTCCCCTTAGAGCTGGTCATGACGGCATCAGGTGCTGAGTTATGTAACACGCGGATGCCCTCGGGGTCCACAGAGTGGCTGGTTTAGGCTTCCTGGAGAACATGGAATAAAATAGCTGGATTGTTCCCTGGGTGTTTTGGGGCTTGGTGAATTATTTTCCTGTCACTCCTCCATAGGGTGGTGGCAGAATGTGGGGCTTCTATTGTGCAAACATCTGAGGAGCCCAGAGACCCAGTCCAGCTCCCTAAAAGCTGAGTGTAAACACTGGATGCTCCTCCCCGCCTGGAGCTAAGCCTGCCAGAGACCTTTCCTGATTCCTGGCTGTCAGGCAGTGACCTGAGACAAAGAAGTCCTCGCACCCATCTCCAGGGCCCTGGGAAAGGTCCCAGGGGCCTGACTCCAATTCTCAGAAGAAATATCACAACACAGCCCAATTCAGGTGTCCAGTTTGAAAATAACAAAGCCAAGGGAAACCCTCCTGGCTGGCCACTCGCAAAACAGCAGCTTCCACTTGGTCAAAACAAGGCTGGCACCTCAAACAGGGAACTAGGGAGGCTTGCCCAGAGCCAGGGAAGCGGTCAACAGGGCTGCACTCAGGGCTCCCAGCCTTGTTTGGGTCAAGGGCTCCAGTAAGAAGCTCCCCAGGAAAGAGAGCACAGACACCTCCCACAAAATTTCAGGGAGGCCAAGAGCTCTTAACCAGCCGGCATCAGAGGATTTAAAAGCAGGAGCAAGCACCTCTCAGGATCCAAGGGCATAAACAGTATTCCCCATTCGCATATCTTATCATACTAGAAACCAGCATTAGAATAAGAAGAAAGTCTATTCAAACAGCCCAGAGGGAAATAATTCCAGGCTGCCCGATGAGCAAACAACAGCAAAGGAGAAAATCCAGGAAGACTCCCCCTTCCTCCCTCCACTGAGAAAATGCACAATGTAAGAATAGATGATGCTGCCGGTTAAGGACACTTTATTAGCAATTCATCCCCCTACGTTCTAGGTCTTTCCAAACGCCCTGTCTGAGCTGTGATCTGCAGCGAGACCTTGGTTGGACCAAAATGTTGGTGGGAGCCACAACTAAAAATGAAACTATCAAATGACAACTGGTGGAGCCCAGGAGACCTGTTACAGAAAGAGGATCTTCCACCTTGGTGGCTTGGGGGAGGGGGATGCTCTGGGACAACAGGCAACCATGAGGCTTCTCTCCCCACTTGGGCTTGTGGTATCTGGGATTAACAAATGATATGGGTCCCCATTAATTGTTTTATAAGGTCACTAAAGTGCAGTGCCTAACTCCTGGGACAACAGGAAAAAAAATTAAAGCTCACAGAAGCCTCTCAGGCAGCTGGTCATTGTTCATTTAATAAACAAGTGGGCATAAAACAAATCCCTAGGAAGCCCGTTTTGTTCACTTCAAGTGTCCTCCCAGAACTAACTGTTCCCTCTCAGATCAGCAAGGCCTCGGCATTCCAGACATGCAAGCATCAGGCAGTGTGCAACCTGGGGCTTGCCTTGATAATGCCCCCTTACTTGAGGAAATCCCCCATGTGCAGGAAGCAGAGGTGGGGGAGAGAGGATTCAGCGTGCGGGCTCCCTCCAAGCTCCCCACACTGAGGGATTTGGCCTGGACCAGGCTGCGCAGAGCAGGAAACCAGGAATATTCTCCTTCAATCCCCACACTGTACGTTCCTGGAGTCTGTTTCCTGGGCAGGATGGCCAGGTCAGAGGTAGCCTGCTGTACTGGATGACCACAGCAACGTGGACCAGCAAAATGCTCCCCAGCACCCTAAAGTACAGCCGCTGTCCATCCACGGATGTCAAACGCTCTGGAAACCATCCATTAATTTTTACGGTGGCCTGGGAAGCAGATTGAGAATCATTACCTTTATGTTTACAAGGAAAGGAACCAAAACCACACAAGGAAGCATGGCTCCATCTGGGCCACAGACCTCATGGAGAGCCCCAGCCCTCGGGAAGGGACCTGGGTAAGGAGCCAGGACAAAAAGCCAAACTTTGGAGCTCAGAGACGACCGCATTTAGCAGGGTGGAGAGGGGAGGGCTGCATAAAGGAATGACTCTGGTTGGGGCAAGAATGGCTTCAGCTCTAACTTAATGATTTAACATGCAAGGCTACAAGGCTAGCAGGAAATATGGGATCTGGGATGGCTTCTGTCTTGCTGTTTATACTCCTATTTCCACGCTTTCTGGTCTGAGAATGCATTGTTTTTGTAATCAGAACAAAAGTTATGCGAACTTTATTATTATCATTGATAAACCATACAGTACCAATCGGCTGCACTAGCTTGGAAAGAACAGGCACGAACAAAATCCAGTACAGTATTCCTTTTCAATCGCATTGATCCGTGAGTTCCACAACTCTCTTCCACTCCGAGCGCCGCGCGGCACGTCCTGGGCGCCCCGCACTGGGAAGGGCCACCGCCCGGCTGCACGGCCAGCCCTGGCCCGGAGCCGCGGGACCCAGGACTGGGACCCCGTCGGACGCCCACGGCACCGCGGCGCGGGCCGCCGAGTGAACGTCGCCGAGAACACAGTGCCTCCACCCCAGTCCGTCCCCACCCGCCGGCCGCCGGCGCTGTCACCTCGCGGCAGCCTGGGCACCCGACCGCCGAGCCAGAAACCGGAGTTTTCAATCCCATCCTTAAACGAGGGATCTTCGAAGAAGTTGAAATATGCATTGTCACCAACAAGTTTAACCGGGAACCGCGCGCCCTTCCTTTCTCCCCAGAGCCGCGCGCGGGGGGGGCGCCCCCACGGCCCCGCGCGACCCCCATTCGCTCCCCGAGGACGCGCCGGGTTGCCCGGGGGGCCACCCAGCAGGGCTGCCCGCCCGGAGTGGGGGTCTCGGCCCGAGCGCACGCCGGGGGCTCCGAGAGCGGCCCGGCGCCCGGAATCCCGGCCCCCGCCCGCCAGCCCCGGGGAGCCCCGCGCGCCCGGGGAGCGGCGAGGGGCGCGCCAGGCTACCCCGAAACCGCCCCGCGCCAGCCGAGCCCAGGCACCCCCACAGCCCCGAACTCAGGCGGCGGGGGATCGAGCCACCGAGCAAGGCGGCGGGGCTGGGGCCGCAGGGGATCGGGTCGTGCGGCCGCCTGCCTACCTGGCTCGCATGGCGTCCCCGCGGGCTCCCGCGGCTCAGCTCTCCGTCCGGTGGCTCGGCCCAGCCGAGGGCGCGCGCGGCTCCGCGGGAATCACCGCCGCGGGTGCGGCGAGGGGCCGGGACCGCCGAGAGTGCCCAGAGCGCGCGGCCCCCGCCTCGCCGGCGGAGGGTGGTCCCGCGCGGGGCGGGGCCGGGCGGCGGGGCGGGCCCCGAGCGGAGGCTGCGGGAGGCGGGACCGGCCCGGGCGCAGGCGGAGGGTGGTCCCCGAGCCGGAGCGGGGGCGGGGCGAGCCCGGCGGGGCGGGGAGGGCCGGGCGAGGGCAGCCTGGCGAGCGGGAGGCGGCGCCGCCTCTCCGGTACCCGCGGGGATCCGGTACCCGCGGGGATCCAGCCCCCTTGCCTCCTCCTCTTCCCGCTCCTCCTGCTCCCGGCGCCGTCCGGACCAGCGGGATCCGGGCCGCCCGGCGTGGCCCCGCTCTTAGTCCCGGGTCCCGAGCGGATCCGGTGCAGGCCGCGCTGCCGTACCCCGCACGCCTGTCCTCCCACCCCTTGGCCGGGAACCCGGCGAGGCCCCCGGGCGGTTCGGCCAGCGAGCGGGCGTTGGCGGGGCGTGGACGGCCGCACCTCCTCCCGAGGCTCCTTCTTACCACGCACCTGCCGGGCGGCGAGAGGGAGGGAGTGCGAGGCCGTGGGGGCAAGCCAGAAATTAAAAAGTAGGAGCAAGACAAAAGGCAGTCATGCGGAAGGTCACAAAGGGAGGAGAGCCCTCTGCTAAGTGGAATGCGAGTTGAATGCACCGGTCAGAATCCTGCGCACTCTGTCCGACTTGGGCGCCCTGGGTCCCCAGCGCCTATGCATGCCTGGTACGTAGTAAGCGCTCAATAAATGCCCAGTGAATGAATGCACCACTTACTGTGTGGCAAGCACTGTGCATGGACTGACACACTTAATCCTCAAAAAATCTCAAGTCTGACAGCTCTCCTTGGGCCAATGCAGGACGCAGAGAAGCCTCTGGGCAGAGGAGAGTTTCTAGCGGGCACATTTGGAACAACGACTAGGGAGCCAGCCTGCTGTGCTTGAATCTCTGCCAAGTTATTTTGCCTCTCTGTGACTCAGTTTCCTTAATTAGTATGAAAATTAAATGCAGCATGTAAAGTGCTCAGCAGAGTGCCCAGCAGAGTAGCTTTCAATAAGTTTTAGGTACTATTATTACTGCTATCCCAGATGACGGACATCCATGCTGTGTTATAAACAATGCCTATACAACATTGAAAAAGACAAGCCAGCAGAAAATGGACAAAAGGTATGAAAAGACAATTCCTGAAACACCATGAATGGCCCAGAGCATGATTAGCTCCTCAGCTACGCTAATGGGAGAGCTAGGGCAAGACACAAACAGCAAATAAGCAAACCGAAGTCCATTCCAGGCACAAAGCGTGTGCGAGTAAAAAAGCAGCTGCACATGTCGCCGGGGGAAGCAGAGAGCATGCCTTGCGGTGTCCACTTATTATGCACAATATGAGGGACATTCATGCCATGAGCATTTTCAAACCAGCTGCATCCTAGGAAAGGAATTTACAGAGGTCAGAATGTTTAAAGAGATTGACAAATAAAAAAAAGAGACAAGAAAACATTGTCTTATAGTCTTACTATAATAACTTGAATTGTTCTTCGGCTTGTGTGAGCTGGGGAGACAACATTACATGCTTAGGTGTAAGTTGTCTGTGAACTGGTTTCTCTTTTGTGTCCTGGAAGGCGAGGAGGTCTCTAGATGCTTCCTGTTGAATTTATGGTTTCTTGGTCAACCAGGTTTTGTTACTTGCCCTTCTAAAAGTCTGTAAGAGAAAAGAAAAAACAGGAGCTATTCATAACATTCCATTATTCAATAAACATTTCCAGTGGGAACACATACAGCAAAATCAATAACTTGTTTTTTTAGTACAAAAATAATACATGTTTGTTTCAAAGGATTAAAATGATTAGAGAAATGTGTAGAGTAAAAAGTAAGCATTGATCCTAATTTCATACCCTCTCCCAGATTCCATGGTTAACAGTGATTGTATGTCTGTCCAGAAGCTTTCTGCAAGCATTCACATATGTGTTAATGAGTATGTGTGTGTATATATGATACCTGTGTGTGATGTGAATGTGTATGTCTATATACATACACAGACACATATAGAGAAAGACTGTGGTGGGTTCCAAAATCAGGCTGCCTGGCTCTGAATGCCATCTGCACCATTTGACACTTGGGTAACATAAGGCAAGGCCACTCTGCCTGTTTTCTCATCTTAAAATGGGCACAGTGCTTGCAAGGATTAATTGAGGTAATGCATGAAGATTGCTTAGCATAGTGCCGGGCACACAGCACATCATTTAAAATTATAAGCTATTATCATTATTATTTATACACACAAGTTATTCTTGGGTTCACATAAAACCCAGGAGAATGATCCTAGTTTTAAAATAAACTCCAAGGAGAAATATTTTTTCCAAGAGGCTGTCCACATTGCTTTCCCGAAAAAGGGTTAATGAGACAGTTCAAGATGGTGAAGTTCAGACTTCACAAAAGTCTGCCACTTGGCAAGTCTTTCCATGGGCATGGACTCCTCTGTGTTGGTGTGTACTCAGTGAACAGTAAAAGTGCCATTTTAGGAAATCTCCCATGTCTAGGAAAGTAAGATGCACAGAGAAGACAGAGGAAGGGAGTGGGGTAGGTTTGACTGTCAACACAGCATGTCTGTTATTAAAACCAGTGACAGTTCAATCTACACCAACCACCACCACCAAAGATTCATTCTAGGGGCTTCTCAGAATCCATACAACACTCCCAGGAACAGCAACTCAGACAAGAATAACTCCCAACTGACATACACTATCCTGAACTCTCCAAAACTCTCTAACATGTTATAACATTCTGGCTACCTATAAAATACACTTCACATTAGGAAATAACTACAAAGAAATTGCATGTGGGCCTGTCATGAAAATACCTCTCTATGTACAAGGACATTCTCAACAATGAAATAAAAAGAATAATATTGGTGAAGTGAAGTGAAATCAATAATGATCAAGATGCTCATGTCAGGGGGAAAATAGAATAAAAATATACAAAACTCAGCTAAGGGAGGAAAGAAGAGCTTAAGGCAGACAATATTTTTCAAAAGGAATCTATAACAATAGATATTGAATCATCAATGTGGGTGGATGGAATTTCAAGTTTGTTGTCTCTGACTGACAGTATGCAGAGGGGATCTGTTGGCGAGACTCAGCCGGGATGCACACTGTTGTGGGTTTAAGTTGAGGGAGAAGGTGTTCCTCACATGATTCACAAGCCTGCAGAATGGCATGCATGTGTTCCAGAAATATGTACCGAACATTTACTATGTGGCAGCCCCTGGGTGTGACTCCAAGAGCAGGAGCCTGCGCAAGACAGAGAGCTCTGGCCTGCAGCTGCTGAGAGCCCAGCGGGGCGCCAGACAGAAGGAGAACCACAAGCCAGCAGGTGGTGATGAGTGCCTTCAAAGAAAGCACAGGGGCTGTTCGGGAGGGCGACAAGAGAGACCTGTGGAAGGGCTGGAGAAGGTCCTAGTGAAAGTAATATTAGGCCCAAAGGGAAAAGAATAGGGAGGAGCATGTGGGAAGAGGCTCTCAAGACCTTTGCACCCTCAGGGAACTGAAATGACACTGGCGAGGTTGGAGAGAAAAGAATAAGGTGCTGGATGGGGAGAGGAAAAGAGCAGGAGAGTCAAAGGGCACCGTGTAGGAAATGGGAAGTCCTGGGCCATGCAGATGCTGCCCCATCCTGTGTCCCTTCCTCGGCTTCCCCAGCAGCTCAGAGAAAATTGCTTTGTCAGAATTCAAAAAGACACTACCTATGAGAGAGAGAGAGAGTCCTCTTTTAGCCAGAAAATGTTGGGTGATCTGTTTGCCATTCTGAGAAGCCTCTATGAAGATTGCTTAGCATAGTGCCAGGCACACTCTATCCTTCCAGTTCTAAAATATTTTGACAGGGATCTCCCCGCCCCGCCCCCCCACACCCCGCTGGCTATCCTTAATGAATCTGCATGCACTGGGGCACAACCAGGGTATCACAGGCCCATGCAGAGTCCAAAAAGGATGCAGAGACAAAGTGGTTTGCGGAGAGAAGTTCTGTGGCTTTAAGGAAGCTTCTGGAAATACCACTAAATAAATATTCATTACCTTGCCCATTTATTCACTTATGCATTCAACAGATATGTCTGGAGTGCTTACTGTGTGCCAGTCAGTGTGCTAGGAACTGAGGATAGGAAGATAAGTATGTTCTAGATCCTTCTAGCTAAGGCGTGCATAGCTATGGGAATCAGCAATTACTTTATAGAGCGATTAGTTGGATAAGTTCAAGGGTGCACAGAGGAAGGCTACCTGCACCTGGCCTGGACATAGGTGGGCGTGGGTGTCCTCAGGGCTAGATGATGAAGGGTGACTATGATTTGTTAGTAGGCTTAGAAACAGAGAGGGCGGGTCGGCAGCCTGGTAGAATCTACAAGTACAAAGTTTGGAGGTTTGAGGGTGCTCTGGGGAAGGAGGAAGGGGCTTGCTGTTTCTGGTAAGGAGGGTGGGGGATGTTTTCGGAGCCAAGGAAAACCAGGCCAGGTGTGCGGGCTAGCCTGAATCCTAGGAAGCCCTGCAATTCGTAGAATCCTAACTGTGCAAGGCTGGTCCTCGCCACAGTTAATATTTCAACGTCACACTATGAGAATTTAATAAAAGCATTTTAGTCAGTATGGGAAATTAAGGAAGAGGTGACACTTTTGGAACCCACAGCCGGTTTTGTGATTAAGAAACAGCATGAACAGCAGAAAGTTCTGCCCAGAGGCCTGAGATTTACCCAGACTTGTTCCTCTTGTTTGCACATGGCTTTTCTACCATGTGCAAACTCAGCCTGGGTCAAGTTGCTTTAACTCTTTTACAAAAATTCAGTTATGGTAAGGCACGGTGGCTCACGCCTATAATCCTAGCACTCTGGGAGGCTGAGGCAGGAGGATCGCTTGAGTTCGGGAGTTCAAGACCAGCCTGAGAAAGAGTGAGACACCATCTCTACTAAAAATAAAACAATTAGCCAATCATGGTGGTGTGTGCCTATAGTTCCAGCTACTCCGAAAGCTGAGGCAGGAGGATCTCTTGAGCCCAAGAGTTTGAGATTCCAGTGAGCTATGATGATGCCACTGCACTCTACCCAAGGGCAACAGAGCAAGACTCTGTTTCAAAAAAAAAAAAAAAAAAAAAAAGAAATTAACAATGGGTTTGTCAACATGGGTTTAATTTGAGTTTAAATATGGGTTTAAATTGGTGTTTTCCACCCACATCAAAAAAGAAGAAAAAAATCTCAACTAACATTATGCCTCAAAAAAAATAGAAAAAGAAGAACAAACTATGAACAATGTTAGTAGAAAAAAAATCACAAAGATCAGAGTGGAAAGAAAGAGATTTAAGAAATGCAAAAGATCAATAAAATCAAGAGTTGGTTTTTTGAAAAGATAAAAACAAAATTGACAAAACTTTAGCTAGACTAAGAAAACAAGAGAGAAGACAAATAAATAGAATCAGAAATGAAAGAGGACTTATTAGAACTGATATCACAGAAATGCAAAGGATCGTAAGAGACCTGATGGCTTCACTGCTAAATTCTACCAAATATTTAAAGAAGAACTAATACCAATCCTTCACAAACTCCCTCGAAAAATTGAAGAGGAGGGAATACTTCCAAACTCTTTTTACATGGCCAGTATTATCATGACATTGAAGCCAGACAGGACATCACAAGAAAAGAAAACTACAGGCCAATATCCTTGGTGAACATAGATGTAAACATCCTCTACAAAATACTAGTAAACTGAATTTCACAACACACTAAAAGGATCATTCACCATGTTTAAGTAGGCTTTATCCCTAGGATGCAAGGATGGTTCAACATATGCAAATCTATAAATGTGGTATACCACAGTAACAGAATGAAGGACAAAAATCATATGATAATCTCGTTAGATGCAGAGAAAGTATTTGACAAAACTCAACATCCTTTTATGATACAGACTCTCAACAAATTAGGTATAGAAGGAATGTACCTCAACATAATAAAGACCATATAGGATAATCCCGCAGCTAACATTATACTCAATGGTGAAAAATTGAAACCCTTTCCTCTAAGATTCAGAACAATACAAGAATGCCTATTCTCTCCAATTCTATTCAACATAGTGTTGGGTCCTTGCCAGAGCAATTAGGCAAGAGAAAGAAATAAAGGGCATCCAAATTGGAAAGGAAGCAGTGAAATTGTTGCTGTTTGCTGATGACATGGTCCTATATATAGCAAATCTTAAAAGATTCCACCAAAAAATCATTAGAACTAATAAATGAATATGGTAGTTTCAGGAGACAAAATCAACACACAAAAATCAGCAGTGTTTCTACTGATTTGTTGACACTATCAATAAGCTTTCTGAAAAAGACATCAAGAGAACAATCTCACTTAAAATGGCTTAAAAAAATTAAATACTTGGGAAAAAGTTTAACCAAGGAGGTGAAAGACCCAAAAACTATAAAACATTGATGAAAGAAATTGAAGAGGACACAAATAAATAGCAAGATATTCCAGGTTCATGGATTGGAGGAATTAATTAATATTGTTATATGTCCATATTACCCAAAGCCATCTATAGATTCAATGCAATCCCTATCAAAATTCCAATGTCATGTTTCACAGAAATATAAATGACAATCTTAAAACTCATATGCAACCACAAAAAAAACCCCAAATAGCCAAGACAAAAAGAACAAAGCATCACAATACCTGATTTCAAACTACACTACAAAGTGGTAGTAATTAAAACAGCATGGTACTGGGATAAAAATAGATACATTGGCCAATGAAACAAAATAGAGAATCCACACAGGTGTGGCCAATTGATTTTTGGTAAAGGTGCATGAATACACAATGGGAAAAGAACAGTCTCTTCAACAAATAGTGCTGGGAAAATTGAATATTCATATGAAGAAGAATGAAATTGAAACCTTATCTCACACCATATACAAAAGTCAACTCGAAATGGATTAAAGACTTAAACATAAGACTTGGAACTGTAAAACTACTAAAAGAAAACATAGAGTAAAAATTATACAACATTAGTCTGGGCATAGATTTTTAAAATTTGATTCCAAAAGTGCAGGTAACAAAAGGAAAAATAGACTAATGGGATAACATCAAACTAAAAACCTTCTGTACAACAAAGGAAACAATTAACAGACTCATGAAACAAACTACAGATTGGTAGAAAATATTTGCAAGCCATATATCTAGTTAGGGGTTAATATCCAAAATACATAATAAATTCATACAACTCTATAAAAAGAAAACAAATAATCTAATTAAAAAATGAATAAGGGACTTGAATAGATATTTCCCAAAAGAAGACATACAAATGGCCAAAAGATATATGAAAAAATGTTCAACATCACTAATCATTAGGGAAATGCAAACCATGATGCTATAACCAGTCACACTTGTTAGAATGGCTATTACTGAAAAGACGAAACATAACAAGTGTTGACAAGCATGTTGAGAAAAGAGAACTCTTGTACACTGTTGGTGGGAATGTAAATCAGTTCCTCCAAAACCCAAAAATAGAATTACCATATGATCCGGCGATTCCACTTCTGGGTATTTATGCCCAAGATTTCAAATCAATGTGTTGAAGAGATATCTACACTCCCATATTCATTGCAGCATTATTCACAATAGCCAAAATGTGGAATCCACCTAAGTGTCCATCAACAGATGAATGGGTTAAAAAATGTGATGTATAAACACAATGGGATACTACTTGGCCTTATAAAGAAAAGAAATTCTATCATTTTTGACCACATGTATGGAATTAGAGAACATTATGCTAAGTGAAATAAGCCAGGCACAGAAAGACAAATACTGCATGTTTTCACTTATATGTGGAATCTAAAACAATCAAAGTCATTGAAGCAGAGAGTAGAATGGTGCTTACAGAGGCTGAGGGGTGGGGGAATGGGGAGATGATGGTAAAAGCATACAAAGCCTCAGTTAGACAGGAGGAATAGTGGTTTTTTTCTTTGAGATCTCTTGCACAGTGTGGTAAATATAGTAAATAGCAGTGTATTGTACATTTCAAAATTGCTGAGAGAGTAAAATTCATATGTTCTCATCACAAAAAGTGGTAAGTATTTGAGGTGATGGATAAGTTAATCGACTTGATCTAATTATTTCACATTGTATTCATGAATCATAACATCACTTTGTACCCCATAAATATATACAACTACAATTTGTCAATTTATAAAAAAATGATAATTAGGTATGATTGGTAAAAAAATTAAATTGGCGTTTTCAAGAATGTCAATGGGGTATGGACACAGATTCCATAGCAAACCTATAAGATTTTCTCCTCTTTTGCTGTTGTCTTCTGGTGGGATGGGCTTTTCTTTCTGTGTAGAAGATGTTGGAGAGGGTGTTCTCTCTCTCTCTCTCTCTCTCTCTCTCTCTCTCTCTCTCTCTGTCATCCTTCCTCCCTCCCATGCTCTGTCTCTTTTATTCTCTCCTCCCCTCCTGTCCCCTCCCCTTCCTTCCTTCCACTCTTACGTAATAAGAATCTTCCTTTACTTCTTTCTTAGCCTCCTTAGCCACATTTCTGTCCTCCTTGTCCTTTTGGGAGTCAGAGGGAAGACTATATTTGATATTGCTATTTAAATAGCATGTTTTTCACTGGGGAGAGGTAACATTCTGGTCAGCATGTGGTGTTTTGGTTTTTTTTATTTTTTTAATGTCTAAAAAATTAACAAGGAGCCTTTGTATTACTGGCTGTTGGTGTGTTTTGGATTGCCTTGCCTGCCCTCCAGCCGCCTCCTTTGTGTACCGTACCCCAGTCTTCCTTTAGGGGGGTCACACTCTCCTGTATGTGCTTCTGATGGGGCTGACAGCTCCTGACTCCAGCCCAGACAATCGGAAAGTCTGAACCTTCAGGATAGACACTTGACCCACGTCAGGCCAATGGGACACAAATCTGGGACTTTTTCTGGAGGCTGATGGAAGGGAAGCTGCACAGAAGCCTGGTGACATCTTGTCATTTCCTGGGGAGGCCCACAGTGCGGAAAGAGGAGCCTGTGGGGGAAAGAGGCATGTGCCGGCAGCATCATTTGCAGCCCTGGGATGTGGGAGGCCACAGGTGATCATCATAATATTAACCGCTACCATTACCAGCCCCTGGCAGGGGCCTTGTGCCAGGTGCCTTAGATGGGTGACTGTACTCAATCCCCACAGCACCCTTTGAGGTGAACATAACCCCCATCATCCCCACTTTGAAGGTCGGGAAGCTAAGGCTCAGAGAATTCGAAGGACTCTCCTAAGATCATAGCTAGTACAGCCAGAACTTGATGCCAGGTCTGCCCTCTCCAAAATCGGAGCTTCCAGCCACTGTTCTGAGGCTGCCTGGAAATTACAGGCATGAGACTATGTCAATTTCTTATTTCCATCTCATTTTGGTTATAAAAGCAAAGAGGAGGGAAATGATTTGCTTATTCACATTTACCTGTGAATCGGGTGCCTTTGAGAGATAGTTTGAAAAAGAAAAGAAAAAACTCGTCCCTAAGTGGGGATGCTTGTTTTGCATGGGGACCCATCTCTCCTGCGCACTCGGTGTGGAGGAGAGTTCACATTTTATTGGGACTTTAAGATAGTCTTGGCCTGTACCTTACAATTCATTCGACCCCAGTCGTCTGAGAGCAGACAGCCGCATTCTGGAGATGAATTCTGAAGCTACCAGGCAGTCCCTCCCCTCTGGTCAGCGGGGAGCAGCAGCTGGAACCATCCCCTGTGGCAGGAGGCAGTGCTGGGGGGTGGCCCCTGGTGGGCTCAGCTTTGGGATGGTCTCTCCCCAGGGTCCTCCCTTGGAGCTGACTATTTTATGTATCAGCCACTCTCCCCAGGGGTTCTGGGAGAGGGGAGGGTAGTGGGCAGGTGACAGTTGGTCTGAGGAGGTAACCCTGCTCTCTCTCCACATAACTGGCATGTTGAGGGCCACCATGGGGTCAGTAATCAGACAGGCTCTCTGCTCAGACATGTTTAGAAAGAAGGGGGAGGGGCTTCCTTACTTTCCCCTCTGAGCATCAGAATCTCACCTCTCATAGATGGGGGCAGGGAGGGGTGTCATCTCTTTCTGGAGTCTAATATATGAGAAGTTCTTTTAGGCAGCAACAAAAGGACTGGTTCTCAAAGAACTGTAACATATTAAAAATGTATAATTATACAGCACACTAACCCCTTCCTTGGGTTTCTGATATCAATTTCCAGTTCTTCCTCACGGAGGTAGTGGTGCAGAACTTAAGCAAATGAATGGCATGCTGGTTTCTGGGATTCTTAGTCCTTTGAAACCTGATCTATTTCACCTGCACAAGGACCTGTGACCGCATTTCTCCGAAGAGAACTCCCAGGCCCGGTGATTGGCACACTGTTTACGTACTTGTTCAAAATGCGATCTTAGGATGCCAAGTCTTTGTCAGTTGTTTCATGAGAAGCTCTTCCTGAGGTTTATTTCGTTTTGCACCTTGCAGGTGGATCACCCTGCCTGGGCTTGGGGGCTCTCTGACCTTTGGGTCTAGCTTCTTGGGCAGCTGCAGAGAGAGTCAGGCCCAGGCGCAGCCTGTCTGTCATCTTGGGATCTCCGTGCATATTTTCCAGGGTAGCACCTTCCCCGGAAACTCTGAGTCCACTTGAACTAACAGTCCTTGGGTGCTGCCAGTGAGGCAGATGCTATGCTGCATATGTTGCCTCCTATCATTTTCATGTTACAGAAGTCATTCTCAGTGATTAAATATTTTTGCCCAAGATCATACACAGCCGGGTAGTGGCACATCAGAGACTGGAACTCAGGTCTCTGTAGCATCAAATATTCTTCGCCAGCAACTCTGGCACCTTCTGTTGCTTCCAGCAGGTGAGGGCTAGATAGTCCTATGTGTGCCCACAGCCACCTATGTGAGCCTGAATATGTCGATTTTCTTCTCTAAGTTTGGATCAAATAAGGCAGATGGCCTGGATCATCTCTGAAGTCCCCCCAGTCCCCCAGAGTCCAGATTCATTTATTCCTGTAATAAATATTTAAGAGCCTACTATGTGCCAGGCATTGTTGTAGCCACAGGGAATACGGCAGTGGGCATGCTCTCCTAGAATTAAAATCAAGGAGGGGAAACAGACAATGAATAGTCACACGAAAAATCTGAGCTGCAGCTGATCCTTGAGCACCGGCTGGTGCTGGACATCTCTGGAGAGGTGGGAAGACAGAGGGAGACTCTTTATGCTTGTTTTAATGCCATGTATCTCCAGGAAGATTTGGACAGTTTATGGTAAATAATACAAAGTCCACAAAGCCATGAAAAAGAAAAAAATGTTTCAGAGCCTTGTAACATGAACTAAAGATGGAAGGAGATTTTTACCCCAGCAAATCTTGGCTGAAGACAATGCCTGCAACTGAGCATAGAATTTAACTCTGAGCTCCCTGACAACCAAAGAAAAGGGTAAACACAATAAATTATGAATAAATTTATTATCTACTGACAAGAATTTTATCGCTTTATCCAGAGAGACCAATTTTTTCACATCTAATGTGCAGAGCCCATCTTAGGAATAGATTTTTTTTTCTCTCTGAATGTCCTTGGAAATTTCTGTTTGTTCCCAGGGTTATGAAACTTCTTGAGATGCTTCTTTGTCTTCTATTTTCATCTATTGTGATTTGTGATGGACAATTTAACAGCCTTTCAGTCTGGAAACACATGTGTTTAAATTGTAGGAAATTTTCCTGAAATTTTTTTTAAAATAAGTTGAGCCCCTCTATTTGCTCTTTCTGGGATTCCTATTTTTTGGATGTTTGACCTCCTGGATTGATGCCCTCTTTTCATTATTTTTTTTCTCACCTATTTTCTATCTGTTTGTCTCTTTGCTCTGCTTTTTTGAGATACTGCCTCCATTTTATTTTCTAAATTTTCTATTGATTTTTTTCTGCCATTACATTTCTAATAGTCTATTTTTTCAACACGAATACTAGCCTCCCATACACACTGTACTGCACCTTGCTTTCTGCATAAACAGAACATTCTGGAGATGGTTCCGAAGCAAATGACAGAGTGTTGCCTCCTCTTTCATGGAGAGAGAGTGTTTCATTGTATGTGCCCAAATTTATTGAACAAGGTGGGTTGTGTTCCAAAGGATGATAGGCATAAACTAATGGAAGAGGTTCCTGGGATCCAAGTGGAGGAGTGAACCCATGGGAAGATGTGAGGATGTGGGGCAGCCAGGGACACTGAAAGGCAGAGCAGGTGCCTCGGTGGGCGGGACAGAAGAGTGTGGATGTGGTATGTATGTGTGTGTGAGTGTGTGTGTGTGTGTGTGTGTGTGTGTGTGTGTTGGGGAAGAATATGACCCAAGAGTGTCAAAGGAAGGACAGATCACTTTTCCAAGGGATTTTGATTGAAAACTCTAGACTTAAAGCAGAGGAGGAACATGATGACTTCGGTTCTTCAAAAATCCCTTCTGTCTGAAATATGGAGGATAGACCAGGAGGGGATAAGGCTTGGGTCAGGGAGGACAGTGAAATGGCTGTTGCACGAAGTCATGAACGCCAGGACAAGGGTGATGGCAGGTTATGGATAAGCAGAGAGCACAGGCAGAGACGTTGTGACTGAGGCAGGGGCCATCCAGTCTGTGGCCGCGTGGAGGAAGCAAGGGAAAAGAAGTATAGAATGATATCGCAGTGTGGGCCTGGCTGACTCAGTGGGCACTGTCCCCTTTTACAGGGTGGCGGATCATTCTGGGCAAAATGATGAGGTCAGGCTTGGAACTGGTGAGTCTGAAATATTTGCGGAACATCCAAATAGAGATGTCTTACCTTAATAGGGGTCTGAGTCTTGACTGAGAGGCATGGGCTGATGGTGTGGATTCATCGGGGCAATGGTGGAAATTGCCTTTTGCCCCTGGCCACCTTGGCTTTAGTCCTCTGTGCACCCCTTCCTCCCACCACACCCCCTCTGCCCCTGAACACACCCAGCGGGCACCTGCCTCGGGATCCCTGGACCTGCTGCCTCTTTGGCCAGGCACATGCCCCACCCCAGACCTTCACGTGGGCCACCTCCGTGTGTCATTCAGTCTCTGATCAGCTGTCGCCCTCTGGTCACCTTAATCCAGTTAAATCCTTTCCTAACCTTACTCCCGTCAGCTTTGCCTCATTTTGTTTCGCTGTCCAGTGCTGACTGGCATTTGACCTTCTGGTCCATAATGATGCGTTTATTGGTCACTCATTCCTTGCTCTGCCTCTCCTATTCCCCACATCAGAATGTAAGTTCCACCAGAGGAGAGACTATTGTCACTACCGTCTCCACGGGGCCTGCCACACTCCCTGGCAAACAGTTGGTGCTCCAGAAATACCTGTGGAGCGAATGAATGGGCATCGAAGGGGGTTGAGAGAAGACCCAGAAGAGGCCATCAGAGAAACACAGGAAGTCGGGGCAGCTGGGGCCTCTGACGGCCGAGAGGGAACGGGTTTCAGGTAGGAGAGAAGGGACAGTTACCTCAGCTTCCAGTGAGGCGACGAAAGAGCGAAGAGCAGAGGAGCCCCTGTTGGATCGGCAGTAGGAGGGTCACGGGTCACTTCGGCCATAGCGACGATGATGGAGCGGTGGGAAGAGCGCGGGGACTGCGAGGTGACTGCGACGACCGGGAATCTGGCGACTACCGGATAGAGACTGGACAGCGGCTGGAGGGTACCAAGAGTTTTTGGTTTTTGGTTTTTCTCAAATCATTGTTTATTGGTTTGGAGGTACAGACGAGAAGGCTAAGTCTGAACGGTGGCCTGGAGGGGCCACATCGTGAGGGGGCGGGGCGGGCTCTGACTCCCACCCACCCCCGCGGCCTCCCACGCACCCCCGCGGCCTCCCACCAGCTTCTCCCTCTGGCGTCCTGCTGCCGGAGCTTCCTCACAAACAACTCCGATAACTCTGGCCTCTGGGAGCGTCTCTTTTCGTGTCTTGCGTGTCGCAGTTGGTAGCCGAACTCAGTTTGCGGGCGGCGTGAGGGCCTCCTCTCGTCACAGTTTCGAATGGCCCGAAGTCCCGCCTGGGCCCGGACCGCGGCTTGGCCTTCGTTCCGGGGCGTCGTTGTCGCCTGTCGTGACTGTGGGGACGGGGTGCCCCTTGCTGGTCCAGGCCAGCCTGGCCAGGGGGGTTGGAAGCGGAGGCCGCGACACTCGGGCCAGTCCCATGGGTGACGGACGGACGCTGCCAGGCCAGGCGGCCCAGTGAGCACCGGCGCCGCCGTCCGTGTCCCCGTCTGTTCTCAGCATCATCTGCGGGACACACAGAGACACGGAGAGGGGAAATCAGTGTCAGCCCAGGAAGGCGACGCAGAAGTGCAGCCCTCAGGCTGGAGAACCCGGGCCCAGAGCTGCTGGGAGCAGACGGGAAGGCCACTGTGGCTTGTGTCGTGCTGGACAAGCAAGTGTAGATGACAAGAGAACAAAACACCACAGGGAGGACAGCTCTGAAGATGATAAAAATCGTATTTGAGAAGGAGAGTCCACAGTCGTGATGGAGTAAAACTGATACTCAAAAAACAAAAACAAAACAAAGAACCCCTGTAGAATAAACTACAAATGAGCCGTGGAATAGAACTCCAACAGGAGAAAAGTATGGCAGGAGAGGGCCGGTGGTGAGCACAGGTAAGCAGACGAGGTAAATCCACATAATTTTTCAAACACTATTTTAAAACGTATTTTTTGATGTTGAGAGAAATGATGTGCTGGGTAAGGTGGAAATGATGGTGTTTATAGGTCCAGATTAATTTGTCATAGACTGTGTGTGTGTGCGGGGGTGGGGGGGTGGGTAGGTCGGGAGGAAAATCTCCAAATCCACCATTTTCCTTGTAGAAGGATGTTACAAGGCTTGTTTTGTTGCTGGCTTTGACGGTTTCCCTTAAGTTTAAGAATGCACTCTAAAGTCTTCCATGTAACAATGGCTAGATTAAAAGAATATTTGCCTTACGAATCACTACTAAAGTCTATGCAGCAAAAGAAAAAGGGGAAAAAGAAAACCCCACTCAAACAGAACAACGAAGGATAGAAAGGAAACAACCAGAAAACAAACAAAAGAGCATAAAATGAGGTGACAGGAGCAAAACCAAATAGAAATAATGATGATGAGTATAAATGGGTTAATTCTGCAAGTACAAGGAAAAAAATTGAATTAAAAACACGGAATCCAGTGTTAGGCTGCTTACAAGTCAGACCTACAACCTGATGACAAAGGGAAAGGTAATTCAAGGCAAACATATAGTGTCAGGTAAGTGAGAACCAAAAAGGAAGTGAGGAAGGATGTATTAGTACCAGCCAAAGAGTTCAAAGGGAAAAGCATCCCTGGGAAGGTGGGAGGTCAGCTGCTTTGATTGATAAGACAGGCAATCAACACTGGCTCCCCGGGGGATCTCATCCACACTCCCACAGTTAATTATCATCTATATGCTAATGACCCCCCGATTTACATCTCAGGCCCAGATCCAATCTGCCACTTCCATATCCCAGTTCCAGATATCTACTTACCACCTCTTCCTGGAGGGAAGCCTCCTATTCCTGTCAGAGTCAAGTTCCTGCAAGAGTGTCCCACTATTCAGGTTTGCCCAGGGCTGAAGGATTTCCAGGGACATGAAATGTTCAGTGCTAGTCTGGGACAGTCCCAGGAAAACCCAGATGGTTGGTCAGCCTGAGTCCCTCTTGTCCCAGAGAAGGGGACATCCTGGTGGTCTGCTCCACGCTGTTAGGCACAGACTGTAATTCCAGGCCATTTCTGTTTCCTTTATCTCCTAGTGCAAGGAGGGCAAAAACTGTGTTTGGGGTTATTTGCCTTTATATTCACACCTTTGCCCACAGTGTCTACCACTGAATCAGTACTGGTAGAATAAAAGAATAAACGAATAAATTTCCTCCACACTTGAGGGCCCAGAAAGTCTGATCTCTCCAAAATGATAAGCCCAGGAGAATGCTGAAAGATCACCTGGTGGGGGAGGGGACAGAAAGAGGTTTAACAGGGGCTTCTTAATACTTGGGAGATAGGAAGGGACCAAGGAACAAACTCCAGAGTGCATCTGTTGCTCCCTCGGGTACCACATCTGGATTAATGTCTGCCAGGTTCTTTGGAGGCCTTACCTTACCCTTCCCCATTCATTGCCACCTGTGAGAAATGGGGGTGCCCCTGAATAAGGAAACCTACCAAGGTTTACATTTGCACCTTACCCTGAATAGCCAGGAACCCTAGAGAAGCAGCTAGCCGAACTTATCTACAACCTCCTGACTCTCGGGAGAAGGATGGTTTTAACCCAGAATTATGAGTGAGCTGTTAACTCTGAAATATACTTGGGAAACAGGCCAAGCATAATAGTCAAGATCCTTCATGTGCTACAAAACAGCATCGGAATATGCAGCTTCCAAATAATTTGCTCGTTTAAATACATTTACAAAACAGTATAAAATGACAAAACATAACTGTTTGTGTGGGGGGGGCGTTCCCTTTGGCCACCTTCTCTAGAGGGACGGTTCAGGGATGCCTCCATCTCCTCAAAAGCCCTCATGGGCTTTCAGTTGTCTGCAACCATTTGTTTTGCTTTGCAAAACGTTAAATTTTTCAATACATTTTATTTTCCCAAGATCTTGATTTTCAAATTCCTTCAACTTTGCTGAGTAAGTTTGGATTCCGAAAATAACAAATTGAAATAGACTCACCATTTATTACTGAGTAAAAACATTTTTCTTCTTGATGTAGGAATCGCTCATGTTGGTACTATTTACAGAAACACTTTCTTTTCCCTAAATATTTATTAATGAAATATTTTTATCGGCCAAACATGCCTTCTAAATATTTACTTCTTCAGGACACTTTTGCGAAGTTCTGTTTATGAAATTGCTAGGAGAAAGTGAGAGCAACTCTTACTTCACAAGACTAGGGTAATTTTAAAACAGAAGTGAAAAGTTGTTTGGCTTTGCTGGGAAATAATAGATTTGGTTCAGTCATGTTTTGTGTGGTTCTAATGTTGAAAACACTTATCCAAGAATTGTTGCATATGAATTTTCTGCAAGAGGGGACTTAGCTGTAACAATCCCAAACAGGAGCGTGAAACCCGAGAGTCACGGATGGGACCCCTGTTTTTTGTTCATAGCAGGTGAAGGCCGACAGACACACCCACTGCCTGCATCACTAGACAGTAGGGCATGCACAAACACACCCTCACACGTCCTTCTCACATATCCAGGACAGTCCCTTGGGTTCCTCTCCACCTTTCCAGAGCTTTTCCCATTCTTAACTGTCTACCTGTGTCCCCATTTTGACAGAGCAGCGTGGTTTCTGTGCCACAGCACTGCCAAAACACCCCCTGAATTTATATTTTATACTGTATTATATTTAAATATTTAGGCAGTGTTCTGACAGCATGTAGCAGATTCATCCCAATTTTTGGCTAAGAAACTGTGATCCAACATAACTGGTGCTTTTCAGCACTTGATAAGAAAAAATGAGTTTTCCCAAGCAAGTTTGCCCACAAATCTCCTAGGAGAAGTGAACTCAAGTTTTGAGTATGTAGTTAGTGTGCAAAATAAATGCCGCCTTTTTTTGTTGGAGGTATGGGACAGGGAGTGTATTACTTAAAAGGATGGGGGCTATTTTATTATACACTTATTCTAGCTCTTCTCAATTGGGGCGTTGCAATGCACAGGTGTTTTCTACATAGTTGGTGTATTACTCCAACTAATTTAAAACAAATTAGAGCTGTTACCTCCCTGATGGCATTCTTACTTGCTTGCATTCATGTGGTTTATTGGATGAAGGAGAAGGTTTGGAGTGACAGCCAGCAGTCAGGAGCTTGCTCTTGTGTCCCAGCAAACTCCCCAGGACTATGTCAAACCTGTGAGCATCATCTGGTCTCTTGTGACTTACAGAACTTTTTGCATTATGTCACTTGTTTTCCAAAAACACTTCCAGCTCTTTCCTTTCTCTCTAAAGTGAAAGAGGCAGTTCTGGGAAAGGCGCTCTATGTCTGGAAATGGAAATCTTTAAGCAGAGATAAAGGAAATAGTTTATTACAGATTAATGTTTGCGTAAGAGTTTTGATGTACTTTATAAAACTAAATTATTTGTGCTAATAGAGGAGGTAATGAGGAGATAATGCAAAACGGGCCCACAACCTAATGGTCTTTATTTTTAGCTTTAGAGCATGTCTCTGTGTGTCTCCAACCAATTGTCCTGCCCAGTTCTATTTTCTTAGGCCAGTATTACACTGAGCATGTATGCTCATTTGTGGTGAGCAAACCCCAGCTAATCCCAGGAAATGTCTCCCAAATTGCTAAAAAAGGAAGCCCAGAACTTAGTATTTATTGTCACAATCTGTAAATTGGATAATCTGTATGCCCTCTGTTGAGTATACATTAAAAACAAAACAAAACAAAACCCAACACTGTGTCCAAGTAAACAGAAATGTAATAATTTATCTAGGTATTAATAAGAATTGATGTCACCAAGATTTAGTGAAACTGACCACCTAATAGATTGGTCCTAATTATTCATCCTGCTGGAAAATATGTTCTCCACATGTCTGTGGGAGTTACTCTAAAATTCAATTTTCTTTGAATAGCAATTTTATCTTTAAAATTCACCTGGTAATTATTCTTGAACTGCCATATGCTAACCACCTAGTTGTTACCTTTAACCGTTACTAAGAATTTTAATTATTCCACTTTTGGCATGTGTGTTTTTCATCTTTTCAGTTATAGGGACTATATTTTTACTGTCTGGAGCCCTTTGGTGTGCCAAAAACGTGGTCCATGTAGAGTACAGTTCAATATATTTTAATTCAATTTGAGGCCCTTGTCCGAGAAAGACCAACAGAACAAATTTTAAGATCACATGTTCATAGAACTCTTGGAGGTCTCCTGTGGCAACATCCTCTGACTCTGAGTCCCTTTTCTCACCTCCCTCGCCAGCCTCTGCTTTTACCCCTGCAGAGGTGAGAAGTTCCTCAGTCCCTGGTGGTCTGGGCATGTTAAAGGCAGCTGTTGCCAACTGTGACCAGACGTTTACTTCCCTGAGACTGCCAGCATCAGGGCTGTGTCTGACTGACCCCTAGGCATATACGAAGCTATGACCTTCTTCTTCCGATGAGAGCCCTTTTCAGGCTTGAAGGGAGCCTCGTCCCCTCCCCACATCCTCTCTGTCCTGGGCTCACTGATGACCAAGTTGTCTTGCCCACCCTGTTTGAAATCGTTCCAAGTCCTCTTGTCCTGTGGCTGCAACATGGTGAAGGTTTTCCAAGCCTGGTTTCCTTTTGGCTGCCCCGTGTCGGAAGCTCCTCTTTATATATGAGGAATATCACATTTTAGGAATATTTTATGGAGAATGAGCTCACTTTCCACTACAAAAACTTAACCCATGCAAATAGAGCAGCTTTCAAAACCCTCCAAACCTGCGGTCCCCAACCCCCAGGCCAACTGCAGACCGGTACCATTTTGTGGCCTGTTAGGAGCCAGGCTGCACCACAGGAGGTGAGCGGTGGGCAAGGGAGTGAAGCTTCATCTGTATTTACAGCCACTCCCCATCACTCACATTACTGCCTGAGCTCTGCCTGCCTTCCACACCCCACCATTTTCTGTGAAACCGGTCCCTGGTGCCAAAAAGGTTGGGGATGGCTGCTCCAAACCAGTTCTTGCTTTCTTATCCCCTCAAAGCCAGTGCCCAAGGGTGTGATGCAAGCTTCTCCAATACATGACCAACTTGGGCTTCGATCTGAGATACACAGAAGGACCTTCAGGTTGCTCTGCCCAGGCAGTGAGTGGGGTGCTTGTGGAGGCATTTGGGGTCCTGGGCTCAGAAGCGGTGACAGGCCTGTCCTCTCAGGGTGATTCAGGCCATTGGTACCAGCTCTGTGCCCAGCAGCCAAGCTTCTCTAGCTCTGCTGGTGGCTCCCCATGTTCTTCTGTAAATGAATTTGCCACTTAAATCAGCCAGAGTCTGTTTTTGTTGCCAGCAGCCAGGAACCTCGTCTGATTGTGCACAGCATAGGGTGGTGGTTAGGAGTTCTGATGTGAAGCTTGAATTGGGGGTTGCCCATCACCTGGTTCCCCACCTGTGTGGCCTCAGGCATTAGCTCCCTCTTTGGGAAAGTGGGGTAATAATAGCAATCCTACCTTATAAGGTTTCCCACTAAATAGTTAACTGTTGTGTTACTTTGTTAGGGCTGCCTTAACAAAGTACCAACAGGAATTTGTTTTATAACAATTCTGGAGACTAGGAGTCTGAGATCAAGCTGTGCTGGCAGGGCTGTTTTCTTCTAGGTTCTCTCTTCTTGGCTTATACTTTACATGGCCTTCATGATTGTCTCCCTGTGTCTTTTATTTTTATTTATTTATTTTTTGTAGAGATGGGATCTTGCTATGTTGCTCAGGCTGGTCTCAAATACCTGGGTTCAAGCGATCTCCTGCCTCAGCCCCCACCCCCACCCCGAGGGCTAGGATTACAGGTGTGACCCACCTGTGTTTTTATCCTAGTCTCCTCTTTTTGTAAGCATACCAGTTATGTTGGACTAGGGCCCATACATATGACCTCATTTTAACTTAATTACCTCTTTAAAGGCCCTGTCTTCAAATATCACATTCTGAGATATTGGGGATTAGGAATTTTACAGGAACACAGTTCTGCCCACAACAAAGGTCATAATAAATGCAAAGAGTATGGCATAGTATTTGGCATGCTGGAAGCATTCAGTCAACATTAAATACCATCATTACCCTTTGTACAGACAGTACTCACCCCCGAAAGGGGGTTTCAGAAAGCTTCACCTCATGACTATGCTTGGTTGATGGAAATATGTTGTTGCTGTTGTTATTTATTATTGTTTTTAGCTTTGGCCACTTTAATGATGTTGCAGAAGAACCTGGATGCGTTAACAATTTGAGTTTTTCAGATGATTGGGAGGTTGAACACCATCCTGTTTCTCTCTTTCACTGGGTTCCAGAGCTCAGTTCCTCATTGGCTCACTCTTAAGGATGCGGCAAAGCAGCTGAGTTCTTTTCCTTTGTTGGTTTGTCTCTGAATGGTTGGGGCCATGGAGGTACATGGTAAATTGCACTGTTGAAATGTCGCGCTGTTCAGTCAGCTGCTATCAAAGATCTGATATGGCCAGGCCATGCCCACAGGCAGCCTTCAGCCATGGGCACTGATGGAAACGCTAATTTCTCCTGAGTTGGTCCTTTGGGGACTTTACCCTTCCCTGAGCTTTATAGGAGGGTCTGTAGAGAATGGCAGATAACACAGGGCATGTCTTTTGTGCCAGAATGACCTCCCAAATCTGGCACGGAACTCATGGGCACATTCCTGAAGGACTAGCTCAAGAACTTGGGAGGCCTATTGCAGATGCCTGAGACCTGAGCTTTGTGCTTTTTCTTTTCTCCCTTTTAATCCCCCGGTGACAAAAGTCATACAGATGAACAAGTTTTCTACAGAAATGGAAAGCGAATCAGGAGCAAATTACAAAATGCTCATGATTCCTCCTACTTTGTTTCCTAAAATAGGCTGAATATAAATCTAAGTATACTGGAGTTGCTGTTCTATTAAAGTAACATGCTTTATGATTTGGGATCATGATTAGAAGCAAGTTTTAAATATGGGCTCCTCCGTTATTTCCAGGAATCTGCCCTCTAAAATAGACTCAGAGATGGATTCTGTTTATGACCACAGCCACTCTGAGTAAGCTCTGAAGAGTGCTAACTCTGCATTCCTGTTTTCTGAATATTCAACATCACATAAATGCGTTTGATGTGCAGTCTGAATGCATAGCCCTTTGGGTTTCACTGTAAAATGCATTGTCAAAATGATGGGTTATTCGCTCAGCTGTGTATTGAGGATGTCACAGTCCAATTATAGAGGATCTCAGAACAAGTCAGGCATGGCTGGAGGTAGTGCATCACCATAGAAACTAGAAGATTCTGACTCACAGAAAGTAAAATAATTAGTTTCATATTATCCTATGATGCTGAAAATGCAGTGTTCTTAAGGAATATCTCTATCTACCTATCATCTAGCTAGTGAGCTATCTATCATGTCTCTCTCATCTCCCATATATGTAAGAAGGTGTAAATTTTATTATCTTATGACTAGTACCAGAATTATTCTTAGGAAGGGAGTTGTCTTTGTTGAAGAAAATACTTTGATAAGCTGTTTGATGAAAATCTAAACCCCTGAGGGTGTTGGATGATAAGGTACAAAAAGACTGCTAATCTGCTTCATTGTAAAGAAACATACATAAAAACAGATGAGAGGTGTAAGAGGAGATGAGGAATGTAGAGCGATGTTGCTAAAGTCTGCCTTGTGGAAATAGATGAAGGACTTCTAAGAACTGGAATGTTGCCATTATATTTTAAAAAATTATTTTTAAATTGTGAAATATAACATGCCTACAGAAAACAGCATAAAACATGAATACATGTGCAGAGACTATTCAGATATTTTTCCAATTAAAAAATTGGGTGTTTTGTTTTATTCTTGATTTGTAAGTGTTCTTTATGTATTTTCAATAGAAACCTTTAGTCAGAGATGTTGTGTAGTAATTATTTTCTCCTAGTCTGCAGCTTGTTTTTTATGATTTTCTTAAAAGTATTTTTTTCTCAGACCAGAAGATTTTCATTTTGATGGCTAGTTTATTAATATTTTTGTTTATAGTTTATGTGTGTTTCGGCCCAAGGTTCATGTGACCTGAGTTGAGGTTTATTTTTTATTTTTTTCCAAATCAATATCTAGTTGTTCAAGCACCACTTGTCAAAAAGACTATCTTTTCTGCATTGAGTACACCAGCACCTTGCTGAAAATCAACTTACCAGATATATATTAGTCTGTTTTCTGGGCTCTCTATTCCATTCTGTTTTTCTGTATGTCTAACCTTATGCCAATACCACACTCTTAATGAATGTACCTTAAAAGTCTTGACATTAGCTGGTGTTAGCCCTCCAACTTGTTCCTCTTTTTAAATATTGTTTTGGCTATTATAGGCCCTTTGAATTTTCAAACAAATTGTAGAATCATCTTGCAAAGTTCTATAGAAATGCCTGTTAGGATTTTGGTTGGGGTCACATAATATAATTTATTGTCATACAGTGTTCTTTTATACTGTGATCTTGCTAAATTGACTTATTAGTTCTAGTAGCTTTGTTATCTAATTCTTTGGAATTTCTCTATGCATGATCTAGAAACAAAAGTTTTACTTCTTCCTTTCCAATCTGTATGCTTTTATTTCTTTGTTTTTTCTTGTTGCATCACCTAGGAACTCTAGTACAGTGTTGGACAGAGGTGATGAAAGTGAAAATTCCTGCTTTGTTCCCAATATAAGAGGAAAAGATCCAGCCTTTGCTGTAGTTTTTTCATAGATTCCCTTTATCAGTTTGGAGAGGGACTCTTCTATTCCTAGTTCATTGAGAGGGTTTTTAAAAAAATCATGAATGATTATAAAATTTTGTTAAATACTTTTTTTGTGTCTATTCAAATTATCATATGGCTGTGCTCCTTTATTCTGTTAATGGTAAATTATATTTATTGATTTTTAAATGTTATACCAACCTTGCATTCTTGGGATAAGCCCAACTGATCATGATGTTATTTCTTTGTTTATTATCAGATTCAATTTGTTAAAAAAAGATTTTTGTATCAGTGTTCATGAAAAATATATGTCTATAGTTTTCATTTGTTGTAATATCCTTGTCTGATTTTAGTATGAGTATAATATAGGCTTCATGAAATGAATTGGAGAATGTTTCCTCTTTTTCTATTTTCCAAAAGAATGTGTAGAATTGGTATTATTTATTTCTTAAAGTTGTACTAGCATTAACCAATGAAGCCATCTGTATCTGCAGTTTTCTTTATGAAAAGATTATTTTTTTATCAATTTTATTTTTTAGTAGATATAGAGATACTTGGATTTTCTATATTTTTTTGTGTCAGTTTTAGTTATTTGTGTTCTTTAAGGGATTTATCTAAGTTGTCATTATTGGCATAAAATTATTTAGAATATTCTTTTATTATTTTTTAATATTTATAGTATATGTAGTAATATTCTTTTTGTTATTTCCAATATTGGTAATTTGTATGTTCTTATTTTCTTAAAGACTTTAGCTAGAATTTATTAGTTTTAATACTTTTTTCAAAGAAATAACTTTTGGTTATATTTATTTTTCCTGTTGTTTATCTGTTTTCAGTTTTACCAGTTTCTGCTCATATTTATTATTTCCTTTCTTCTACTTACTTTGCTTCTAATATGCTTTTCATTTTATACCCTAAGTCAAAAGCTTAGATTATTGTTAAACTGTTTTACTTTTCTAATATAAGCATTTAAGATACAAATTTCTTTCTAAGCACCATTTGGCTGTGTCTCTCAAATTTTGATATATTTTTATCATCCATTTTGAAATATTTTCTTATACCTCTTCTTTTTTTTTTCCTTGAATCCATGGGTTATTTGGAAGTGTGTTGTTTTAATTTCTACATGTGTAGAAATTTTCCAGATTTCTCTTTCTTATGGACTTAAAATTCAATTCCATCGTTGTTGGAGAGCATACACTGTATGATTTTAATTCTATATTTATTGAGGCTTTCTTTATAGCCAGCACATGGTTTATCTTGGCGAATGCTCCATATGTAAAGAACGTGTATTCTGTGTTGTTAGGTGGAGTGTTCTGTGAATGTCAATTATGTTACATTGGTTTGTGGTATTGTTCAGTCTCCTATATCCCTGCTAATTTTCTGTGTACTTCTCCTATCAGTACCACTTCTTAGATTCCTAGCATTTCTATAATATGATTATCTCCATCTTCCTTAATACAAATGCTTTTTAAAGGTTAAATTTTACTGCATTTGGAATAGGAAGAGCCCAAACAGCATGGAGACAGATACCTAAATTGAACCATGTTAGAAATCCCAGAGGGTAAGACCCAGAAGTTTCCCTGAAATATTTGAACCTGCCTAAAAAACTTGGAGAAGACGTGGGGAGATAACTGTACTATTATATAACATGTGGAGTGTGACTTAAATCAACTTTGGACTCCAAATGACAGAGTGACACTAACTTCTATACATTAAACAAATATTGTTTTTGAAGACATTTTTTAGAGCAGTTTTAGATTCACAACTAATATTTTTTTTTTATTTGAGCATCTACCATGTTGTAAACACTGTTGGAGCACTGAGTCATACTGGTAAAGAAATTAGTTAGTACCTGTATTAGGTTCTCCAGAGAAACAGTACCAATGTGATATATACAGATACATAGAAAGACATTTGTTGTGTGGGATTGGCTAAAGCAATTATGGAGGCTGAGAAGTCCCATGATGTGCTGTGTGCGATCTGGAGGCCCAGGAAAGCTGGTGGTGTAGTTCCAGCTCAAACCCGAAGACCTGAGACCCAGGGGAGCCAATGGTGTAAGTTATGGTCCAAGGCGGAAGGCCTGAGACCAGGAGCACCAATGTCTGAGGGCAGGAGAAGATGAACATCTCAGCTCAAGCAGAGAGAGAACAAATTAGCCTTTCCAATGCCTTTTTGTTCTATTTGAGCCCTCAATAGATTGGGTGATGCCTGCCCATATCAGTGAGGGCAATCTTCTTTACTCAGTCTGCCGATTCAAATGCTAATGTCTTCCAGAAACACCCTCACAGACACACCCAGCTACCCTGGGCATCCCTTACCCCGGTCAAACTGTCACATACAATTAACCATCACAATTTCTTTTTAAATATAGATTCCACTGTAGAGGAGAAGTATATTAAGCCAAGAAAGAATGCATAAAATGCAGATAATAAGCTGCAAAGACAAATGAAGCAGAGTATGAACGCGGGGAGTAAGGGGCCATGTACTTTCAGACATATTCATTATGGATGCTTCCTCTAAGTGAGATTTTGCAGAGAAATGAGCCATGCAAAAATTTGAAGGGGTAGAAATTATTTCTAATAGAGACAACAGCTGGTGCAAAGGGCCTGAGGTGGAAGCTTGCTTGGTCAAGCAGAGGAAGCAGGAAATATCTTTGAATTTATAATGTCTTATGACACTTAGATAGGGAGCCCCCTTTCCCATGGACCTTTATTTTGGGATGGGAATTGAGGACAGAGGGCATTTTGGCTACACTCAGTGTGTCTTCAAACTGAGAGGAGTTATAGTTTGGTTACTGCAGCATCTCACAATACTGCCAGAAGAGGGAGGCTTCAGTGTCCTGTTGGAAGTTGTAAGAGGGGATAAGGATGGAGCTCTCATGGTCGTAGGGACATCATCCTGATTTTGACTGGGGGTCAGGCCATTCTAGGAAGGAAATCCTTTCTCATTAGAATACTCTGATGTCTTTGGGAGAATAGGTAGAAAATTTCTCCCACCATCAGCCCAGGAGTCTCTAAAGCAGGGAAAGGACACATGAAGTGCAGGTAGGGTGACCAACTCTCTTGGTTCGCTTGGGACTAAGTCAGTTCTTGGGATACGTCTCAGACAAACCAGGACAAGTTGGTCACTCTGGGTGCAGACAAAGGCTAGGGGCAGACCTCCTCGTCCTCCTGAGACTCAGCCCCTCTCCCTGGGAGCCTCAGACCTGTTGACCACTCAGGTGTGATTCGAGACACTCAAGTGTGACGTTCTTTACAACGGGATGGAGCTGAGCTTGGTGACAAGGAGCCAACCTTATGGACCATAGCCTATACTAGGGGACTCAAGTGCCTCCTGGGATGTCTCTCAAAGGAATCACCAATTCACCCAAACCTTGGCCAAGATTCAGTGAGCTGGGAGCCAGTACTGGGAGAGCAACTGAGAATCTGTTGTAAAGAGTGTCCATTGACCCATCTTAGGGCAAGGAAAGAAAAATTTGCAAAGGCTGCGAAGTTTTACTTGGGAGAGGGAAAAAAGGAGCTTCAGCTTGAATCTGAGCTGCATTTGTCGATGTCTGTACACTTACAAGTCACCATAGAGAACTAGATTCTGTACATGGTCCCCATGAGGTTTCCCTGGGGGATTCCCAGCAAGGTCTGGGGGTGAGGTGGGAGGGAGGTTTCCCTGGGGAATTCCCAGCAAGCAATGAGGGTGAGGTGGAGGGAGGAAGACTTGGTAGCTGATATAGCAGATGGTGGTCAAAACAAAGCAAAAACTCTGTGAAAGACCATTATTGTGCTCGTAATTTTACTCCTAGTGTGGCGTTACCTGGACCACTTACCTGTATAAGCTCTTTAAAATTAACAAAGTATTTATTTTTATTTTTCTTGTATGTATGTGTATATGTGTAAGGTGTACAACATGATATTTAATATACATAGTGAAATGGCCACTGTAGTCAAACAAATGAACATATCCATTATCCCCCTTAGTTACCCTTTTTGTGTGTGTGATAAGAGCATCTCAAATCTACTCTCTTAGTAAATTTCCAGCATGTAATACAATATTATAACTATAGTCCTCATGTTGTACCTTAGATCTCTGGACTGATTCATTCGGTACATTGGCAACTTTGTACCCTTTAACCTACATCTCCAATTTTCCTTCTCCCCTTCTTCCACCCCTGGTAACCACCGTTTGTTCTCTGTGCATTCCACTTTTTAAAAATTCCACATGTAAGTGAGAGCATGCGGTATCTTTCTTTCTCTGTCTTATTTCACTTAGCATAATGTCCACCAGATTCATACATATTGTCCAACGTGGCAGGATCTCCTTCTTTTTTAAAGTTGAATAATACTCCATTGCATAGTCATGTGTCATTTAACAATAGAGATACGTTATGTTCTGGGAAGTTTGTTCTTAGGTGATTTTGTCATTGTATGAGTATCATGGAGTGTACTTACACAAACCTAGATGGAATATCCTATTACACACCTAGGCTGTATGGTACAGCCTATTGCCCCTAGGTTATAAACCTATGCAGCATGTTAGTGTACTGAATACTGTAGACAATTGTAATACAATGGTAAGTATTTGTGTATCTAAACATAGAAGTCTGGGCGTGGTGGCTCACACCTGTAATCCCAGCGCTTTGGGAGGCCAAGGCAGGAGGATTGCTCAAGGCCAGGAGTTTGAGACCAGCCTGGGCAAAATAACAAGACCCTTGTTTCTAAAAAAATAAATAGGAAAAGTTAGCCAGGCATAGTGGTGCTTGCCAGTAGTCTTAGCTACTGGGGAGGTTGAGGTGGGAGGATCACTTGAGTACAGGAGCTCCAGATTATAGTGAGCTATGATCATGTCACTGTACTCCAGCCTGAAGGACAGAGCAAGATCTTGTCTCAAAAACTAACAAATAAAAATATAGAAAAGATACAGTAAGAATATGATATCGCAATCTTCTTATGAGACCACCATTGGACATGCAGTTGTTATTGAACCAAACATTGTCATACGGTGCATGGCTGTAGACAGATGCTTAGGTTGATTCTAAGTGTTGGCTGTTGTGAATATGCTGCAGTGAACATGGGAGTGCAGACACTTTAACACATACTGATTTCATTTCCTTTGGGTATATCCCCAACAGATGATATCTGGATACAAAGTCCTTTTTATTTGTCATGGAGATAATAATGAACACATGCCAGAAAGCTAACGTTTGCTCTTCAACATACTTTGGAATCAACAAAGAGTACTCTAAGTATGAAACCTAGAATTAGAGACCTAAACAACATCAAAAGAAGTAGAAAAATATGGCTGAATACCTCAGAATTCAAGGCCAGGCTTCTCCTGGATGTGACTGTAGACTCCTGTCAAAAGGAACTTGGAAAGAGCTCCCGGGTTAGGAAGACGGCATCAATTGAAATGAAAATGTGCGCTCCACCAGATGTGAGAAAATGAGACCCATCTGCTGGTTAGCATTCCTCTGGTTAAAGACTCCTCTTTTACGGAAGATTTAGGAAACCCATTAACAGGAAGCAGCTCATAAAATATACAGGCTCTAGGATCAGGATTTTAATGGCTTTAGGGACAATTTAAACTTATGACAGTGAATTTTCCGAGGTAAAATGTGATTTTCCCCAGGTTAGTGAATATGCTGCGAATGTGACTTTCCTTAAAGAGTTGTTTCAGAGTGTATTTCATGTTGATTCATGAAGCAAAGTGAGAGGAATAAAAAAAGCTAGTCATCTTGTTTGAACCATGAATATGCATGATTAAGACATTTTTCTCACAGAAAAAAAAAGGAAGATAGTAAATGAAGCCAAAATAGAATTATATACAAAGGTCGCAGGAACTTTATGGTGTGTTTGGGGCTTGTTTATGCACCTTCCACATCTGAGCCCTTGCCTCGATTTCTGACCAGAGTGTCCCTTGCGGTGAGGGGATCAGGTCACTCCTGTGTCACTGTCACCATAGGGATCCAGTGAGGTGACTGCTCCAGTCCTCCTTGTGGCTTGAGGGCGGGGCCTGAGAGTGCTCTGGCTCCCACTTGCTCCTGCGTCACACCCACGCCATCTGTCTCTTAGCTGTTGCTCTGGGCCTCAGCTGTTGTCACTGAAAAGTGACATGTAGGTCCCACCAGGTTCATGTCCCGAAGTTCATGGGCCTTCAGGCCCTGGCGAGCAAGATTTCACCAGTGGGGGATGGAAGCTGGAGCATCCTTTCTTCTTCCTTCCCCTCTCCACTTGGATAGTCTAGATTCGCAATTACTTCTTACATTTTAGTGTCTCTAACACTGTCCTGCAAGACAGCAATCAACTTGTCCCAAAGCTGTGGCCAGTGATGGGCTCTTTCATTCACTCCCCTCCCTGCCCAGTTAAATCTAGGCCTATAAATACTCAACACAGATTTGCAAATGAATAATTTTTAAAAATTTCATAGACACTTAGAACATTTCACAGGGAAATATGTATATGAATATATATATATTCTGAATGTATGTATCTATATACATAGGTACATGTGTATATATTTGAAACTAATGGACTTCAGTTTCTCAATTCTGTTTTTCCCCTCTTCTTCTTTTGCAAATTAAAATTCACAAGAACTGCCATCTATGTTGATTATTCGATTGACTAACGGTAATTTGGGGGTCAGGATGGTGGTTCTTTCTACAGTAGGGTAATTTCATTCAAACCTTTCTGAGGACTACATTGCACCTGACAGTAGCCGAAGCCAGGCCTGGGCTTGTGGGCACTGCCTGTGCAGCCACCAACCGCGCCCTCTCCTTCCCACACACCCCTTGCAAGGGACCAACATCCTACTGATCTTCCTGGCAGTCTTCAGCTGCGCTGGCAGCTGTCCCTCAAGAGTGCCAAGACTAGAGTCTGGCTGTACGCACATTTAGTGATGGGTAAACAGAAATTTTTGCTCTTTATTCAGGAAGCTGTGTATTTTAACTCAATTTTTGATGTTTTGGGTTCATGCTTTCGGATAGGACAAGATTTTACATTTGTATTGGATTATAAGGCACATGTTCAAAGACAAATCTCTTTGAATTTGATGGTGTGGAACCACAGGAATCAGAGCTATTATAGTTGGCCTTCTTTTCTCCAGAAGGGGAAACTGAGTCAAAGAGGGGCACACACTTGACCATGGCTGCCCACATAGCCGCCATAGCCATGCCTGTGCTGGAACTGGATCCCATCCTCCAATGACCAGTTCACAGTTCTTCTGTCATAAGGCTGCCTCTTTTGGCTTCAGTTGTGTTCTAGGACACACAAATACAGCCTTGCATCTTTCCAATTGACTATTATCAATCCTTCTGTAGTGTTAAAAGAAAATCTTTAAAAGAGACTTCAATGATGTTTATCATTTGATATAAAATGAACACATGTCAAAGATTGTCTTTAATTCATTAATGAATGAGGGAACCAGTAAGATGTTATAACTTATTCAAAGGAGAATTCAAAGTGCCACATGTATAAAGGCAGATAAGGGATGCCAAAATGACTGTCCAAATACTGTTGGCCCTTGAACAAAATGGGATTGACCTGCACAGGTCCACACACATGCAAATTTTTTCAATAAATATATTGGGAAAATTTTTTGGAGATTTTTCGACAATTTGAAAAACTTGTAGATAAATGGCGTAGTCTAGAAGTACAGAAAAATTTTAAGAAAAAGCTAGATATGTCATTAATACATAGAATATATGTAGACACTAGCCTATTTTATCATTTACTACCATAAAATATACACAGATCTATTATAAAAGTTAAAATTCATCAAAACTTACACACACGCATACTGTTATGTGGCACCATTCACAGATGAGAAAAATGTAAACAAATGTAAAGATGCAGTATTAAATAATAACTGCATAAAATTACTGTAGTACAAACTGTACTACTGTAATAATTTTGTAGCCACCTCCTGTTGCTGTTGTGGGGAGTTCAAGTGTTGGGAGAATCTGCTTAAACCGCTATGTGATGCTAGTCATCTCCACGTGAACAGTTCATTTCTCCAGTAAATTTTATATCACAGTAAAAAGTGATCTCTCAAGGTTCTTATATGTTTTTCACCCTGTTAAATGCAACACCATAAAAACTGAATAATAGCATGGGATTCATATGAAGTGCACTAGCGATGTGGAATTGATCCTAAGAAGCAGAGAAAAATTATGACATTACAAGAAAAAGTTTAATTGCTTGATAAACACCATAGACTGAGGTCTGTAGCTGCAGTTGCCTGCTGTTTCAGGCAGACAATTCATCTCATAAACAGACAAAGTAAACTTGGAGTGTCAATAAATTTAGTACGGTACTGTAAATGTATTTTTTTTATAATTTTCTTAATAACATTTTCTTTAAGAATACAGTATATAATACATATAACATACAAAATACGTGTTAGTGGTAAGGCTCTGGTCAACAGTAGGCTGTTAGTAGTTACATTTTGGGGGAGTCAAAAGTTATACTCAGATTTTCTCTGCGAGGGGGTCGAGGCCCCTAACTCACATTGTTCAGTTGCCAACTAGATGCAAAATGGGTCAGTAATCACTTGTATTCCACTAGACACACGAATTTGCATTTGTATGGACAAAAATAATTTGCATTAGTATCAATTTTCTACTTACAGAGTTGTGAAATGGCTCAAAGACAGTTTATGGGAACCCCCAGAAAGGACACATGGTAATTCTTTTTTTTTTTTCTTTTCAGTTTTTGCCCATTTAAAAGTCTTACAGTTTTTTTCTAACAGTAATAGGAACTGAGAGCTGTGATTTAAGAAGTGAGAGTCTGAAGTAATAGTTTTTTTAAACAAAAGTTTCCTGTTGCTATATGCACTATTCACTTGTGTCTAGAAATCTGATTTAAAAAGCTATCAAATTTGGAGAGAAATTGTACTTAATGCCTTCCCTTCCTCCCAGTTTTTAGAAAAATAGGGGTTTTAAAAATTATATTGGGTCAAATTAAATGATTTTATAGCTTTGGTGGAATGACTTTACACTAATCATAATTTTCTATGTCAGTGCCCACCTCAAATGCAGCCCAGCCTCAGAATCCTTCTTCCTTTAGCTGAAACCACAGGGACACTTCTTTCTTCCTTTTCCTTCTTGGGCAGATACTTAAACTTGTCCAGACCAACCCCGAGAAGCTTAGCAAGGTTTCTGCTTCGCAACTAGCCCAATTCTGACTAGGTGGTTGATAATAAATGGACCTTCCCTTATTTCTGAGCAAATCCAAGCGATTCTGTCTGCCTACACTTTGGCGTCTTGGTCCTTGTTTTCATTTCTGTAATGGGTCTAGTGTCTATCTCAGTTTTATTCATGACCCTGCCTTGCTGGGTCTTGGCGTCTCCATTCCAGGGGACCAAATCTAACACATCTCTGTGTCCCCTCTGTCCACCCAGACCAGTGTTAACTTTGTTTCTGAAGTTGGATCATTTCCCATCCCACATCAACCTGCCCCTCCATGATCTCGTCTCCCATCTCCTGAGCCATGTCTGAATAGTTATGCATCCCTTGAACAAGGCGATTCCCATGGGACTGAGCATCTCTGAGTTCCCCCAGCATCTGCCTTGCCTCCGTGCAGAGTCTAGTGCCAAAGTCAAGTCTCCTCTTCTGCACCATCTGGCATTCCTGCCGGAAGCCTGAGGCGGGGAGTGAATCATGACAACATGGAAGGTCACTTAGCAGTTCACGATCTCACAAATCTGTTGTGCTTCAGAAACAGTCATAGAAACAAAGTAGTCTAGGTGAACACACGTTTCATTAGCATTCAGTAGACAGACACTTGACAAGCACTTACTATGTGCCTGCACACTTAGGCTTATTATTATCCTTAACCTTTAGAACACAGAAGTGTTGGGCGTGATATGAATTTAGACCAATTGCTTAAGTACAACCACACATGAACACCAGCAGTGTGACTCAAGGTGAAGCAGCATCTTAGGATTCTGTTTTTAAAAATAAATCAGTGAAATTTGTAAAATTAAAATTTATTGATTTGTCTAGGCATGTTAGTAATCTATGTATACTATATTGATTCTTTTCACAAAAATGGCACAATAGCACAGTGAAATATAACAACAATATTGGTAATAAAACCTTGAGATGGGTGAGAGAAGAGCAGTAGGGAGATGTAGTGTGGTCTTGGAGTGTAGTCTGAGTGGCTTGGAATGGCCAAAGGAACCATTTGATGCTCTATCTGTGATGCTCTCAGGAAGGCAGAGGAAAATGACACTGGCCAGAGTTAGTTGCCCTGTGGCGCGTCAATACCAGACTCAAGGAGGTTATGAGTTTGCACTCTTCCTTGTTCCTTTCGATAGTGCTTATTTAGCAAAATCAGATGCAATTTCAGATGTAATCCAGAAATTCTGCTTTGGAGACCACTCTTAAAGGTGGCAAGTGATTAACACCTTTGGAGAATTCCTCTAGGAAATAGATGGTAATTTGCAGGTGGGAGGCCAGGAGAGTAGCAGAGTGCAACAATCCACTGGATCAATGGAGAACAGTCTTTTTTTTTTTTTTTTCTAAAACACTAAAATGGAGCATTGTAATTATTTCAGTTTAGTTAAATCTAGGATAAAATTAGTGCCACTTACTTTAGCATAGTATTCCAATGAGACTGTGTCTATGAAAAGGATGACTTAGAAAAGTGTTACAATCTTATCTGGATTGGTTTCCAAGGTTTGGCTCTTGTGATATTTCCTTTTAATAATGACTTATAAAGTCTTTTGTTAAACAGAAAGGTGCTTAGCACAGTTAATGGCAAATAAAAATAAGTTATTTTTTGTCTCACTAGCTATTTGGAAATTCTAGTTAAATGCTTATTACTACATTAACCTAATAATGGCAACAGAAAATTTTTACCTATGTGTTTTGTAAAAGAATAAATGATATTTTAAATGTAGAATCCAATAGAGTTTAGCAAAAGCTGGTGATTTTGCTAATGTTTGTGCTTATAGAAGAAATGGTTAATTAAAATAGCTTTGAGTCTCCAATTATCGAGTGATTATTGAATCTGCTTTTGGCAAAGCCATCATTTTACTGAGTCGGCTCTTTCAGAGGTCACTGGCAAATGAGAAAAAGGCTGTTGGGTCTCACAGAAGTGCCCCTGAAGGTGCCTTGCACAGTGGCCGACACAGAACAGACCCCCCAGAGCAACAGGGGTTGATGGTTACTCTCTTGTCATCCACTAACCGACAAAATACTCTCGTCGAAGGCACGGCCTCTCTTCTCCTTCCTCTCCCGACTCCCAAGGTGAATAGGCAGGTCCCTCCCCTACTGGATCTCCCTGTGGCATTCTGCAGTGGTGGCCCCATGCTGCTTCCTGAAAGTGTGTCCTCGGTGCCCTTGGCTCCCCTCATCCCTCCAGTCCCAAGGGCTCCATTCCTGCCTCTCCTGAACTTGCACACACTAGGCCTTCAGCTTGCCCAGGGTATGCATCATGGGCCCTTTACTAATAAGTTTGGATGACTTTTTGGGGGGCCATCTACAGTTTTTCTTTTGTGAATTGTTTGGTGTCATTATCTTTACACATTTTCCTTTGAGGGCACTTAAAAAAAAAATCGGCTTTTTAAATATAGTAATGGCACTATGGTTTCTATCCTTGGCTTGTGGTATATGTTGCAAATACAGTTTTGCTTTTTAGTTTTATTCATGGAATTTCTGTTTTGTTTGGTTTGTTTTATAAAAAAGTGATTTTTGAATGTTTTCAAAGCCAGTGCTTTCTTAGGGATTGGGGTCCCTGTCCTAAATGACAGCTGTTCTGACTAATGTCATCCACATTCCTGGAAAAAGTTTCACACCTCTTGCCCCATGATCTTGAAACAAACAGTGATGGTGTCCCAACACCCGGCCAGCGTGCATGCTGTGCTGCTGCCAAGGCTGAGAAGACACCCTGCGCTTAAGTAGGAAGAACTGGGGACAGGTATGCTCTTGTGAGAGAAAAGACAGAATGATGACCTGGTCATCGATTGTATTAAAGTACAATTTCTTGGTTGGGCTGAGTGTCCATTTTCTTGCTTCTTTGCCTGTTCAGATTCTTGAATCAGGAGATCTTTCTAGATTAATGTGACATTCTCAATTGCAATGGCGGCCAAGGACCATCTATAAGGATTAAAATAAATCATGTACATACACTATTTTATACACACACACACTACTCTATAAGGATTAATATTTCTCTCTACAGAGTATTTTACACACACACATTACTCTAAGGATTGATATCATTTCTCCCTATGTAGTATCTTATACACACACATTACTCTCTGTATAAGGATTAATATAATTTCTCTCTATAGAGTATTTCACACACTCACATGTGCACACACGCACACTACTCTTTCTATAAAGATTAATATCATTTCTCTCTATAGAGTATTTTATACACACATCCCCCCTAAACATAACAGGTGCAAAGTGTGATTCCATTATTTTATATTGGCAACAAGGACTGTGAATGCTAGGTTTGCAAAAAGTGTTACATTTATTAAAATATTTAGTAATAATTAATAAAAATAAATTTAAAATTTCTGCTCTGCATAAATGATTTTGATTTAAAATTCTGATAGCCATTAATTAAAACTCAGTCTCTTAATTTTAATAGACAATCTTGGATATTTTAGAATAAAATTATTTTTTTAAACCCATTAATTTCAGATTTTAATTTTCATTCAATTTATATTTTTAAAGAAAATAATTCAAATTTTGTACATTTGGAATGCAATTAAATTTTACTTTTTAATTCTTTGGACCATTAGTGTCAAGGGAATACAAATTAGGTGAAAAAAATTTAAATAATGTAGTGATTTTTGCCAAAGTGAGGGCAAGAAAATAATTTTTATGGACTAAATACAAGATTTTATTAACCATGTATATATTGTTTTAAGATTTCCCTAGATATCACTGGTTCAGCAGCAGAACACTCAGACACAACACAATGATTGTTAAATTCAGTCTTTGATACTTTGCCAACTTCCTGTCTTAAAAACTGTAACTTTATATAAATCTTTTGTTTTTGTTTTTATGACAGTATATAGAAGGATAAAACATGTTTAATTTAACAATCTGTTAGGTTGATTTATAACTTTTAGATATTGATACAGGTGATACATGGGCCATTTGTATTCTGAGGTCCTGGCCTTGTAAATGTCTGGCAGCCAAAACTGTCCTGTTGACATGCTTGCCTGTGGTGTCATGTCTTTGCTCACCATTCGACCTTGATGTAACATAAACCTTTCACTGGTGTTTTTTTTTGTTGTTGTTATTTTTATGGCATTATTTTCTATATTAAAATCCTTAATCCATCTTGAATCCATTTTTGTTCAAGATGAAAAGTTAAAATGTAATTCTGTCCCTCAAACTCAGCCAATTGTACAAATATGCTTTGCTGGAAAATCTTTTGTTTTCTCACTAGTTTGTAATTTATATTTATTATTTCTCACATGTATTTGTGTACTTTCTATTTTGTTTGATTGCATCTGGGCCATTCTGCATTCTGATTGTTGGGTTTCTTTTTTTTTTAGTCGTCATTGTTTTGTTTGGCTTTATAATAATCTTTAGGGCATGTTTCACCTCCTTATCTTTATTTTTCAAAATTTTATTAGCTATTCTTAAGAATATACTTCCCAGATGTACTTTAGAATGTTGCGCAAGGTAAACATAGTTTTCTTCTTTGTTAAAGCAAGGACAAAGTATTTATGAAATTTTGAGGAAAAAAGAGAATACAATGCAACAGCTCATCTGCCGATTATAGCATTATTTTTAAAGAATCTTTTTGTTCAGGCTGTGAAGATTATGCATGCTTGTGAGCTCTGTTCTTCTTCGCTTTCTAAGGAGAACCTGCTCAGGCATGCTGGGGTCCATGTCTGGGATCCATGTCTGGGATCGAGCCCTGCCCGCGGGGCTGGGGGACTCCTATCAGGAGGGTGGGGCTGGCCTTGGCAACATGGCTGGGCTTCCGAGACCCAGGGTGCAGGGCTGAGAAATGCGGCAAGAAGGGTCCTGGGAAGTGTGCTCTGACAACCCTAGCTGAGCAGTGAGAGGTTCTTTGAGGAAACCACTAACAAGAAGGTGCATGATGCTGTGTTTCTGAGGATCGGCCCTGCTAATAATACCCACTTCAGATGTCCGTCAATCTCAAGTCTCCAGCTGCTGGGACTTCTGACGCATCAGCCAGCAAACTACCAAACCATTGGCAGCTTAGGTCCCATAACATGCTAGAATGGCTCACAGACCCAGGGAAGTGCTTTACTTACTCTCACTGGTTTATCATAAAGGATACAACTCAGGAACCACAAGATAGAAGAGATGTGTGTGGCGAGGTTTGGGGAAGGGGCACAGAGCTTTCCCCCCTCTCCAAGTGCCACCCTTCCAGCACCTGCAGGCATCCACCGACCCAGACTCTCCAAACCCCTTGCTCTAGGTTCTTATGGAGGCTCCACTATGCACTCATCAAGATTAAGTCATTGGCCACTGGTGGTGACTCAGTCTCTCTGGAGGCTGGGGAATGGGCTGAAGGCTCCTACCTTCTAATCACTGGCTGGTTCATCTGGTGATCAGACCCCATCTTGAAGCCATCTAGAGGGGCATCAAGTATCACCTCAGTAGCATGAGCCCAGGTAGGGTTGAGAGGGCTTATTATGAATCATAAAAGATAGTCCTTTCACCCCATCACTCAGGAAATTCCAAGGGCTTTGGGAACTTTATGCCAGGAACTGAGGACAAAGACCGAATATATATTTTTTATTATATCACAATGTCACATACCTAAGTGACTTCTTTCCAGAAAGTTCCCAAACCTTCTCATCTCTTTTCCTCACTTGTCAAGGGGGACAATTAATAATATTATAATGTTATTATAAATTAATAAATGATAACTCTAATGAAGTTCTCATTAGCACATTGCAGATGGTCAGACTTGAACACCAGTTGTTACTATCTGGAGTGGCTGAAAAGAGGATGTCAAATGCACAGATTATTTATAGCAAGTCTGTTGGCAGTGCCTAGAATTCCTAGTCCATCCCCTGGTTCGCCTGGTGTGATTGTTAGCTCTTCTCTTCACTGGGTGCCTTCTCCTCCTGACCACTGTTATGGGTCCCGCCTGAGTGACTTCAACTAGGGAAACTCCAGACATTGAGCCCTCCTTGGTCATTCTTCATCTCACGATCTCAAACGTCAGGTATGAGTGATGGTGCTCCAGATGTGGTGTAAGGACAGATGTGGTAGCGGACAGAGGTTGTGTGACCCCTGGGTTATGAGGGCCTCTGTCAATGGCTGGAGACCCAGCAGTCCTGGTGAAATGTCACTAAGCAAAGAAGATGTTGGTTTGTACTTGAGACTCAAGGAACATTTGTTAACTTAGACGTAGGAAGGCAGTAACAGGGACCTGTGTTTTTGAGAGAAGGGAGAGGGAGGAGAGAGTCGGGGCGGGGAGGAAAGGCAGAATTTCTGGCATTTCTGGGCCATGGGACCTTGGGGAGTTCACAGCCAGTTCCAGGCCCTCTTTCTAGTTTCCTTGGTTTTTTGTTGTTGTTGTTGAGATAGAATCTCACTCTGTCTGTCACCCAAGCTAGAGTGCAGTGGTATCATTGTAGCTCACTACAACCTCCAACTCCTGGGCTCAAGTGATCCTCCTGCCTCAGCCTCCTGAGTAGCTGGGACTATAGGCACATGTCACCATACCTGGCTGTTTTTTTTTTTTTTTCTTTTTGGTAGAGACAGGGTCTTGCTCTAGCTCAGGCTGGTTTTGAACTCCTGAGCTCAAGCGATCCTCCTGCCTCTGCCTCTCAGAGTGCTAGGATCACAGGCGTGAGCCACTGCGCCCCGCCTCAGGCCCTCTTTCTATCTCTAAGGTCTCTGCTCCCCTAGGCCCCACCAATTCCAGGTTCTCACAGGTCCTTTCAGAAGGAGAAATAAGAAACACCCAGGAGGCAGAGGGAGCCGGCGCAGAGTGAGTAAGAAATTAATTACTAAACAGAGGACTAGAATATATCTGAATGACTATAAATAAATCCATTTTTGTCCTCTAGAATATTTGAAATTCAAGATAACTCATGTTTATACATATTTATAGCACCCATTATATGTCTTAGTCACTCACACCATTTGGACAGCCGGGTATTCTCCAGCTGGAGACGGGCCCAGAGTGATTTACGATGAACCTGGAGGGTACCTCTCCCTCTGTCCCCGCACCCCTTGCCCAGACTGGGGAGCGGCCACACCTGCCTTCTTCTAACCCTTCTCTCAGCCATGCACAGGTGCCCTCTAGAAGCCACACTGGTCATTGGCCATACCTGTGCAGAGTGGCCAGGGAAAGTCCTCAGGGGACAGCAGTCCACAAACTCCCATACCTAATCTCAGTTGTGGGTGGGCTGGGTGTAGATTTGTGAAAGTTGTCAGGATCAAAATGGAGTCACTTATGTCAAATTCTAATAAAATAGAGCTGGGAGGCCTTGAAGGGAGAGTCTACTCGCAGATTTGCCTGATAACAAAAACTATCATGGGAGACTCTGCCAAACCACAGCCGTATAGTTAAGGCCACCTCTATGGGGACATCTTTCCAGTAACAGCCAGTGCTAATGCCACCTTGTGAGTAGTCTGACTAAACCATGCACTTGCAGTCAAAGCTGCTCCTGCGAAGACTCTCTCCCAGCAATGGCCAGTGGACGTGTTGTGGCCGGCAGTAAGCCCTTGTAACCCATGAAATTGTGTTTCAGAACAATCTGCCCACACTTCTTTTTGCCTTTAAAAGTTTCCCTTTGCCTCAACCTTCCCATATATGCCTATGATCTGTCATAGCACACGTATCCTGGATTATAATCTTTCTGTTTATTCACAAATAAACCCATTTCTTTGGAGGGCCACTCTCTCTGTCGTTATTTTAGGTTGACATATCTGTTAAGCAATGAGGATTATTCTTTCTGACTCATATTTTTTATCTTTCAAAACAAACTTATTTCTGTTACGATGGTGCCAAAATCTTTTATGGCTTCTGTGGCTGCCACTGAAAGAAAATCTATTTTGAGTTACTTGTCCTGGTTGGAAAATATATGAAATGTAAGGTAATTCTTCCCCCATCCCCAGTGGATTCACTCAATTTTCTGCAATACCCATAGATTTTCAACTCGAGATGATTTCCAGAGATACCTGGTGATTTCCATCTGATTGCACACTGGAGATGAGATGAGGATATTCAGAAAATAATTACATTTAATGTAGCGTTTTCTTAGCAAATAACTTTGCTTGTCACTGCCATCTCTATTCTGGGCCAGCTCTGGCCCCACCCACCCTCCTATCCTTTTCTGTCTCGTTGGGGCTGGTGTGGAGCCTGCAGGTGTTCTCGCTGAAGGACACCCACACAATGTCCACACGGGGCTGCTCCCAACATCCAAGTCCAAAACCCCGGCAAAGACTTCCAGAGTCACAGGGATAAGAAATAATTTGAAAACTGACATAAGAACACTTTCTTGATATGGCATTTTCCTAAGAACTTTCATTCAAGAAGAATTAGAAATGTTTCCAGATAAAAGAGTAGTAGAAATCACCCCGAAGAGAAGCAACATGGTGTGGGGTGAAAGTCACAGGCTCTGTGACAGATGGATGGGACAGAGCACGAGCCGAGCACGACTGTTGCCCAGCGGAGTGACCTTCTGTAGGACGCACCAAACCTGTTTCACATCTTCAGAAGCAAAGATGATGATGGGAGACCTCTTGCATATTGGCTGGTGTGAGGATAAAATGAGATAATACACCAGGCTCCCATGCCTGATATACAGGAAACGCTCAGTAAAAGTGAGATTCGATTGTTGTGGTTTGGCTTTAAGGAAATAAAAGCATGATTTTTATTCTCCTGGTGAGACTCGTGTCATCAGAGATTCTCCTATCCATTCTCGGTCTGGTGGAGGTGGACAGCAGAGAGGTCAACGTTATACACCCTGCAAGACATTCCCCCCACCCCACTGGAATGTAGCCTGCCTTGGGACCACAATGGGGCCTGTTGGCCACTGGATCCTCAGCCCTCCCAGGCCAGGCCTTGGTGTCCAGGGATGAGGGGCGGAGCCGCCTTTGGGTTAATTTGTCCACTACCAAGAAGATGCTTCTACAGGCTGAACTGTGTCCCCACACAAAGGAAAGACCACATGAGGACACAGCAAGAAGGTGACTACCTGCAAGCACAGGAGAGAAGCCTTGGATGAAGCCAACCCTGCTGACACTTTGGTTTCAGACTTCCAGTCCCCAGCACTGCAAGACAGTGAGTGTCTGTTAAGGGGCCCAGACTGTGGCATTTTGCTATGGCAGACCAATCCCATTGAGACAGGTGCATCTCACCTTGACAGAGCTCCTGGTGGTGACAGTGGTGGTGTTCCCAAGGCTGTGAATGAACAAATCTCACCACAGGATGTTCTGCAGGTATCACAAACTCACCCAAGCAGGCCTTTTCAAGTTAGGCCTTCTCCTGGTTCCTTAGCTTGGTTCAGAGCCCCCTCTGGCATCTTGGCTGAAAGCCTCCGTGGTTCTCGACTGGCTGCTCTGTCCTCGCACCAGTACTTAATCAATCTGGGACACATACATCCTAGCACTAGCATTTTAAGAGGCTTGCAGGTGATTATAATGGGTGCCCAGGGCTGTCAACCCCTGTCCAAATCGTCTTGGCCTTCTCCCACTTCTGGGCGCAGGCTGGGTGTCTCACCTGGGCTTTCGGACCACTGTGTTGGCTTCATGGTGGGTCTACTCATCTCTGGTGCCCATGTCTCCAAGCTGTCCCCCAGCGAGGTCCTTCTGGCATCCGCCTGGCTATGTCCCCCTCCATCATGCTTTCAACAACCTTCTCTAGTTCCCCTTTAAGCTCAGGATGGGTTTTACATTCCTGATGTTCATGATTTGGCTCTGCCATTTCTTTCTACCTTCATTGCCGGCCTCTCCTAGCCATGGACTCCTTTCTGCTGCCACAGTGTGCTGTTACCGCGTGTCAGACACGGGGCACCTCGGGCTTTTCCCCTCACTCGCAGGACTGCTCCGTTTTCCTCCTGCTGGGGCAGCCACAGTTAGAGGCTCCGCACTGTGAAACCTGCCTCAGCCTCCCCCACTCACCTCCTTGGAGCTCCACAGAGCTCTTCGGGTTGCCATATATACGTACAAATGCACACATACCTTGTCTCAGTCTGTCCAGGCTACTATAGCAATTAGGCAGGGTAATTTGTAAATAATAGAAATTTATTTCTCACAGTTCTGGAGGCTGGGAAGTCCAAGATTAAGGCGCTGGCACATGTGGTGTCTGGTAAGGGCTGCTCTGGCTTCCAAGATGGTGACTTGTGACTGTGTCCTCACGTGGTGGAAGGAGAAAGGACAAAAAGGGACAAAGAGACGATCTTGCTTCTCAAGCCCTTTTATAAGGCCCTAATCTCACCCATGAGGGCAGAGCCAATCACCTCCCAACAGCCCCCTCTTAATACCATCACCTTGGGGTTTAAGTTCCAGCATGAATTTTGGAGGGACACATACATTTAAACACTAGCACATATATACACAAAATGTATATATACATACAGAAGCGCATATATTTACACACACGTGTGCATATATAATATATAAATCTACATTTATATATGTAGACTGTGAGATTCCATGTAGGTGGAAATGTTTTGTTCATCCTTATTTAGTCTTGTAGAATTTATCTACATGGAATATATAAACAAATATTAATTAAATATTTTTAAATGTATAAAAATGTAAAATATATTAAGATAAACATGTAATTTTGCATAATTATAAATGTAGAAATAGGATATACATAGATATATTGATAAATAAGTATATTTATATATAAATAAATATACATATATATTTTTTCCAAATTAAAAACTGAACTTGTCCCTTCGGGGGGGAAGGATTTGAAATTCTAGCTCTGCGTTAAGATAAACTTTCATGTATACATGTGTCAACCTCTGAAATTTCTCTTTTGTTCTATTGATACGTGTCCTTTCATGTGCCAGTATCTCAATATTTTAATCACAGCTTTATACTGTGTTTCGATACTTGGTTAGGGTGATTTCCTTTTCATTCTTCTGGTTTTTAAAACTTCATTGCTATTCTTGCATATTTTCTTTTCCATATAAACTTGAAAATCAGCTAGTTAAGTTACAGTAAGTTCCTGCTTGAGTTGTGATTGGGGTTACATTGAATTTATAGATTAATTGGGGTAAACATTGCTATCTTTATAACAAAAATTCCTATCCTGGAATATCTATGTTTCTCTGTTTAGTTCAGTTTTCAGTTAGATGTTACAGATGTCTTTATACATGACAGCACATTTCTTGGCAGGTTTAATTTAATATGTTTTATGATTTTTGTTATTGTGAATGGGATACTGTTTTTTTTAAAAAAAAACTTTTTATAGTGGAAGGTTTCAAAAGTATACACAACTTGCAAAAATTGCATAAGGAACCCTTATGTACCCAAAACAAAACTTCAGTAATTATTAACTCACGACTGGCCTGAGTCCCTCTCTACTCCATTCCTTTCTCCCTGCCCAAATATTTTGAAGCAAATTCTGGATTTCATGTCATTTCTACCATGGACTTTTTCATGTTAATTTTAGGCCTGACAACTTGTTTAACATTCTTACTCGTGCTAATAGCATGTAGTTAATTTACACGATTCCTCAGGTAGAGACTCTTTACTTCACCTCTCTAGTCCTTAGCATGGCAGGTAACATGAGATAGGTCCTCAATACTTGTGTGTAGTTAGTTCAAAAATCAATTGCGTTTCTAACTCATCATCATGATTCCATCTCTCAACTTGCTGTGTGCTGCACAGAGATCACTTAAACCCTGGTGTCTAGTGGCACTTTCCAGCCCACAGTGGCCCTTAGACTCACACTCAGGTTTAGCTGGGGCCATGCCAGCCCCTGTGCTGTTTAATGTCCTATGTACAATGCACTCTTTGGCCACCAGGAAAACCATCCTGCAGTTTGGATCACCCTCCTCCTCGTCTAACCCTGGGAATCAGTCCACAGAGGCCTGTGCCTGGGGCCAGTTCTCACAGAGCAGCAGCAGCATTCGCAGCTAAAAGTGGGGCAGGGTTCACCTGAGCACAAAAAAGCACCTAGCCTAGCTAATAATTTATGTAGAATTTCTATTGCTCAGACCTGAATCCATTATTCAGCCTTAAAACAGGAATAGAATATGCAAATGCAGCAGGCAGAAGTGCACACACAGCACACACCATGCTTCAGTCTTGGCAACTGCTAGGCACACTGGAGTTTTAGAAAGAGAGATACTTCATTTCCTCTGCCTGAGAGTGTACAGAAAGAGATAGAAACCCAGCCATGGCCTGGTCCTTCCTCATACAAGAACACCAGGCCACTGTTTATCTGTGGTTCTGGCCCTTGTAGATGCCCCCATCAGCACACAGCAGCGGGGAACCCAAGGCCAGCCTTGTGGCTCCCCCTGAAAGAGGTAAACTCTTTGATGTCAGTTTCTAATGCAAGGATGTGCCCTTCCCAATCCCATTCTCCTAAAAAATAATCTATTATGGATGTCATCCATATATTAACATAAACCCTCTTTGAAACTTTTTGTTTGCTATTTTGAGTCATCACATTCTGCTACTTATTGGGTAAAGTAGACGTGTTTTCTCCGATGTTGACCTCTATCAGGTAGGTTACTTGAGAAGAGGTCCGTGTTCACCTCAGAGCCCCACCCAGTCATGATTTTAGGGTTATCACAACCTCTAGAGTTCTCAGTTTTGAAACTTGTCCTCACTACAACTTCCACGGCCTCCTTGACTCCGACTTCCCCCCTGGTTCTTCTCTGGCTTTGCTATGGCTTTCTTTGGTTCTCTCATGCAAAATGGAACTGGCTTGATTGTATGCCCAGGCTAGGAAGATTTAATCTCATTTAAAAAGTAGCTGTTATTTAGTGAAAAGAGGGCTGAATTTGAAATCTCAAAATATGGGCTCAGGGCCTGCATGTACAATTTCTTATTGGGGTCACCTGGGTGGAGTTGTTTTGTGTCCTGGAGCCCCAGTGTCAAAGTGGGTAACGGTGAACTCAGACCATTGGTGTACGAGTCAGACAGGATGATGAGTGTGGAAGTATTTGGCAAGATATGTTCTTTATGCTGGATATCACTAGAGCCGTATCCATCCGATGTGCAGCAGAACATAGTACTGGTTATTAAAATGTTGAAGTATTTCTGTACCAGTTGAGAAATAGCTGCCTTCCCAAGCAGCCCCCTTCCCATGCCCCAGGGCTCCTCCCTGCTCTGACTGCCCCCCGTCTTGGGTGCCCCTCCCTCTTTGTCCTCACTACCTTGCCACAAAAGGGTTAATGCCTGGTACTATTCCTGAGACTCACAATTTTCTGCCTTTGGCTCCAGGCAACGTACATTTATTTGCAGCATTAACTAGAGCTTAACCCCAGTGGTAAAAATTAGAAAATGCAAAAATTAAAATTGGCCACTTTAGGCATATTCTCCCTCCTTCTCTCTGAAAGTATGAATTACTGCTTCTGCCTTCAGTAAGATGAACTGAATATAATAGCCCCAATCTTGTTTGTTCCAATAGAATATTTCATACGGTAGAAGGCGGCTAAATTATGTGTTTTGAAATTCCCTGAAGCTGCAATTTAAGAAATGTATAATTAAACCCTGGCATTATCAAAGAGTAGGAAATATTTCTCTTCCAACTTTTCTATGTTTTAAAACTATTCAGAGTTTTAACTTTAATGACAGCAGAGTAGGTAACACATCAAAATCCTAAGAACAACTGTTAAATGGTTAACAAAGTCAATGAATGTGGCCATAACTCTGGCAGTAAGGATACTTTCTCACAAATCTCGTGTAGACAGCAGGCATAGTTATTTCCTTCTCTGAGGTGGCCCTTAGAACCTGTGACAGGTGCAAAACTTTTCAGCCCCAGTACCTGGAAAAGATGTGGTTCAGCCCTCGGCCTCCTTCCTGGGGAGGTGCTATTAGAATGGGTATGGCTGTCATTCAGTTCATAGCTTCAGTGAGATCCGTCTGTTCTTGGAGATTGTCTACATTTCTTTAAAGATAGAACTTCACTAAAAGGTGAAGACTTTTAAGAATAAAATTACAAAAAAAAGAATATATTCTTGTATTGCTTAAATGTTGTATTAGTTTCCTAGAGCTGTTGTAACAAATTACTAAAAACTTGGTGGCTTAAAAACAGTAGAATTTTATTCTTTCACAGTTCTGTAGGTCAGAAGTCTGAAATCCAGTGTCAGCAGGGCCTGCTCCTTCTGGAGGCTCCGGGGGAGAATCCTTCCAAGCCACTGCTGGCCTTTGGCAGCTCCAGGGAGTCCCTGGCTTATGGCAGCATAACTTCCATCTCTGCCTGTGTCTGCACATTGCCCTCTTCTTTGTGTCTCTGGCTTCCCTCTGCCTCTCTCTTCTCTTAAAATGACACCTGCCATTGGATTTAGGGCCTGTCCTAAATGCAGAATGATCTCATCTTGAGATTCTGCAAAGACCTTTTTTCCAAATAAGGTCACATTCACAGATCCTGGAGGTGAGGATATGAACATATATTTTGGGTGCCACAATTTAACGGACTATAGATGTATATTTAATAAATCTCAGGAAAAGAACCTAAGGGATTGATAACAATGGTTGTCTATTTGGGGAGAAGGTAACAGGGGAAGAAGGGTGAATTTTACCTCTGTTTCATTTTTAAACCACTTAAAGTTTTGAGTCTAGTAAATCTGTTACTTATTAAATAAACAAATAAATGTAATTTAAAATGATAAAATGAGGTATTGTCCATTATGATGTTAACTCAGATCTTTAACACAATTAAAGCCTAAAGACAAAACATGAATTCTTAAGTAATGACAATGAAACATATCAGCATTAAGATTTTTTAATAAAAGGAAGGTGAAGGTTTTAAAAATTGACGTTCATTTTTATATATCACAAGCTACACAAAGTGCCAGCAAAAAAAAAAAAAAAAGGTAGAAAAATGAAATTATATTGGCCTGGTGATTTTCGTTACGATCCCCAGAGTCATTTGTTCGACAAGCAGGTTACACCTATGACTGAGTAGTCCAGAGGGAGACGCAGGGGGCCCCGAGAGGCTGCACTTTCCATTAGATCCAGGACCGGCTTCAAATGCAGGAAGAAGTCAGTGGCACCGTGATAAACATGAGTGACCAAGGAACCCTGCCATGTCCTTTCTCTCTCAGGTGGCTTCCCTGTCTCAGCTAAACCCTCATGCTGAATATCAGGACTTAGAAGAAAAGGGCAAAAGAGCCAACCTTTCCTTTTCCTTTTCCTTGCAATCTTTCCTTACTCATCAGGGAGCCAAAAATAGAGCTTGTTAGCAGAAAATGTGCACACCAAGAAGTGAAATAAAAATAGTTGAGTTAATGTTTTGCAGTGTTTCTGGTAAGAATGAAATATATATGCATGTATGAGCCATGCAGTACAAGTCATGTAATTTTGGAGATTCTACATAGGAGTTAAATGCACTTATATTTGTGTTTAAAACTGGAATTGCACAATATAAAGAGGAATGGTGAAAGTCATGCTAATGATTTAAAATTTTATTCTTTCTTTACCTAAAATAACCTTAAACAGCAACTGAAAAACACCATGACAAACCGAGAGAGACTGTGAAACAAGGGGAAAGCTTTATATGTTATTACATTTAATGAAACTTTTCTGCTTTTTGAACCAGAGGACCCACATATTCATTTAGCACTGGGCCACACAAACTGTGCAACTCCCCTGCAGGGAGCTCTAGCAAGGTGTTCTGATCTGCCTGTGGGAGAGTGTCCTCCGCTGGTCCAGTCAGCTTGTGGGCTGAAGGTCACATGGTACAAAATATGGCAGCCCCTGAATGAACCTGGGGTGACTTCCCCCGGAAGTTCCCCCTGGAAGGGAAGGACATTTTTTAAAGCAATAATATTTTGGCAGTCTGTCTCCCCCACCTCCCTTCACCCACAGGGCACTTGTTGCATTGCTGAGTTTTAAACAATGTCATGCCAAGTTCTTGGCGTGATATTACCTCAGTCTATTAAACTTCAGTATATCATTTTTTAACTGCTTCTGAGGAACAGACTGTTAGAATGGCGTTACCTCCACTTTTATTGGTCTAAATCACACTTTTCACATACTAGGCTTTGTATTAATTAGAAAGAACCACTTATTTTGAGTAAAGGCAAAAATTGAGATGGTTTGAGGGTATTTAGTCATTTCAGGTAAATCTCAGCACAGTGAATTATTTCAACAGAATTTCCATGTGGTCTTCTTTGAAGAAAAATGGATCTTAAGGAAATTTAAGGACTTCAAGTCTTTTTTTCTGTTTTGTCTTTGCTTATTTGTTATTTAGATGTGCAGATCTATGAAAAAACTCTCCTTTTTTGTAGACAGCAGGTTCTAACTTTAGTACCTCCTGAGCATAAAGAATTGAGGTTTCATAAAGCTTCCCTCTCTGGCTGTTTTTCTGGTGTTGCTGCATGGAACGCTGCCCTCACTGGGCGGTTACAGCCATCCACATTGGCACGCATATGTCCGTCCAATTGCCCTGGTTCCCACCTCACCCACCTGCCCACCACCCCCCTCCCCACCCAGAATTGCCACCTGGGACTTTGGTCTAATCCCAAATGCTAGTAACAAAGCAAAAAGCCCAAAGTTTGAAGGGAATGTGGGATTTCTCCTTCCATGAAGTCCCCTGGCAGCAGAATTTCTGAAAGACCCGCCATCCCAGAGGCTATACAGCTCTTGACACCTCCTGTCCTTTCAGGAGAAAAGTGAACACTTGGACTTGTAGGTTTTCCCCACCAGGTTTCCCAGAGAGTTGATATCGGCATCTCTGCAGGGCCAGGAAAAGACTGGGTGACCTCTCTGGAACACCCCCAAGGTTTGCTTTCCCTGCATTTTCATTACTTGTTCTTAGCTCTTTGAACTGCATCCAAGCGCCTAGTCCATGACATCATAATTGCTCACCTGGGACAAGTGCAGAGATCTGATTTCATATGGTAAAATTCAGTGCACCTGGGTACCACATAATGGCTCTTCTGAGATGCGCATGCATTACATCAGCTATGATTCATTCCTGTGATCTTTTTCTATGCTAGAATCTAAGAACACAAGCCAACTACTTCAACTGCTAGAAGATGCTTAACTGGGAAAAACAAAACTAATTTTTAGTTTTCCTTCCAACTTTAGTCCAAACCATATATATTCCAAATACCCCACATGACTTTTAAGCAATAACAACAAAATCAAGGGAATAGCATCTAAAATGCATTTCCCATGCTGAGCTTGGATGGACTTCAGGGTCATTAACAAGCTATGCCAAGCAGTATATGAAATCAGTAACATAAGCTTTGATGCATATTAGCTGTGTGACCTCAGGCAAATGACTCACACTCTCTGAGCTAAAGTTTACTTATCTGTGAAATAAAGATAGCAATGTCTACCCTAAAATACTGGATTACATTAAATAATAAAAGCCCCTTGCTCAGTGCCCAGTACGTTCTCCTTTCCACCCATGGAAAATACTGATGTGGTGAGTGGAGTAGGTTTCTCCCTGCTATGCCTGGAGACTTCCCTGACTGTGCAGCAGACAGCCAAGGCTTGGTTGGGATTGGCTCCTCAGGGTCTTCAGGGGCATGTTCTGATTGTTGTCAGCCAATCACAACTATCCTGTTCCTCCTCCCGCCAGTGTGATTGGTTCTGGCAAGTGCTGGACAAAGCCATCAGCATATGTCAGTCACCTGGCCTCAGGGGTGACTCAATCAGTGCAAAGCTCAGCCGTTTATTTTTCTTCATCTGGTTGTGAGTAAAGAAGCTGTGGCCCTGGTTACCGTGGACGCCGTCTTGCAACCCAGAAAGAAGTTCGCTGGAGGACAAAGCCAGGAACAGAAAAGGGTGGAATGAAGAGAGTCTCTAAGAAAGAGGGGAGGGCCCTGTTTGAACAAAGCCTCAATGGGGCTTTTCATTTATATGACCATCTGCCACCCCTGAATACACCTTTCTGACTGTTCATAAGAAGAGACTGGCACTCATGTCCGGGTTTTTGATCTAGAACTACAAGTAGGCAAGGATGCAGTTGAATCATAGAGGACTGTTTCTAGCATTTCCACCAGTTGAGCCATTGCTAATGGATTTTACGACTACATCCTTCACATTAGCTGCGTAAGTGAAACTGCCACTATTAGACAAAACTGGCTGTCTCTACTTTTTGCTGGTAGGAACCACGTGCAGAATGTTAAACCTCTGAGAACCCTCCAGACCATGGGAGTGCGCACAACAGTTTTGAGATCGTGCTGTTTAACTTAGTACTCTAACTTCTAGATATGTGCCTGAGACATAGCTCTAAAGAAGAAAAAGGCTGTCTTTGTGAAAATGTTATTGCAGCATTGTCTATTTATGTGTTTTGATTGAAATTAGAAAAGCATTATGTTTAGTTATTAAAACTGATGAGCAAAGGACTGAGAGTGAAACATATTAGCTCATTTCTGCCACAGGACCCGTCCTGGCCTCACATCTCAGAGGTACCACAATTAACAGTATTATTCCAAAAATTTTATTTACATAAATGAGTACATTGGAGACACTTTTGCAAAAGCCCCTATTTGTGTTTCAAAAAGATATAAGGGAATGCTGATATAATAAGGGATCCATTAAATCATACTGCAAGCAAAACAAAATAAAACCAACTAGTCAACTAACCAACCAGCCCTGATGCAACCTAAGTGCCATTAGTATGGGGCTGGTTAATAAATTTGGTATCATCTAGTGGAATGCTATATATCAGTGACAAAGAATGAAGATCTACATGTTCTGTAATAGGAACTTGTACAAGGTACATCATATATGACCTTACGTGAAAAAAGCAAGTTATAAAATAACATGTACACTAGTATCCCTTTACAGTATAATAGCATAGTATCGTAGTATTCTTTAACTGGTTTTCATAAGTCAGGATACTTTTGTATAAATCAAGATATTTTTTGGACATCTTGGATATCCAAAATAGGATATTAGTTGCCGGTGTGAGAAGAAATATGTGAAGAGGCTCTCTGGTGTTGAGCAATGCTTCACGTGGCTAAGCTCTGGCTTAGGCTTCCTCCTTTGTCTCGACAGGAGGCTGCGTATCTGATCTGGCTCATGAAATCTCTGTACATGTCTTTAAATTGCATTGAGTCTAAAAGATTCTGGAAGGGATCCAAATAATTCGTGTCAGGATCCTTCTTAATTCCTGATAAACAGTCAGGGACTACTGTTTGTGAGAATTAATAAAGACAAAAAATTAATAGCTTTATAATGCAATATTATAGAGAAAATCACTAGCCAATGAGACGAAGGTCTTTGAAAGAAACCAGAGACAATGTCTTCCGAAGAAATAGAGTTCTGTGAGAGATAGGAGGCAATGTTACAAATTTTCTACGGTGTGTTCTTTAAAACATTCAAGAAGATTTCGCACCTGTGAAAAGCAGGTGGGCAGAGAGAGAGCACTGAGGTCTGGCGAGAATGTGAGAAGATGAAAAAAGCACAGTGCTGGAATAGAAAATGCCTGCCAGAAGCAGCAGTAACTGAGTCAAGGATGAGAAAATCGAATCAGTTAAGTAGATGATACACGTGAGAAATTCTTGGAGCTAAAAGTAAAAGTGAAGGGTGTGAAAAAGCTGAAGAAGTGAGGAGAGAGAAAAAAGACTCAGAGTTGAAGGACGCCCCGTGTGCATGTCAGGAAGAATAGAACAATGGAAAAGAAGCAGTGAGCAAATAGAAACTTTCTGGAGCTGAAGAAAGAATTGAACCTTCTGGTGAAGAGGTTCATTAAAACAAAGGAAAATTAATTAAAAGAGCCCGACACCTAGACTTAGCATTGTGACACTTCTATGTTTCAGGCACAAAGAAAAGACACAGAACAAACGGGAAAAAATAAAGCAGCAACCACAGCAAAAGCAAAACCAAATGAGGTAACCTCCAAAGAACCACAGCTCAGCCTGGCTTCAGACCTCACAGAATCAAATTCCCGCGGGCAATGGAGTCGGAGTCGTGTCCTCCGAAAATGAGAGAAAATGATTTTGAAGCAAAAGAAACTGTCTAGAGATTAAAGGTCGGAGTGTTTGGACAAGTAAGGTAAGGAGCAGCTGAATATTAGAAATGTAGAGGAAAAAACCTCTTTAATTCTGTTTCTTCATGTGTACAAATTTCAAAGCACCTCTTAAAATTAAAAATATTAGTCCAAAAAAAAAGATAAACACCAAAAAAGAGAAAAATGTAGCAAAACAGAGAAAATAATGTTTCAGTGTCAGATAGCAGAGAGAGAAGACAATAATTTTCCTTTAAATCAACTCAGGGAAGTTCTCTTTCATTCTAGGCATTCCAGTAACATGCTTGCTTGTCTATGATGTTGAGGGCAATGACAGATGTTGGCATGCTGAATTTTTGCATTCTGTCCAGAAGTAGTCTCAGGAAGCTCCCCAGTGCATCTCCTCCTTTCCAAAGTTCTGGGGCACATAGGCATTGCAGGGGCAGCGTCTGCACTTTTGCTTGGAGGGAAGCTCAGGTGATAATTCACAGATGCAATGCGTAATCGGGAACTGCTGTCTTCCTTTTGGAGGGCAGTGAAAGGATCCCACTTGGCTCACCTTGCTTGTGTTTCTGTTACTTAACAACAGTACAAGCTAAATAGTCATGCCCAGCCTGCGGTGAGTATGGGATGGCCAAGAGGGTGTTTTCAGAGCCCACCCCAGCCCTACTCACCTGCCCTCCCTATGCACCTCCCTCCTCTTTGCCAGAGGTGCAGCCCACACCTGAAAGCATTGAGCTTTGCTCAATGCTACCCAGACGCTCCTTGTACTTCCCAGCTTTCACCTCTGTTCATCTTATTTCCACACCTGGAATCCACTTCTTCCCCTCAATTTCAAGCACCAAAATTCTACCCAAGCTTGAAATACCTGCTGTGCTTTGTAACCACGTAGGGCAGGGCCAGCTCTAAAAACAGGATGCCCCCACCCCCCCTTTCCAAAGGAAAAGCCTCAACGTTTACTCTTGGACTCCCAGTTTGTTTTCAGTTATAGGAAGTGTCTACTTCTTTTCTAATTTCTTACCCAGTTGACAACTGGTGCATTTTTGGCTGGCTCAGTACCTTCCCACCTGGGTCCCAAGGACTCTGGTCTGTCCCTGTCTCCTCAGAGCTGGGTAGCTGCAGCAGACCAGTCACGGTGCCTGAGGGTTGTCCTGCTAATGTTCTGAGGTGATGCTGACTGTGCAGGGGGTGCCCCAGCCACACACCCTCACCCCCCATCTTTCTTAGCCCAGCGGCTGGGCCCCTGCAGGGCTCATCCAGACTGCGTCTTAGCTTGTGCTCTGATTTTCTGAATGCTATTGTTTCCCCCCCTGAATCCTGTCCTCTGCTCTGACCCCTGATCCCTTTTCTCTGCACCTTCCCGGAGAGATCTTCTGCCATGTGTTCTGCCCAGGGGTCCACTGTGACCTTACCACACCCTAGGACACCATTCAGGTCAGCCTGCAATGAGTCAGGTCCCTTACCGCAGTTTGGATTGAACATGGCTCTGTTTTCTCTCCTGCCCTGGTGTGTTTTGAAGTCCCAGTGCCTTCTGGACACAGCTCCTCAGGCTGTCCGATCTGTGCTACCAGCAACACCAAGGTCCAACCAGATGTTCTTTGAGGATTGGAGTTGGCTCATTTCTGAAGACAGTCCTTTGCCACTTATCTCATGGATGTTTCTTTTTCTCCCTGACTTAATGCCCCAATTTCTAGGCCACCTGCTAGATTACTCAGCAGGAAGTTAGGTTAGTGCTCAAGGTGATGGGTCCTGGAATGACCTTGGGCAAGGTGTAGAACCTCTTTGAGCCTCAATTTTCCCATCTGTAATAGGAAAATAATAACACCAACTTCCGAGGTTGTTGTGAGAATTACGTGGGATCAAACATGTAAGAACACAGGAGAGAAACAGTAAATATCCCTTCCCTGCCATGTCCCAGGGGCCTGCATCTGAGTATTCAGACCCAGAGATATCAGCCTCAATTTTTAAACATAGATCGACTTTGATATGAAGCCGTCATGGAATATTGTCATTTATAAAGCAGAAATAATTGCCTTAGTGAGTTTGGCAAATATTATTTTTGCATTTTCTGAGACAGCATTAATGCTGCTGTGGGTAGACCAAAGTGGAAAATTAATAGTTGAGGATGTTATGTAATCAGATTCAGGAAGAAAGTGAGCTCTGCTCTGGCCTTTTATGCCATTTTAAATGGGACATTGTGAGGCTTATTTAGGCAATTGATTGTGAAACACTTTATAGTCAAAAAGATACAGATATTGGTTACACTTAATAGAAGGACACATGGATGGTCATTAAGATGGAGAGACCACAGGGAAAACAGAGTGTTTCTGCAATACCACCAAGGTGAAATCTGTGACCTTCTACACCAGAAACAAGGAGGGCAAATGAAGATCGATTTCTGTCTCTCGGCTCTCCGCCGAGTCAGAGATGGTCAATTTAAACTGAAAATAAAAAGAATAGCTTCAGTCTAGACACTAGCAGATATTTCTCCATATCCTACAATTAGAAATTTGCAAACTGCACAAACTGTGTTCTCTGAGTGAAATCAGGCCCTCAGAGACTGAGTTAACTCCTATGGATGTGGCTGGCCATGGACTGAAAGCTTCTGGAGGTTTTAACACCAATTAGTCTCTTCTGCCTCACCGCTCTGAAGCCTTGCTCTGATCATAGCCTTTGGAAAAAAAAAAAAAACCTTTTTTTAAAAGAAGGCTAGGTAAAGCTTGCAAAGGCAAAGTTACTGACATAAAATGGGGAAAAATAGATCCTGCAGATCTGAAAGAGCCTAAAAGGAGCAGCATTCACGGAGCCTCTCATCCCTAATTCATGTGACTAAAAGACAGAGGTGAAAGTCACAGAGTATTATGCGCGGACACTCTTTTTGTGTAGAGAAAACAAAGTGTTATCTGCATGGTCAAAGGCCAGGGAAAAAAATCATTAGAATTGCAAACTGTCTTTTGTCATTTTGGGTGCATTGTTTAAAAGACGGTGAAATGTAGAACAAGAGTCAGTGTTAAAGGACAGGGCTTGAGTCTCTGCTTCTCAGACTGTCACCCTGAGAAGACGAAAACTCCGTCTCTGTGCACAGGGGACAGGAGACCTCCCTCAGGCAAATGGTGTAGTCTGCGCTTTTGAATGAACTGTGAGAGGAATCGCATGCAGACTGGGGAACGCCAGATTTAGAATCACAGAGTGGGGTCTGATTAGCTGGGACAGCTGCTCACCAGGAGTTACAGGGTGTTTAAACTGGGAGCAACACAGTCGCCACACCGTCCTCGTCACCGCTTCTCATGACTTAACTCGAGTCCTCCCATTAAGATTTATTATACCTGAGGCTGTGAAAAATCTAAAGTGAGATTAGAGTTTCATAGAATCTCGAATAATTTCTTGGAAATCTTGTTTTGATTTCATTTTTTTAAAATGTCCAATTTTTTCTCTTTCTACCAAATAGTCTCCATCCAAGCAGATATTTAGAAGGGTGAGTCTTAATGTTTACTAGAATACAGAATAGGTAAAGTTGATTTTAGTTTATCAGTGATATATCAGGAGGATATGAACAGGAAGAACTTTTTTTTCTGGTACTAGAGAGATAGTAAAATAGTAAAAGGTCACTCAAAAGAAGTTTCAAGCCTTTAAATCTCACCATTTGAGTAGAGAGTACAAGTAGATATGCAGAGGCTTAAAGTAAGAGAAAATGAAGGATGTATATTTGGCATATCTGAAAAGCCTAAGGATGGAGGCAACCAGGGGGTCCAACTGCTGCATAATCTGGGGTCTGGGCCATATGAAGGGTGTGGGCCCTCAAGCTTCTGTTCACGTAGGAATCCAGTGAGAAAGCTTCCATTAGGCAGACTTGTCTATTTGTAGAATAACGGCCTGTGGAAAGCTGGCCTCTGGACTCAGCTCTGTCTGTTTTAACCTTTCCTGAGCTCCGAGGTGACCCTTCTAAGAATCTAATGAATGCTATGAACCGATTTTCCAGAGGGGGAAAAAATGCACACATAAACATATAATGTGCTACAGAGAATTTTAAGGGACTCACATGTGTCCTGAAGACTTTGTGCAAGGATCACTAATATTATGATAATAGTATCATTTCCACTTTACAAATGGAACAAAAGCATTTTGGCAATGTCTATGTGCGAAGAATGAATTGACAAAACCTGTGAAATAAATTAAAACCGTTACTTTAGGATGTTTAATGCAAGCTGGACTGGATTTTTCTTGGTAGTTGGTTGACTTGGTTTGGGGAGATGAAAGTCCAAGAACAGAAGGGGAGGAACTGCTGTTACTGCCCTGATACATTTCGGGAGAGCAGTTATGTCTGGAATAGGGAGAAATTGAAACTTAAAGCTATTCTCCTAGAAACACATATATAACAAAAACAGAGCAAAAATGAATTCCAGATTAAGAAAAGAATGAAGTGCAATAAATTCACAGAAACTGCAGCAAGAGTAACTTTTGAAACGCTTCATTACATTTGGCCAACGTAATCCTTAATTGTTGTGAACACGTCATTAGTTTTTACAGAAGTGAGGTGCTTCCGTGGATAGATCTCTTCATAGTTTGCAGGGGTTTGTGAACCAGTTAAGTCTGTTCAGTAAGCCTTTAGAGAAAAGAGTTCAACCTGTGCCCCCAGAAGCAATTTGTATCATAATTGGAAATATACAATTCATTACAACAAAGCCAGCCTTATAAATATTCTGTGGTTTATATTTATTATGAATGTGACCATCAGTAGGATAGGTACAGTGTCCCGGTTTGTCTTGGAAGTCCTGGCTTAGACCTGTTGTCCTAGCATCATTGAGAGTGTCCCATTTTACTCCAAAAAGTGTCCTAGGTGAGTGATAAATGATTTGGTTCTTTTATTAATGGAGTAAGTGGGAAAGACTATTTCTAAATGGGTAGGATGAAGATTTGTATAACTAGTAGGGAACAGTTTGGCGATGGATTTATTTTCTAAATATGCTCTTGCTGATAATTTCTTAAGGGACCAATACAGAATAGTAATGTTCACCTTTAACATATTTTGATCCATTTATGATACAATCATATTTTTTGTATCATATTCTTCATGCTCAAAACATAGCACAATTAGAAAAGTTTTGAGAAAAGGTACATTGTATGTGGAATCATGGGTTTTCTTTGGTAAGTTTTTTCTACTAAACCACAGAATTCTTCTGGTCCTTAAAAATATTTGAATAACAAATACATAGTAACACATTTTACTTAGTTACAGACATTTCTTCAAGGTAAATACACACACACTCCAATTTTGTAAGAGGAAAATCAGGGAAAACAAGCACTAAGAATTAGCTGGGGTATTGGAGAGGCTAAACGTAGACACCACAGTGGACAGTCCCAGCTCAGTGCGACCCTCCCAGCCATTCTTGAAAATGCACCAAATACAGTTGAATCTCATTGTTTGCAGGCT
>NW_012148563.1:939453-949335 GCF_000956105.1 Propithecus coquereli | reverse complement strand
TAGGGAACAGTTTGGCGATGGATTTATTTTCTAAATATGCTCTTGCTGATAATTTCTTAAGGGACCAATACAGAATAGTAATGTTCACCTTTAACGTATTTTGATCCATTTATGATACAATCATATTTTTTGTATCATATTCTTCGTGCTCAAAACATAGCACAATTAGAAAAGTTTTGAGAAAAGGTACATTGTATGTGGAACCATGGGTTTTCTTTGGTAAGTTTTTTCTACTAAACCACAGAATTCTTCTGGTCCTTAAAAATATTTGAATAATGAATACATAGTAACACATTTTACTTAGTTACAGACATTACTTCAAGATAAATACACACACACTCCAATTTTGTAAGAGGAAAATCAGGAAAAACAAGCACTAAGAATTAGCTGGGGTATTGGAGAGGCTAAATGTAGACACCACAGTGGACAGTCCCAGCTCAGTGCGACCCTCCCAGCCATTCTTGAAAATGCACCAAATACAGTTGAATCTCATTGTTTGCAGGCTCTGTATTTGCAAGTTTATCTTCTCACTACAATTTATTTGTGTTTCCAAAATCAACATTTGTAGCACTCTTGTACCTATGCATGGATGTCTGCAGAGTACAAAAAGTTTGAGTCTCCCAATGTGCACATTCCCCGCAGAGGCTGAACAAGAGGATGCTCGACCTTCTCATTACAGCTCTCAATACTGCAAACAAGTGTCCTTTTCGCTGTCTACTTAGGGCCATGTTTTTGGAATGTTTGTGCTTTTTGTTGATTTTGTCGTTTTAAGTGGCCCCCAAGTGTAGTGCTGAAGAGCTGCCTGGTGTTCCTAAGGGCACCAGGGCACATGATGTGCTTCATGGAGAAAACACGTGTTCGATAAGCTTTGTTCAGCCGGGAGTTACAGTGCCGTGCTGTCAGCTGTGAGTTTGGTGTTAATGAATCAACAATATGAATCGTTGGGAAAAGGGGAGAGAAAATTTACCAATCTGCAAGTGAGGCCATTCTGGAAAGTGCTTAAAGTAACATCTATAGTGTGTGATGAAGCTACGGAAAAAGATGAAAAAATGGCTAAATGTGTAGATTTTGGAGATGATGACCAACAAAAAAAGGAGTAATGGACATCATTGCTGTGAGGCTGAAAGCCAAAGAAATTCACAGCCATGTTTCCCTGGGTCAGGAAGTGTTAAAACCCTTCTCAGCTAATGTTGTGTTGTAAAGTAAACACTGCATATAAATAATCATTTTTAAGAGATATATGTTCAATAAGATGTCTTTAAACAAAAACACACAAAAAACAAAGCTGCATATCAATCACTCAACAGACATGTTGTGACCTGAAGCTCACAGGAACCTAATGCTGAATTCCCCTGGGAGCAGGGCACAGGGTGGGCTGGTTCAGTGCTCGTGGCAGTTTTACAGAACAGCTGCTATGAATGATGAGAATCGCCTGTACGGTAGGTGGGTGACGCCGTCTTGCACCCTGCAGACTGGGCCACCACTCGCTGAGGACCTCTGAGCCGCATCACTCACCATGGGAGAAGCAGAGGTGTGTCCTGCCAAGCCCTGCCTGGATTCCTGACTCTCAGAATCTGTGAGATCTAATAAAATGGTTGTGGTTGAATCCATTTTGTTTTGGGATCACTTGAGAACAGAACAGAATCAGAACAAAATTTGGTACCAGATGTGGTAATTTTGATAGATAGTCTCTCTTTAGTTTTGAGCCAGAATACTGCAAAGTAGGTTATTCTTAACACTTTACGGAGGTGGAAACTGAGATTGAGAGAGCTTAATTAGTTCAGTTATTCCAAAGTGGTGGGCACTGGTTCATCCCAGCGTTGCCTGACTCACGCCAACTCCTGCCTTCCGCACTGTCCCACACTGCCTGCTGGAATAACTAGCGACAGCTGCTTCTAATTCAGTCACTTCCTGGGATAATGAATAGGCCGCTTTTGACCTTTTTTGTCCTTTGAGCTGTGTGTATGATAATTGAGAGTGCTGCAGTTTATCCATTTCCATAGACCTTTATTGGAGATTTCTAGCAGCACCCTTGGTTCCGTGGGAACTGTACAGACTGTTGAGCGTGATGTGCGGGGCATGTATTGAGCAGAAAGGACTCTTGGGAATTAAGGTGTCCTGTCAGGTAGGAATTGTTCAAGCTTTGCAGGGCAAGAATGGCTTGAGGAAGAGCTCCTGAGGTCTGTGGGAACAGCCATCGTGAGGACAGACCCTGAGAGAGTGAGAATTGGGCGTCGTCATACAACCTGACCAGCTCACATCCACGTGGAGCTTCCTGTGTCACCTCTGTGTCAGGGAAGAGACTGGCCTTGCAGTTTTCTCCTGAGAACAAGGCTGAATTACTCCAAGCTGCACAGAAGGGGAGTGTCTATTCCTGGAGGGGCCCTGGGACTTGGCTTCCACACGTCCGAGGGGACATTCATAGCTGTGTGGTCCAGTGCATCCTGCAGTTGCAGCAGGGATGCTGCCGATTGTCACTGCTGTCTGTGCTTAGAGGGGAAAGTGGCAGAGTGGCTGCAGGCATGTAGTCTGTTTGTCATTTTGATTCTAGGCAAACAAAGGCAAAAGGGACGTTGGCTGAACATGACGGATGTCTGCTTTGTCCTAAGGTTGGCAGGCTAGGTGGGCAAAATTGGATAATAGCTCTTGCGGGGACATCGTCCTATGGGACGATGCAAGGCAGTGCATGTCTTCCACTAGGATTTAGGTATTGTGGTCAGCAGAAATATAGCCCCCCAAAGCTGTCCATGTCCTCTTTCCTGGAACTTGTGAATGTGTTACTTTATATGGCAAAGAGAAATTAAGATTGCAAATAGAATTAAGGTTGCTAATCAGCTGACCTTAAGATAGATTATCCTAGATTTTCTGGAAGGGCTCAATATAATCACGGTGGTCCTTATACATGGAAGCAGCAGGTAGGAGTCAGAGTAATACGATGTGAGAGGACTCAACTGCCATCACTGCCTTTGATGATGAAGAAAGAGGCCACAAGCCAAGGAATGCAGGCGGCCCCCAGAAGCTGGAAGAGGCAGGGAATGGATTCTCCTTGAGAGCCCTTAGAGGGAACACAGCCCTGCTGAAACCTTGATGTTAGCCCAGTAAGACCCATATCAGATTGTAAGATAGTAAGTTTGGGTTGCTTTAAGCTGCTACATTTGTGATAATTTGTTATAGCAGCAATAGGAAACTGATACAGGTATCATTACCCACACTTTAGAGATGTCGAACGAAAACTTAGAGAAACCAAGTAAGTTGTCAAATCAGCGACGTTCACAAGCAAAACGACAGAGCTGTGGGTTGGTGCTAGGCTCCTGCAGCTCCAGAGTCTATGCTGTACAACCCTGTGGTGTGGCTTTCCCTCAGGAACGGGCATTATTCTCTTACTCTTTGCAATCAGATTTGGCAATGTTAGGGATGCCCATATGAACGGGAGCTGGAGGATTGCCTCGGTTGCTTGGGATGTGTCCTGACGTGGACATTGTGTCGTTGCCACTAGACATAGTCAGGAATAACTCGATATAAATGCAAAATTTGAGTTTTTGTGTGAAGGATAAAATAACAATAGAACTGACCTCAACATTTTATAAAACGGCAAGGGCTGCATCTCAGTTCAACCTGGCTTCTCGTCCCGGGAGGTGTTGAGTGCAAACTTCGGAATATTCAGAAACTGCTGAGACAGTGGCCATGAATATTTATGAAGTGTCAGCACTGGCCGGGTGCTGTCATGTTGGCTCGAGGAGCATGCTGTTCCAGAATTTGGTTGCTCTGTCCCTGCATAATGAACTCAGGGTGCCCTGACTTTAACTTCTCCATTGTCCATATGCTGAGCTGGCATTGATAACCTTCCCAGGGGGCCTCTTCTCTTATCACTGCGTTTCTTCCAAATGCCACCTGAGAGAAAGGTCACACGGACATCTCCGTCAGCTTCCCTTTTTTACAAAATGACCACACTTGTGTTTCAAACTGCCTTCCTTATAGCTCCAGGAGCTGCCTGGAGCATTCTCTGTAGCCAACACACAGGGGCCTGGTCTGGGCCTAGACCCCTGCTCCACCTCCTCTTCTACCAGAGGAACTCCATACTTACTGTTTTGTGTTTTGAGCTTCCTCACAAGGTTTTACTTCAAGAAGGCCATCTGCTGCCACAGAAAGCTTGAGAACCGTCGATACAAGGCTCTACGACGGTAAAGCCATGGGAAATGTATTCAGACAATAAGTATTGACTTTACTACATACCAGGCACTTTTCTGGCCACTGGAGCGGAGCATTAAATATTATAAAAGAGACAAAGATTCCTGCCCTCAGGAGCTTACAGTCTTAGCAATGTGAAACAGGATACCCCAAAAATGATCACTGGGAAGGACATCTGGGTGTTCCTGTGTGCTGTGCTTTCTTGGGCCCCCAAGGCTCAAAGTTAAACTGTGTAATTTCTATATGGAAAACATGTATGTTCTGGCCCTTTTCCATCATTTGATGGCCTTAGTCTGCCCCCGCCAGGCATTCTGGGGTCTCCAGGAGCTGTCCCACTTGGACTTGGGCCCCCTTCGCTGGGCACCTGCTGCTTCTCTGACCTGTGGGCCCTCCCGGGGTGGGGGCCCCTCTGGAAGCACAGCTGAGGTCTGTTCTGGGGGGAAGTGGGATGAAGACCCCTCACTTTCTGGTGCCCCCAGGGTCCTAGGGATTTGTGATAAGCACCCTTCTTTCCGCCTTGCCTCCAGGTCTTTTCTCCCCAGGATTTTGGCTGGAGTCCATGGGCTGCATCAGGGTCACAGGGGCTGGACTCACAGTCTGTCGTCCTCTGATGACTAAGGCTTTGTTCTGGCCTGACCCTGCCTGCCTGGCTCTCTTCCCTTGGGAAAATTCTCTCCCAAGAGGCTCACTGGTCAGTCCCTCCTCAGAATGGGCTTCTGCCGGGTGGTCCCACCAGTTTGCCAGACAGGCTCTGTCCTGCACCCATGTAACGGGTGAATTTAGCTTTTCCCCCTGACACATCCCTCCCTGCTCGAGTCTTGCCCTTAACCTAAGGGGAGTTCCTCTGCTTCCCAGACCGCCGTGGCATAAAGTGGACCAGCTTCCCTCTCCTTACTCGACCTCCATGCTCCCAAATGACATTGTCACTTTTAAGACAGTCACCACCAAGAACTGTGGGCAAGTCCCAGAAGAAATCTTCCAGAAAGCATCCCTAGACCTGAGGACTATAGAGGGGAAAAAGCCTTGTCTTCAGTTTGTAGGTGGAACTGAAAAACGTTCTGCACAGTAAACAGTCGAATCCTAACGGGCTGAGGCTTGGCAAGGTCTTATTGAAAGCAAACACACAATATAATGGTCAAAAGTAATTCAGTATTTACCTGAGCTTCTTGAAGAATGGCAAAGATGATCTAATCTTAATCCCTGACGTTTCCTAAAGTTCTCTGCTCTTGCCCCCGGCCCCCGTTTTCTCAGCCCCTGTCCTCTCCTCCCCACCCCCTGCTCCCGGCCTCCCCCGGCAGGGTCTGTGCCTGATGTCCTGGCACCTCCCTCCCCGCTTGGGTTGGAGGGATGAGGGAGGAGGGGAGGTTGGAAACGTGCACACTAGTGCATTTTGTCCCAGCACATTGCTTTCTTAGAATTCTTGATGATGGAGCCAATCCAAACTGCAATGCGCCCACTCTGCTTGCTTTCCCCTGGGAAGGCGCTTCTCCCTGCTTCTGTAGCTCCTAACGCTTGAGAACAAGTGTCAAGGTCTATGATGGTAGAGCTGGTATCCCGTGGCCATGGACTGACCTCCTGGCCCTCCTTCCTTAGGGAGGATTCTGTGGTGCGGAGGTGAGCTGGTAGGAACAGGCCGGGTGTTGACTTGTTTAGTCCATGAGGTGTCTTAAACATTTTTATTACACTCAAAATAGTACATTTCACGTAACAACCTAGGTGTCTAGCTTATCTTGAGAAGTCGGGCCATTTGGTGACTCTGCGTCCCCCCGGAGCAGTCGGCTGAGAAGGTCCTTAGACCAGTCTTGTTCCCTCAGTTCACAGGCCCGCGTGGCCCCTGCACTCCTCTTCCCATGCAGTCCCGGGAGGCATGCGAGTTTTCAAGCCCTGCCTCTGTCGTAATGGCTTTGGAATAACTTGAGCTATTAATAGAGCTCCCGTTTATTTCCTCTGGGCCACACACATTTTGACCCAAGTAAGAACTGTATACCCAGGCGTTCAGAAGGAGAGGAACTCTATTTATGTAGTAGTGGGGAAAAGAAGGAAAGGGTGAAGGCCTCAGTTGCCCACCCTACCTTCTATTCCCGCTGCTGGTCCAAGTCAGGGAGGGATTCTGTCGTCAGCTCCCTTTCTCCCGATGCATGTGGCTGAGGCTAGAGGTGACGGTGTGGCCCCTCTTGGACCCAGTCCTGGCTGCCCTGGACACCGTATCTCTTGCTCGGCTTGAGCTTTGGGTCCATGCTGAGCTTCAGGCACCAGCAGACACCCCCACTGCTCCCACCAGGCACAGCCTTCTTGGAGAGCTTTTCTCAGTTCCCTCCACCTGAGCAAGGCAGCGCTCCACGAGGCCCTGGGACTAGGGGACTGGCATCGGGGAAGCAAGATACCAAACCCTCATGGGGGTTATTTCCTCCTAAGAGTCAAGTGAAAGTAGATACTTAATTACTTCTGGCTTAATTTTTCTTTCTTATTTGGGGAGACACATTTTGTACAGTAGAATTCAGAAACACTTCTGGGGTTAGGTTAGGTTGTGCTGAATGGTATAAAATTTTCTTTCATTAATTATGCATTTTAAAACAAGACATAGACCCTCTCTAAACCATGAATGCTTCAGTATGATTTTTAAAATTTTTAATTTTGAAATAACTGTAAATGCACAGGAAGTTGCAAAAACAGTGTAGAGATTTGTGTACCCTTTACTCAGTTTCCCCCAATGTCAATATCTTACATATTTCTAATATGCTGTGGTTTGAATGTTTCCTCTGAAAGTCATGTTGGAACTTAATCCCCATTGTAACAGTATTAAGAGGGTAGGAAATCTGACTGTGGTATGTGAGAGGTGGGACCTTTGGGAGGTGGTCGGGATTAGATGAGGTCATGATGGTGGGGCGTTAGTGGCTTTGTAAGAGAAAGAACAGAGACCTGAGTGAGAACACTCAGTGTCCTCGCCACGTGGTGCCCTTTGCCACCTCGGGACTCTGCAGAGAGTCCCCACCAACAACAAGCCCCTGACCAGATGCAGCCCCTCAACTTGGACTTCCTGACTTCCAGAACAGTAAGGAATTCAGCTCTTTCCTTTATACCCAATCTCAGGCATTCAGTTATAGCAACAGAAAATACGTTAAGATATAGTACAATATCAAAACCAGGAAATGTACACAGGTTCAATCCACAGACCTTATTCAGATTTCATGCACGTGTATGTGTGTGCATGTGTGTGTGTGTGTGATTATGTTGAGATCTATCCAAGCTGTTGTGTGTATCGATAGTTCTTTTTTATCGCTGAGTAGCATTCGTCATATGGGCACACCACCTATGTTTAACTGTTCACCCCTTGAAGGACATGTGGGGGTTGTTTCCAATTTTTGGTTGTTATGAATAAAGCTGCTATGAATGTTCAAGCACAGGTTACTGTGTGGACATTCTAATATGACTTTTTGCTTCTAATTTTCAAGGAAAAAAATACATTATTCTTTTTAGGGAAATTCCCATAAAAAGACTGACTCCTGACTTGCCTTTAGCAACCAAGCCCCCATCCTCTCCTTGCCTCCCCTGTTAGATTCATTCACTCAAAATACTTTCACTGAGTGCTTATTATAGGCAGGGAGCCCTGTGCACAGGCCTGCGACAGACTCTGCTGCATGAAGCACATATTCTAAACACAGACAGATAAGATCCATCGGATAAGCGCCAGAGAAAATAGAACTGAGGGAGAGGTGGAGAGCAGGATTGGCCAGCAGTAGGATAGTGGAATTGGATGCAGGGTTCCCATGAATTTTAAATATAAATAAAGAGCCCTACTTCAGGCCAACTTTTTAGGGCCGTAGTTCCAGCACCTGATACAGTGTCCTCCGGCTGTCTGTGGGATGCTTTGGTGGGGAACTTTGAGAGGCCTTGCCTCTGGGCTTTTACCCACACACTTGCTTGGCAAGCGCAGTCCTGGCTCTGTGGTTGCCCAGGGTTCTGTCTCCTCTGAACCGGGCCCCTTGGGAAGAGTCTTCCTCAGTTCCTGCGAGGCTGCTGGGCTCAGGGCACCTCTGGAGGCAGCTTGCACTAGGGTTTGCCTTTGGAGCCTGAGGCACATGTACCGAATCTCCTCTCTAGGGCAAATCCAGTCCTCTGAGGACCCAATCAGACTTTAAAGAGACAACTTCTAAATCTTTTCTCTTTAGTAAGGAACTCCCAGATCTCCCAGTAAGATTGAAGCAATAAATGCATTTTGATTTGATATTCAGTTCTTGCCTAAGCGTTGTCTCAGGATTAGTTCACCTGCTTCCCTCACCTTTGTTCTCTTCTGTCTTTGTCCTCTGGGGTCTCACATGGGCGAAGCCTTGTGCTTGGGAAGGCCACACACATTTCATTCTCTGTGCAGATGAGCAGATGATGTGGGCTGAAACAGTTGAGCTCAACAGGGGAGGGCAGGACAAGGGCTGTGGGGGTGAGGGTGAGAGATTAGCAGTTCCCCAAAGGCCTGCAGCACTCCGGCCCTGAGAACGGCTGGCTCTCAGCCATCGGCTCCCTTGCCTTGATAGCCCGCCCAAATCCTCCTTTGCCTTCCAGCAAGGAGAAACATTGGAAATTCCATCGGAGGAGGCGAGATCCCTCTTGCAGCAGAGGATTCCTGTAGCAGGAAGCCTGATGTGGACCCTGGCCCACACCTCCGGGGGGGTCACAAACTCAGAAATAGACAAGGGCTGCCTGTGGCTGGAGGGTCCTGTGCAGCACCCAGCAGGGAAGTGGTGAGCTTGGCGGTAGACTTGGAGGAGCTGCATGAGGGTCTTAAGGCCCAGGCTGCTGCTCTCAGGGGAGGCTGCACTGCTCCTCCTCTTCTGGGGCATCCGGCTAAGTGACACTCCCAGGGCCTTGGCAGGAGCTGCGTAACCAAGATGGGCTGATGGAACGCAGGTGGAAGTAGAGTGGTCTGGCCCACAAAGTCTCCCCTGCAGGATTCATTCTCTCTCTCCCTGCCCCTTGTTCCCTGAGGACCTGGTGAGCTATGCGTTGGGGATGGTGGCACCTGTAAAGAGGAGCAAGCAGGGTCCCTGAAGGAAGGTGTGCAACAGAGTCTCCCACCTCCCTCTCCTCTCCCCAAGGAATGAGCTGGAAACAAAGCTTTGTAGTGTTAAGGCGAGGCTTCAATGCTGTTCCTGACACTGGGAAGCCCTCCTGACAGATGCAGCCCTCTGAGGTTAAAGGACTAGACAGGCAGGACCTGGTGGGATCCCCTGTCAGCTGAGTTTCCTTTTCCTCTGAATCCTAAACGCTTGCCCCAGTAGCATCACTCTAGGCACAGAGCAAGGAGGATGCTAACAAGGGTCTTAGATGTTATTTTCAGGTTATTTCCTCCATATGCCTCCCTGGTCTCACTTAAGAACAGTGTAATCCTTAGCTGAATATAAAAGTAATCCATGTTCAGGGTAGAAAATGTGGGCCATGCATAAAATTAGAAAGAAGAAAATAAAAACCACCCGTTACTTCCTTATTCAGAGATAATTACTGGCAACAATTTAGTGTTCTTTTTTAGTCCTGTATGTACGTATGTGTGTGTGTGTATGTGTGCGTGTGTGTTAGATAACAAATATTAATATTTATATATAACTTCTCATTATATTACGTTGTGAGCATTTTCTCTGCCATTAAAAAACTTGAAGGATAGTTTTACTGGGTAAATAACAATTAATGGCTATATTCTAAGTT
>NW_012148563.1:838345-939403 GCF_000956105.1 Propithecus coquereli | reverse complement strand
TGTATGTGTGCGTGTTAGATAACAAATATTAATATTTATATATAACATCTCATTATATTATGTTGTGAGCATTTTCTCTGCCATTAAAAAACTTGAAGGATAGTTTTACTGGGTAAATAACAATTAATGGCTATATTCTAAGTTATTTAAGCTTTCTGTTGCTGGTTGTCTAGGGTTGCTTATAATCCACTATAAGGAAACTGTGCAGAGCATCTTTATTCAGATCGCTGCTGGAGTCCCGAGATACACCTCCAGGCTAGATTCTCTGGAGTAGAATTAGTGGGTGGCGGAATATGACAGTCTTAAGTCTTTTTGAACCTGTGGCTGAACTACTTTCTGGAAAGATTATTTGATTTATACTCTTATCACCTGAGCATGAGGGGGGCTATCTTCACTCTCTTGAGAATTGAGAATACTTCTGCTTAATTATTTTGTTATGTTACCTTATTGAAGGAGTCGATAGAAATGGAAATCTTATTCTGAACCACTGGTTCTTAATTTATTTGGGAGGGCATATAGATTCATTTAAGATCCTAGAAGAAGACATGGACCCCTAGCTTTCCTTTGTCCTCTGGCCCACGCACATATCCAGTGTTTAGAATGGATTGATGGGGGGGCAGGAGAGTGAGATGGGTGGATGAAGACACCTGTGAGGAGTGGTGGAGGCTGGGAGTGGGTGGGGACAGAGAGGATGGAGGGGAGGGCACACGGCTGAGCAAGAGTAAGGGGCCCTGGCGACCACCCAGACCGAGTGAGCAGAGAAATTGAGGATCACTTTTTGGGCTTTGGACATTTCAAATTATTATAAGTTGTTACCACTGAGCCCAGATGCTCACCGCCTCACGATTCTGCCCCCAGAATAATTTTCCTTCCTCCTTCTCTCCTGTCCTTCTGTGTACGTTCACTGTCCACGAGCCAGGCCTTGTGTTAAGTGGTGAGAGTACAACACTGACTACACCTGCTGGCCACTCCCTCACAGGATGGGGAGAAGACAAACAACAAACAAACAAATTAAAAACTAAATAGAGCTTCAGCTCGATAAAGTGTCACGAGGAAGGAGATTGGGCGCTGTGCTAGAGAATGCTGAGGGGTGCATTAGTTATCTATGGCTGTGCAATAAATTATCCCAAACTTAGCAGCTTTAAACAACAAACATCTATGATCTCAGTTTCTGTGATCAGAAATCTGGGAGCAGCCTAATTGAGTGATTCTGACTCAGGGGATCTCTTGAGACTTCAGTCCAATTTTCCCCTGGGCTGAGATCTCATCTTAAGGCCCAACTGGGGACTGAAGGATCCACTTTTGAGCTCACTCATGTGGTTGTTGACAAGCTTCACATCCTCGTGGGTTGTTGGACCAAGGGCCTCAGTTCCTAGCTAGATGTTGGCAAACGTCCCCCACATTTGAGCCTCTTCACTGGGCAGCTCATCACATAGCAGCTGCCTTCTCCCAGAGCAAGTGAACCGAGAGAGAGAGCGAGAGGGCAAGAGAGAGTGCACCCAAGATGGAGCCGCAGTCTTTTATAACCTAATATTGGAAATGATGGTCCCTCACTCCTGCTATATTCTATTCACAGTCTCTAAGTCCATCCATATTCAAAGGGAGGGGAACTAAACTCCACCTTTTGAAGAGAGGAATAGCAAAGAATTTGTGGACATATTTTTTTAAACTACCACAAGGGGAGGCTGCTCATGCCAGGGAAAAGGAGGAGTCTGTTGCCAGAGTAGCACCTTCCAAACTCCTGAGGGGTGTTGGATTCAGGGCAAAGGACTCTGGAATCAGACACATTGAGTCTGAGGAGCTGGAGGGGCCTTGAGGGAAGAGGAGTGAGTCCCAGCTGTTCGGAAGTTGTCACGAAGACAGCGGTGAATGGGGCTAGAGGCTCCACCACGGAATACCCTTAAAAGGCTGGTGCAGGACACTGGCAAGGATTGAGGAAGCTCTTGCTTGATGCAAGGAAGCACGAAATAAATAAAAACTAGTTTTGTTGTGAGCTAAGCTGATTTTTTATTCTTTCTTTAAATTGGAAAATAGAGAAGTAAAGGATGTACAAGTTAGGGTTACAGTTAGTTGATGAGGCTGGGAAGGGATCACCTGTGTCCCCAACTGGGGACTGCTCAAAAGCCCTTCGGAGAGAAAGGGACAGGCGGACCTTGAGGAGTCAGGCCCCTTCGCCTCTTGCCAGCAGCCCTGGCAACAGGTTTACAGGGTAGGTGAAAAGTGACAGAATCATCTGTTGAGATATTAATTTAAGTTTTCTTTTACCTCTGTGAAGGGGTCAGGAAAAAAGAGAGACATTCTTCTACCCCTTCTCTACCCCTGCCACCCTTTTCTGCTTTAAGTTCCAGAAAATTTGGATACCCTTAGCACCCACATCAGAATTGAGAGGCTTTTGTTTTAGCAAACTGCTAAGCTGAGCATCCCTGAGGTCACGTGGGGCAGATGTGGGACACAGATGGGTGTGGCCAAGTTGTTCTACCCAACATGGAAAGGGGCGCCTTACCTGGCTCCCACAGCAGGAGGGAGCTGGCTGTGCATGGCTGGATGGTGCTTCTGGGGGTGACTGGACTCCCTGCTCAGAACATTCTGACCTGGGTGGAGACCCTCGCGTCCATACTCAGACTCTGAGCCTGTCTCAGGTGACCAGGGGGCGTGGACACGAGAAGACCCAGATGCAAGCTTCTGGAAAATTGCAGTTCTGTGGGCTGGGGAAGGACACTTAGAAAAGGCTGCCACTGAGTCTGCCAACAGCCCAGTAGCAGGGGCAGAGAGCCTATCTCCATCCCTGGGGTCTGGACAAGACTTGTCCCTTGCTCCAGCCAGTAGAATGTGGCAGAAATGGAGGTGCGCTAGCACTGAGTCAGGCCTCAGGAGACAGTGGGCACTTCGACTCTAACTTGGGAAAAGCCACTGCCACGAGGACAGTCTAGACTCGCCTGCTGGAGGGTGAGATGCGGTGTGGAGGAGAGCTGGGGGGTCCAAGCCAAGGCCATCAGAGACCAATCAGCCCACAGTTGACACCTCAGCTGACCTGAGCGACCCAGGCCGTGATCAGTGCCGCCGGGCTCAGTCACCCTGTAGACTTGTGAGAAATAATAAGCTGTCATTGTTTAACATGCGTGGGTTTGGGGTGGCTTATTATGCAACACAGTTGACGGATGAAGCTTGCACACCTGGGCAGTCCTGAATCCTCCAGCCATATCCCAAACAAAACCAGACACTCATTAAACCCCAAAGCAACTAGTTTTCTCATTATTTTTTTTAAAATAAATTTTTAATATCTGAAGCCTTCATGGCTCTCAGTAGAATTCTTCCCAGCACAACATTCTGTTTTAATAATATAACGTCCAGGACTCAGATGCACCAGACGCAACAACTGATGAATGTTGAAAGCTCCACTGGTTTCATTTCCCGGATCCCAGTTGATCTATGTTTCTTTTACAGAATTATAACCTCTGTATATTTATCCCAAAGAGAGCTTAAATCAGGCGCTTCATTATCTGGCATTCTTGGGGAAGCGCACTGCCAACCAGATGCTCTGTAGACTCATGCTCCTCTGGCATCTGGTGCACCCTACAGCCAGAACTTCTAAACTAACACCTAAGTTGTGCTCCAAGTAGTCTTAACGCTTTCTTTTCTCTGTCAGTTTTTTTACAGAAATAGTGCTGAGAGGCAGGTATCCGCGCCTGGTTCCTGCCTCCTTGAGGCTCAGGACTGTGTTGCATTGCTGGCATTTGGCTCCTAACATACTGGTTTTTAGTCTTTCAGTTATCAGCAGAAACAAAGGATATATTTTTACCTGGGGGTCTTTGAATGTCATAGCAAATTAAACTGTCATAGTTCTGGTAAAGGAATAGGCTAATATTTCTGGGAAAAAATATGAAAAAGCAATGAATGCACTAGATTCTTCTGCAGTAGGATTAGGATGCTGAAGTGAACACTATTGACTTCCTTTTTAATTTTTTAACGCCTTTCTGTTTTATCAAGAAACTGAGCTTTAAGAGGAATAAAACAAAGTGCACAGAGACAAAAGGAAAAGAAAACTATAATCTCTTTGATTTCTCACAGTAAGCTTTAGAAGTTTAGCCCTCCTGCACAGCAGCAAGTAGGAAAAAATGCCGTGGCCTGAAAGGGGAAGACAGGGAACAAGGATATTCCTAGGCAGCGGGATAGGTTTCTGGGTTACAGATATTTTTCCGTCAGGATGTCAGGAAGCTAAATAATGTTAACCACTGGGTCCAAAGGCAGTGACACTATGGATTTTAGAATGAGGGCATAGTTGAAACACCAGCAGTTATGGTTTCACTATCTAGATCTCTCTGGAGAAAGAGAGTCATGTTGAAAAGCCAGAGGCCTCCCACCAGGATGAAAAAGAACAACATTTGATTTGAAAAGTAAAGTGAAATTGAAAAATCCAAACAGTGAGCCATAGTTCTGAGGTTTCCAAAGAATGCAAATTAAAATTTCAGGTGCTTATGAAAATGTCTGTTCTTGGGATTTGTTCTATATTTATACCCCCATAGCCTGACCTGGGAGAGGGAGTCAGACTATTTCAAAGTACTTCCTTTCCAAAACATCCTTAGCAGAGGATGAAAGGAACAAGGCAGGGAGACTGAATGAGGACGCCAAGATTTCAGGGGAGATGAAGAGAGGCCACCATGATCTGAGTGGGCAGAAGGCATCCTGGAGGGACACAACAAAGTCCAGTTTCCAGTGTGGCTGGAGCTGGTGCCTCCTGGGTGAGCACAGCTAGCAGCCCACAGCCCATGCCATGGCTGCTGGGGAGGGAAAGGACATGACTGAAGACCACCTTTGGTCTAGGAACTCTGCTAAGTGCTTTTGCATTCATGATCCTCTTCAACCCTAAAAAGAAACCTTATCATATAGCACTAGTTACCCCCAATTTGCAGATGAAGAAATTGAGCATCAAAACAGTTTTGTAACATACCCACCCAAGCGAAGAAGCAACGTTGGGATTTGAACTTGGGCCTCTGTTGCTGCAAAGCCTGTGGCTCTGCCAGAAGACATGGACGAGAGGTATTAGAAAACAGAGTCCACTGGCTCTGGATAAATGAACCCTTTCCTCCCTTTTCCTGACCTGAGAAACGTGTGTGTTTGTCAGACGAGGTATGTTTGAGGTGTATGTGGCTATCTCTGGAGGCAGGTTGTTGGGGCACCGTCTGCACTTGGAAGGTAGAGGTGAGACCACCTGGGGGGCAGAGAGGTCTGTGGACAGAGGCCTGGGCACACTCACACCTGTGGTTGGAGGGGACCGACACTGGGCCGGGGTGAACCCAACCCTGTCCAGGCCCTCGGGTGCATGTGCGCTCCTTTCTCAGCTCTGCAGTGGGGACGCGGTGGAGAAGGTGGGCACGCGGTGGTGCTGTGGAGATGTGCCCGAGAGCATGTGCAGGGAGACTGATGCTGACAGTCATCAGGCTTCACTGAGAGGTGAGAGGCAAGAGGAAGAGTCAGGGTCTCAGAGTAAAAGAACACTCTGCGTGATGCTGGTCGCAGGGGGAGACGCACACGTGTCCTCCCCGCAGCCATGGCAGGGGCAGTGCTTAGAGCTTATGCTCAGCAAGAATTTCTTAAACTGGACATTCACTAGTTTTCATTGTGTTAATTCATTTAGTCAGTCAACAAATGCTTATTGGCATTCTGCTAGGAGCTGGGCCAGACAGTGACAAGATCGGGTCCTACCATAAGTATGGATGTTTTAGGAGGAGACAGGCGCACAGACAGGCCCTGAGAGAGGATGCCATGAGGTCTGTGACCTGAGGGCCCTCCTCCCCATTCCGTGATGTCCTCTGGCTTTCTTTGCTTTCACCTGCTGAGGAGAAATCGCTTAACTGATCTGCCATGTCCCGAAAGGTCTGCCTCCTGAATGTGTTTTTCCTTACACTTCTTCCATCCTGCGACGGGACCAGGCAGGTGTCTCCTTTTCCACACCTTCTGGAACACCTCTGCTGAGCCATGGCCTTCCTTCACCCCTTTCCATCTCCTGTAGGACGCCTGGCAAGGCTGGTCCAGGGGTTTAGATTTAAGCCTAACCCAGGAGTTTTATTTTAACTCTTGCCTGAGAGCCTTGTGTGTGGGGGGGTATCTGGTGCGTCTTCATCAATGAAAGGGGGTCACAGCTGTGCCCACCTCATAGGACAGCTGTGAGGGTCCCTCGAGAGAGTCACATAAAGCTTAGACCACGCACAGAGTAAGTACCAGGTGACCAGCTACTTGTAAAGTAACCTTGTTGCCTCTTTTGCCATTGTTTTTGAGTCTGTTCCCACTAGGAGGGAATCCTGTGGCTAGCAGATGAGCAGTAGCCAAGGTGCTGGCATTCCTCCAGCCCCTGACCACAGTGACAGACCCGGGAACTCTCCTGAGCAAGGATGAGACAGTGTCTAAAGCAGAGAAGTCAGGATTATGTTCTGGGGGTCTATGCTGCGTGCCCACTCTGGCCTTGGAATGCTCACAGAAAAAGGAAGAAGGAAGGTGGAGGGCACTACATTTATAGAGCATCCAACTCATGTCATTCTCAAAGTAAAATCATGAGGCACAGGGGCACAGGGATGCATGCAGGTCATACCCCTTCTCCCAATGTCACGCAGCCATCGTGATATTGTCTCCCAATGTCAAGCAGCTGTCGTGACGCCCCAGCCCCCAGCGAAGCTCCCCTCTCTCCACTACCCCAGGCTCCTTCCCAGGGGATGGGGGCCACCAACCCTTCTAACTCGAAAATGCTGTTTTCTCTCCTTCTGCCTCAACAGAGGCAGAAATATTTTTCTTTGGGGATGAAATGAAATGAAAACTTCCTGCGTTTTGGTGTTATGCCTCTTTACCCCTTTGAAATACCAGGCTCTTTGCTATTTCTGCTTTTAGCTGAGATACTGTGCAAAGGTCGAAACATGTTACAGGATTGTCCCGAGAAGGTTTGTGGGTCGATAACGTAAGATGGAAGCTGATTCTTCCATCCAGCCTGACTTTAGCACTTTTTATCTGGGTTTTGGATTTGTTCATATTCATATTTGCTCCTCTGCCCCCTCCTGCTGATTTTGGACTTTGTTTTTTGGAACAGGTGCTTCATAATGTCAACATCACAGCAACGAGTTACTGTTCATGAACAACCTTCCCCCTCAAAAGTGTACTTTTAGCTGAATATTTGTGCTTCTGCAACAAGGACATTTGAAAAAAGATGCTCATCTGTATTTTTATACAGATGGTCCCTGACTACGATGGTTCAACTTACAATTTTTCATCTTTACAATGGTGTGAAAGTGATACGCATTTGGGGGAAACCGTACTTTCAGTACCCATAAAACCATTCCGTTTTTCACTTTGAGTACTGTAATTCTATAAATTTCATGACATGTTCAACACTTCATTATAAAACAGGCTTTGTGTTAGAGGGGCTTGCCCAACTGTAGCTAATGTAAGTGTTTTCAGCATGATTAAGCTGGGCTGGGCTAAGCTGTGATGTTCAGTAGGTTAGATGCATTAAATGCATTTTCAACCTGTGATATCATCAACTTACCATGGGCTTATCGGGATGTAACCCCATTGTAAGTGGAGGAGCATTTGTGTATATCTCTCTCTGATAATTTCCAAGCAAACTAAATGTGCAGGTAAGTAAATCATAGCCCCCATCTGTGGAATATTATATAGCCCCTGCAAAACAACACAGCACTATGGGGACCACTTAGTGCACTGGGTGGAATAACAAAAGTGTGCAGCTTCCACCTCCAAGTAGCTAATGTTCTGAGTTATTCACAGTCCACAGAGCCACCATTTATTGAACATCTACTACATGCCAGGCACAGGGCAAGGTGTTTTCATGTGCCTTTCTCAGTAATGCTCGTGGCAAACTTGAGGTAGACATCATGACTGCTGTAGCTGGAAGTGTTCAGACCAAAGGTCAATGTCGGGGTATGTGGGAGAAATGCCTGTGTCTGGCAGAGATTTGGGTGACAGAACACTGGTGTCTGTTCCCACTTAAGCCTCCATGATCCAGCTGTGACTCTTACGGGTGAACCCCCAACCCCCTAGGAGCGGGATCCCAGTCACCTCTCTCTGGACCCTTCCTAGCTCCCGTCACAGCCCTGGCAGCAAAGCACCTCTCAGTCCACTGAAACCAAAGGATGTGTCTGGGAGAGTTGGCCTGAGTTCACAGGCCAAGACTTTATTTTTGAAATGTAAAGAGGTGATACACAAACAATGCACAGAATTCAAGGGTTTGAGAGTAAACGTTATGTCCCTTTTCCGCTGGCCCCAGACCCCCACGTCCCAGGTTCCCTTCCCTAACGGCAATCCCTGCTACAGTTCCTTGTATCACCTTCTAGAGACAGTTCGAGCATATAAAACATTCTAAGTATGACTATCCTTCACCCTCCTTTTACACTCACAAACTACACATTTTTTTCAAACAGTTCCCTCCTACTCCAGTACTTAATGCTGCATCTTAGAGCTCATTCCACGTCAGGGCATATCCATCTGCTTCCTTCTTTCCTAAAGCCTGCACAGGTTCCATTTACTGATTTATTTGAATATTGCTTATTGAAGGATATTAGGTTGCTCCCAATTTTCCTGATGCAAACATTGCTAACATGAATATCCACAGACACATGTCATTTCAATACATGGGTGACCCATGGGATACCCTCCTGGAAGAGAAATTGCTTTGTCAAAGGACATGAGAATTTTAATTTGGACAATCTTTCCAAGTTGAGGCTGACACACTTTGATCCCCTAATGGTGTTTGAAGCAGTCTCCAGACTGCTCACATCCTGGACCAAACACACGGTCCTTGCGGTGTGGACCTAGAAAACTCACTGCCCCTCCACGAGTCATGGTTTCCAAGGCCATAAAGGTAATGTCACTTACCCAAGCAGTGTCACAACTTCTGCAGAGACTGTGTTAGGAAGCCTTCAGTGCTATGCTTTGTGGACTGTGAAGCCTTTGGCAGTGTGTTTTGTCTACTGGAAAGCTTATTGGGTGTGCTGCTCATGGCCAGCGTGGAGTTCTGTCCTCTTTCCCATGCTAGGTTCTGCTCTGTGGGAGTCATGATGTCCCTGTGCACCCTCAGAACCAGATAAGGGGCTGAGTAATTGTGCTACAGTGGAAAGGATTTGTGGAAATCACGGGCTAGTCTGATGCCCCCTTAATACCGCAGGCCGAGACCAGGCCAGCGAGGCACAAAGCGCTGGGTGCGTCACCCCTGCAACCTGGACGTGCTGGCGAATTACAGGGATGTTACCCTCAGTGAGTAAAGACTAAAGTGACTGCTGAACCCCATCTATCACACCTGTGAAAAGCTGCTTGGCTGCAGAAGACCACTGCGGGAGCTGGGAACTATAAATTGCAAATGTTCATGTTGGCCTTTTGGGAAGAAAGAATGAGCTGAATTTTAATGTGATCATTATATTCAGAACGAAGTTGTTAGATGAGCGCCTATTTTCTGGTTAATACACTGATAACATAAAATGTCAGTCAACACAGAAGTGTATAAAGTGTGAAACGCCCCAATTCCTCATCCTCATCCCAGCCTCACCACCTACGTGGAACAGGAGGGGACAGTCATGTGTTCATCCCTTTGAAGGCTTTTTTCTGTGCATGTTAAAAACTATGTGCATAAACATGTATATATAACTAGACATATAACCTTTTTACAAAAACAGAACCTCACTAACACAATGTTCTGCAGCCTGATTTTCTTCACTGGATGATGTCTTAATAGAGGTTGGTGATTTTGAGCTTGAGCTCCTAAAACAAAAGACATGATGTTTGCATTTGTCTAGTGCTCTGTGCTGATCTGCATATGCAGAGCGTGGCGTTGGGTCTTCAAGGCACACTCACCACGCAGGGGCATCTGGCCATATCCCGAGAGAAGCGACTGAGCAAAGGATTTTTGTCTTAGGGAACATAACAGAGCTCAAGAGGCATGACAGTCATCTTCATATATCTGAAGGCTTGTCAGAGGGAAGAGCTATTGTTCTTCCGGTGGCCCTGGACTAGGGCTGTGACTGCGACCAGCTGGTAGAAGCTTCAGGGAAGCCTAGAGCAGCAAATCCTGAACAGCATCCTAATGGCGCCAGCTTTGAGTCAAACTGCCTGAGTCCAGCCTTGACTCTCTACCTAACAGCTGAATAAAGTCTCTGTGCCTCAGTTTCCTCATCTGTAACACGAAGTAAGCGAGCACCTATTCTGAGCTGTTTCTGTGACAAGTGAGATCTCTGTGCTATTTTTATTTGCTGGATATAAAAGATGGACTCACACCTTTTCACCTTCGCAGGTGTCTGTGACCATAATAAATGCTACTTTCATAAAGTCCTGTGTGTATCCCGTTATCCACCAATTACAATTTTGTTTAAGAAATAAGCAAGTAATACAAGTCTTTGGGATTCCATACCGAGGACCATTTCCTGTTCACACGCTCTTTCCTTCAAGAATCCTTACTTGCCAGATTTCTGGGTTAAATTAAACTTTATTCTCACCCAGTATTTTCAGTCTCCAGCAGAATCAATGGCAACCCTATATGCACAGACCAGCGAAATAACATTCCTTACCCACCCAGTCTGGGAGAGCACACCGTCATCCCCATGCACTGCCATCCCCTGCCCCCAGGAGGATGCCAGATGCAAGGGAGTTTCCTTTCCTTGGCTGGTCTTCTAAGCAAAGTGAGGGATTCTTGGGGCGTGAGTCATCTGTCCTGACTCCAGGAAGTATTGCACAGCCAGGACCCTCTGGGGAAGAGGAAAAATGAAAAAGAGGCTGAACTCACAATTTTCTGTCTCTGAGAAGGGCTCCCAGCCTCTGCTCATCTTCTCCAGAGTCTGACACGTGGGGGCTGGAGTTTTCAAAGTGAGACTTGAGGATGTGGGGTCACATTCGTAACCAGCAATGTAGAGCCCAGGGTTGTCACGAGACCCAGGAGAAGAGGGGAGCCTTTGTCCCTCTTGTCTCTGCCCAGGCCCAGAGCCACCTCTGATGGTGGGTATGGCTCTGAAGGGGCACAGCTTGAACTTTCAGGAAGAACCCACCCCCTCTCTTCAGAGTCACCAGGCCATCCCAGGGGCTTCAGGAAACACAGCTTTCCAAGGAGAATGAGAAAGTTCCAGCCTGGATTCCCTGAATGCAAATATTCCCTATTGAGAAAAGAGCCTATTCAAGGACAAATCTGCTTCATTCTGAGTTGTAAGCAAATCACTACTCTCTGTGGTCAGCAGACAGTAGTTCTGCCAGTTTGTTATATGGGAAATATGTAATTTAAGAGGTAGACATGTCCATTACCAAAGGATTCTTTGCTTTGCCATGCAGTTCTTTACACAGGATTGCATAGGGTTTTTGAAGGTTTGCTTCAAGGTCCTTAGCTACTTGGATAGCAGGAAAAGCCTGCAATGTCAAAGTCATTGTCACTTGAGCTCAGTCTGGGATGAAGGAAAAGACCCTCTGGAATTGCCATCCAAGTCTTACATCTTGGGTGGTCTTACTGACAAGCTAAGTTCCAAGTTTTGGGTTCCGCAGAACCCAAAGCCTTAGGACAACAGTTCGGGCTTCTTTGTCACTTAAGCGTGGGAATGCATACATGGGTTTCTTTACTGTGAATCTTCTCAGGGCTTTGCATATGAATGCTAGCTTTGTGGGTGTCCTGGAGCCAGTCCTGTTACTGTTTCTATGATCTTATGTGACTGTGTCACCCTATGGATTTGCATCTATTTTTGCTGGCCCTGTTCTGAGGAATCTGATTAGGTGGCTCATCACTGATCATGCTCCACAAATACTTCTCTGAGTACTACTAATAGTTCCCATCTGTGAAATGCAGGTGATACTAGTAACTTACGTCGTCGTAGTCTGAGGATTCTTTCACTCACTCATTCAACAAATGATTATGTATCAACCAGGCACTGTCCTCAGTGCAAGGAAATAGTGCAGAGGAAGCATCTCACAGATATTCAACAAATATTGTCTCTTACTCTCCCAAATCAGTGAAAAGAAGGGAAGAGGTGTTCTTGCCTTATAAATATCCCTTCCCCCTCCCCTGGGGTTTTCTTGTACCACTGTCACATCTGCGATTAAGGATTTCCAATGCGAGGAGGAAAAAGGTTGCAAGATACTCTCCAGTGAATTATCGCCTGAACAAAGTGCTTGCAGATAACATCCTGTAAAAGCACTGTGTGAGGAGCAGTTATGGAGCTTCTGCTCCAAGGATTTATGTGTCTCACAGCCCTCTGAGTACTGTGTTTGCCAGGGCACCTCTCCGAGGCCATACCCTTACAGCAGTCCTGCAGCACCGGGGCTCAGCACACACCACGCAGCTGCCCTTCCTTTTCAGGACTCTCTCTGTGGCCTGTGACCTAGGGTAGCCTTGGACACCAAACAGAAATGCAAGTCCTGGGATTTGTGCTGGTCAGGGGAGTTGAGGACATGGTTCCCACTTTGCTTACAATAAAGAAAACTGATTTCAAAACTGACTGCTGCTAAAATCCCTTGATTTTCCCCAATACCTTAATGAGTTTTGGAAAATGCCAAGGTGGGGCTGTAGTGCAGTTTGAAGGGTGTGTGTGTGGTGGGGACTAAACTGTGCTACTAGGAACTAGGAGATTGGAAACTGGCTGGGGGAGGCAGCAGGGAGGTTCATGGAGGCAGCTGGGCACTGGCTAGGAGGAATGCCCTGTGTGAGACATGCCCAGGTCGGGGAGGTCTGGCATTGAATGCGGAGTTTTCTGCCTCATGGAGGGCCACTAATGGCCTTGTACTGGGTGCCGTGGAGACAGTGGGAGAGGCATGTGTGCAGCAGGGTGCAGCAGATGGAGGAGGGAGGCTGGCAGGGGCTGCAGCAGAGTGACGCATTGGGTTTCTTTCCTTATCTCTATGTTCCCAGGTAATTTTAAATTTGACTGTCAAGGGAAAAGCTACATACATGGAAATGCTCCTCACATCACTTATAATGGCAAAAAATTAGAAGCTCTGGATGTCTAACCATATCGGAATGGTTAATTAAATATCAGCATTTAATAGTCGTGGACTATTATGCAGTCAATAAAGCAGATTGTTATGAAGACTATGGAGCAACATGGGGAACAATTATGGTATATATGCAGGACATAGCCTCTTACATGCAGTATGATGGCAGCTAAAGACATCTAGCATCAAGCTATTGATCCCCTATTTTCCCTTGATCAGGGAAGAATGGGCTCTAGAACTAACAGAGAAGTGCTTGTTCTCTTTGAGAGTGTGGTACCCTGGGGTGATGGAGCAAATGCATGCACAATGAGAAATGAGGGAAAATTCTAAATAAGTGGCCAAAGGTAAATATTTCATGACAACATGTGAAAGTTCTATAGGATATACAGACAGGGAGCAGTGGATAGAGGATACAAGAGAACAGCTGGCTGGGGACTGACCCTGCATATCACCAATAGGCTGGGAGGAACACATGCAAGTCAGAGCAGGGAAGCAGCAGTTCTGTGTGGAGGTCATGTGGGTGCCTTCTTGGGTTCAAGTCCTGGCTTCCCTGCTTACCTGTGTGTGTGAGACCCTAGGCAAGTTCCTTAACCTCTTTCTGCCTCAGTTTCCTCATTTGTAAAGTGGGGATAACAGTAGCACTTACCTCCTAGCATGTCATGGGGGCTGGATGAATCAATGTAGAAAATCACTGAGAACTGGTATGGCTAATAACAGGCATTATTGTTAGCTATTGGCATTATCGCGTTATTTTTTCTAGATTTGACATTTTTAATAATGTATTAATATTGCATGTATAATTATAATGTCTAAACATAAATAAGATAATGTTCAATGTGTTAGTCTAGATCCTCCAACATGGAGAAGTTGTCACCTTGGTTGTCACTGGCAGCCATCTCGTGAGGGTAACCATCTTGTGTCCTGGGGCATCCACTTTGCATCCTGGGTGGCCATTTTGCATCGAAGGGACGGCCATTTTGCATCCTGTGGTGGCCATTTTGCATCCTTTGGTGGCCATTTTACATCCTGGGGACAGCCATTTTATATCCTGGGGTGGCCATTTTATATCCTGGGGGACCATTTTACATCCTGGGGCAGCCATTTTACATCTGAGGGCAGCTGTCCTGAAGGTGAAGCCAGCATATGAAGAACAGGGCAAGGGGAGGCTGAGAGCAGAGCAGAAACCTGAACTATATTTTTCCTATGTAAGTCATTAAATTACATCAATTCTTCAAGCCAAGTTGAGTGGGGATTTCTGTTATTTGGATCTTAATAAAGCCTGGGAGATACAGCAAAAAGAACAATACTTAGGGAACCCCATTTCATGGGAGGCCCTAGTGTTCTTGGGCATGAAGGGAATAGCCTGAGCTGTTAACAGGGAGCGCTGACCTGTTGCAGGTGAGGCATCATTTTCTCCAAGTTCCCGTGTATGAAACACTCCTCTCTCTTGCCCTTCACTCAGTCATAAGGTCTTGTGAGTATTTCATTTGCACTATGTCTTGAATCTACTTCTTTCTTACATTTCTTTGTGACAGTGATGCTCAGACTCTCACCTATCATCACTGGGATAATTGTGATTTTGTCTTGAATTTCTACGAGTTTCACATCCATGGTGATAACTTACCTGTTACTGTCTTGCTGCTTCCATCTGCCTTACCCAGGACTGCAGCCTACTTACAGGTCCCTTCCTGGATTCAGATAGTTTTCTGTGAGTGAATCACATGTCCTTCTGTGTGACTCTGTTTCTGTCACATCATGGTTCTGAGCTGTTGGCCATCCCTCACCCATGGCAGGCAAAGCTGTGTTACCAGAGGTGGCTTCACTGTGACACTAATGAAACTGAGCTTTGCTTGCATGGATTCCCTTCTAAGGTCTTAGAGGGGCACTGGCTTTGTATTTACAAGGTCATACCCGTTTGGAAATTCACTAAACTAAGATATCATAGTGGCAAAAGTTAAGACCACTGTCCTCTCTTCACTTAGACATCTCCCGTTCACACTCCCCTCACACCAGGTGGTGTTGGAGAGTCTGTGGGGGTGTTAGGGATCCTCTAAAGAGAAGTTGGGCTGGGGATTCATTTAGTTTTTATTTAGTGGGATGTATATGTATGCAGTGTGCAGTCCCTTCTATGTAGAGTCAAATCATTCTCAGTAAGGTTCACAAGCTCATTAACGGAAAGTTAGGACTCAAAACCTGGTTAGTCTGACTTTAATGATAATGGCCTTATATCTGGCTGCCACGTGCTTGCATCCAAAAACAGGCCTTCAATTTGTTAACTGTAAGGATGATGATCTGTCTCAGCCATGTGCCAGCATTTAACACTTCTTACATCCTTACTTGCTCCTGACAGTTTCCTAGTTCTCTCTTCCACTGTTGCCTTACTTAACCCATGTTCTATCCAACTGGATGCTTTGCTTCTGCCAACCCCTATCTTGGCAAAGAGCATGTTGCTCATGTTCTTCTTCTGGCCTAAAATGCCTTGCTCAGTCACATCTGCGGGACCTTATTAATGTCTTCTTGATTTGATACAAAACACTAACATTGATGAACATAATGTGAAATCACCATAATGAGGGCATCAGTGACAGGCTGGTTAACAAGTGTCATCAACTCAAAGAATATTTAGCATATGTTAATAGACTAGAAATCCAACAAAAATTTGTCAAGCTGAAAGTTTCTTAAACAAGCAGTACCAAAAAACAAAACAAAACAAAACACACACAAATTTCCTTCAACCATGCTAGAACAAAGACTAAATTATCTCTTTTGCTTTCTGTGGAAAACAATATTATAAAGTTGTTGGCATTAAAAGGCAATGAGAACGTATAGCTAAAAGATCTGGAGAAAAGAAAGTCATTACATAAGTGACATTATTGTTGTTCTGGAATGTGTGATGTTTGTGTTATTTGTTGGTTATTTAACAATTGTAATTTATTATAATTTTTCATTCAAAACAAGTATTCACTTTCATATATAATTATTATAATTTTGTGTTCTTTTTCTGAAAGCAAGCCCCCAATGTACAAGCATCAGCCCCCACATGACCTAGAATCTCCTCTGTAGGTGGCCCCCAGCAAGGTGCAGGAGGAAGGTAGATGCTCTTCCCTTGTTACGTTTCTCCTGGTTCTCCGTGATGCAGCTGACATCTGTGGCCAGCCCAGATCCTCGCAAAGCTCTTGCAGAAGCAGCTCTTCTGGGTTCTGCCTGCAGCCCCTGATTCTTGGGGTTGGTCCAGGGAACAGAGACCTCACTCATTGACCTCTCATGAGAGAGACCCTCTCTCATTCCCTTTTCCATCTCCAAGGGATTGAGAACAAAGTCTCCCCTTGGAAGGATTCCTGTATCTCTCACAAACCAAGTCATGCCCACAGAGCCCAAGGGTGCCCTGCCTCACATGACCGCCATAGCTGGTTCAGCTGGTCCCACTGTGCCATTCAGGTCTGATGAGACCCCATCATCTCTTGTCGACCTGTCATCTGTCTCACACTGCAGTCTGATTCATCTTCCTAAAACACCATTCTTTATGTATCCGACCTCAACCAAAAATCTCCAGTGGCTCCGCATTGCCCAAAGGAGGAAAGTCCAAATTCTTTAGCTTGGTATCCAAGGTCATTCACAATCTGTCCTCTCTCTACCTTTGATGCTAAATCACACATCTCTCTGCTGACTCTTCCTCTCACATTTCCTTCAGCCAAACAATCATAGTCATTGTTCCCTAATCAGGGCCCTGAAAAATCTCTTGTGCAAGTCTTTCCTCCCAGCTGGCCGTGTGCTGTCTTCTCCAGACATCCCTGGTTGGCAGTTTCCCATGGAATGGCAGGGAATAGAGTGTCCACTCCCTTCTCTCAGACATTTTTAATCTTTCATTATCCCCATGACTACTTTGATGATGAATTTTTAAATTCCAAGATTGTGTGGCCTTAAATGTTATATTTAAACAACTTTGGTGGTCTTTAAGAAAGTCCATTACACATCTAAACAGGAGAGAGTTTTCACTGATCTCTGAACATGTCCACTTTTGTTAGACATCATTAAATAAGAAGACTTGCTGATCTGACTCTTTAAACATTCATTGTAAACATTTAGTATTTATTTCCACTTCCCCAATAATGTAGCTTCACACTGTAGTATGTCTTCATACTGCATCTATTGAAGCAAACAACTATATATTCAATCTATTGAAAAATCTTGGATGAAAATATAAAAAAATTACAAGAGAAGTTTGGGGTATATGCATTGTTTCTATTTATACTTATACTGAATTAGATACCCCTGCCTAGCATGTTTCCAGCTAATAAATAAGTCATTACTATTAACCTGGGTGAACATTGGAGGAGGAAAGCCTACATCCTAGCCGTCATCACCCTGTTGCAACCTCGAGAGGCCTGGGCATGCTCTTCTCTCTGAAGGAGTGAGGCAGCAGTGATGTCGCTCACCCAGAGGAAATAGATAGGCTGGTATCTACACTGTAGTACTGTGAATTCAGAACCTCATGTGTGAAGCCAGGTGTTCTGAATGATCCCTTTGGGGAAAAAACTAGGTGATAACAGACAGAGTAAGCCTGGCCTGAGGCCCTCTGGGCTGCGAAGTAGAGAACATTGATGGTAGCGAGAAGGAAGTGAAGGCGGCAGGAAGGACAAGAGAACAAGAACTGCGGAATGAATGAGTGGATCTTGGCATCCTTTAGCTTTATTAGTTCGGACTCTCTTAATTGCAGCTGATAGAAATACATTCAGACTACTCAAGCCAAACAAAACAAACACCCGCCCCTCAAACATAATCGACTCGTTATGTAAAAGTCTAGGTGCCAGGTCTCAGATGGGGTGAATGCAGGTACTGGAACATCGCTGTCGGGACTCAGTGGCTGCCTCTATCTTGGGCTCTGTTCTCCTCAGCGGTGGCTTTATTCTCCAGTGACACGTGGTAGCGAGAATGGCCACTGGCAGCTGCTGGTTTATAAGGTCTTAAGAGCTTGAGAACCCTGCAGGATGAGAGACCAGCCCATGCCCACCTTATGCGGGTATCAGTTTTCCCTCAGGATTATGGGAGGTTCTGCCGAGTCACGTGCCTGCTCACAGGAGAGAGGGGGGTAATGAATTGTGATTGGCCAGGCCTAGGTCACGTGACATCCTTGAAGCCAGGAGTGGTTAGACAGCAAATGACACCACAGAACTGCGCAGAATGGAGCAGGGATTGTTCCCCCAAAGGAAGTGACACGGGGCAGACCACCTCGGTGCTCTACTCTCCTGGCATGAAGCATATGTGAACATACCTTCCGTGACCAATGGTTTGGGAGGGTATTTCAATATTTCTTCAGTGGCCCCATCAGGAGAGGTATACTCGTAAGGAATGGCCCAAGGATCCCACCTGATTGCTTGAATATTTATTAGGGTGAAACTGAATGTTTGTGCTGTTGACCATACTCTTTCTATAGCCTTAAAACAAATTTTGCTCAATGGAATAGAATTAAATTTTGGGTCTTAAAAAGGAAAGTGAAAATTTCTAAGCTTGATTGTTAGCTGTTAGTTTTTAGCTGAGAAAAGTGCTATTATGACATTGTTAACGAGGGAATAAAAATCATTAATTGAGCACAAAGACACACCCTGCCTGTCTAGAGCCTGATTTTGCTAACTGCTGGGTACCTGGGTGCTGCAGGGCAGGGACAGATGAGTCAAGGGAGGCACCCTGGGCACCAAGGACATCTAAGGAGGTTCTCATTTTTAGGCTCTCCCCTCCTTAAACTTTCCCTGTCCTGAGAATCTCTCTCTTAAGGGGGCATTCACTTCCAGGGCTGATCCTGCATTTGCAAGGGCCTGGGAGTGAGTGCCTCCTTAAACATTTGCGCTGAGCACATATCCTGCCTTGCCCTCATCTGGTCTTGGGTGGGACAGGGATGTTTCATGATGGTGGAATGCAGAGTGGCTCTTACACAAAGCTGATGTTTAAGTCGGGTTGCTCAAGTCAAGATAATGGTCCAGAACAGAAATCATATCCAAATATTCCTGGACTCCAAGATCAAGCATTTCAGTCCTAAAGTCATTGCCAAAGCAGAGAGTGGGGTCCAATAACAAAATAAACTGTAGTAGGAGCTGAGTCTAAATATAAACAGGTAAGTACAGAAGCCAGGGGTCAAATAGGAAAGGCAAGATCCAAACAAGCAGATCAAAGCACAGGAGGTCAAGGCAGATGGGATCTGCACAATCACACACTTTATTTGTTGTGTAATATTTCATCATGAGAATATAGCATAATTATTTCTGGTAACAGTTTTATTGAGGTATAATTCACATACCATATAATTCACCCATTTAAAGTATACACTTCAGTGGTTTTTAGTATATTCACCAAGTTATGCGACCATCGCCACAATTTCAGAATATTTTCATCACTCCAAAGAGAAACTGTACTCTTTAGCTACCACCTTCAACCCTTCTATTTCCCTAGCCCTAGGCAACAATTAACATAATTAATTTAGAAATATTTGATTATCGATTATTTGTGTTGTTTTCAATGCTTCACAATTACAAGCAATGCTCCGTGGGTCATCTGCAAAGGAAGAATACATTTCCCCTTATTACCACTATGCTCTGGCAGTGCCTGTGCCCTGGCAGTGTGTATGTATGTGGATGCATGTGCATGTGTGTGCAGGTGCATGTGTCAATGCAGAAGACACTGAGTTTTCTTTCAGAGGGACGTGATGGCAGTCAGGTCAATGTGTGCAGAAGCAAGAACCTGAGGGCTGAGGTGTGCGTAAGAAACCAGGTCCCCTTAAAATCCACAGTCTTGGCCGGACTGCAGTGGGCTCAATCAATGCTGACTAGATCTCCATGGGCAGCAGCGGTGCCCTGGCTAGAGTCTGGGTTACGCATCTTTATGAATATGTTGCTTCCAACATTAAAGACGTTGTTTCCAAAGGAACGTTTCCCAGGACTGAAATCACTGATCCAAAATGAATCAAGACTTTTGTGACTTGTGAAAGGTGAATGGTTTTCCCAAGGGTTGCAGCAATTTCTAGGGCCCCCAGCAAGGTACATGTGCCCTGGTTATAGCACATGGACTCCAGACACTTGCCTACTTAATCGTTAAAAATTGCTCCTAGTTGTTGATTTAAGTGATGTTTCAGTGACAGGCACCAGGATATCTTTTATTTCTAAGGTAGGAAATACTTTCTCTAAGGAATTGTCACTCTTATCCAAGTCTCAGGAGGGTAAGTTAGCAAAATTATGTGGACAAATTTGGATCTTAGACTCATGGTCATTTGTGAGTTTTTCACCTATACTTCTTAGATACAATTCAGTCCAGATTGTCCGGAGAGACATGTTTGGAAAGAGAGAAATAATTTGGATAAGATTTTATTTTGGTGGGTGAAATACGGTGGTGCTAATGTCCAAAAGCATAAAAAATGGCTTCCACTGTAGGAAATCGTATACATTTTAGACAAAAGGAAATAAGTATTTTCACATATTCAAACTTAATGACATTAATGAGAAAAGTAAAGAATGTCACAGATCTTTCTACACTTGACTTTATATAGAAGCATTGCTTAATAAGATTTAGAGACAGTAACTTGAAACCTAATCACATATCATAGTTTATTCTTTGTAAGAGATTCCTTTTAGAATGTAATGAATGCCTAAAGAATTATACTATGTGTAGAGCAGTGCCTGGCACTAGTAAGTGCTCAAGAAATAATTGGTGAATGAATAAATCAATAGATGACATATATAACCAAACATAAAAATTAAGAACACTTCTGAAGTCGAGGGTGTACTGTTAAGTAAATCACTTTGGCTATGATTTCTTTGGTCCTTAGGAAGACTTCTGAGTGTACCTGTTGTCCCTGTTCCTCAGTTATAGCACTAGGCTTTTTCGGTAGCCCAGTTTGATAGTCTTAATCTAACTTCTGTCAATAACAAGCATTTCTGAGGAATTGTTAACACCAATGCTTCTATGTGTGCAATGAGATCTCATTACTAACAAAACGTTACATGTATGTGACTTTCACAGACACGTAACTTATTCTGTATCTGGGAGCAGGTTCCGTGTTATGATACTGTCTTTTCAGTCAAATGCTCCTGTGTGTGGACCCCTTGAGCACAATTCCTGTGCAGGTATTGCGGATGTGTTGCAATTTCTATGCACAAACTGATGTCGATATAGATGCATTCAAGTCTTTAATTGTCAAACTAAATCATTTCCTCCTTTTCGGGCATGTTTTTCTCATCTGGATTTAATATAGATCTGCTCTCACACAGGCATCCATGGAATGAATCTAGACACTGCCCAGGAGGGCGGTTAGAGGAGGAGGAAAGAAGGAATAATGGCTAATCATTGAGCTGCAGTGTGGGTGTTCAGTTGGGAAAATCAGCTGGCTGAGGAACAGCTACTATGTCTGATTCTGATTTACTGACATGGGCAGTGACCCCTAAGGTCTGGCCAAGAAGGAGCCCCAGGCCTTTGGTGACTCCTTTGTGTACTCTCCGAGTTTAACTACAAGGCAGAAATGACTGCCTTGCTGAAGTCAGATGTAGTTAAACCCAGCTAATTTGAACTTTAGAACAGAGCTCAGACCTTTCCTCTAGTCGTTGCTCCAAAGTGGTGCTCAAGGAAAAAGGAAGAGTATCCCTCATGAGCAGCTCTCTCTTAGGACATTCAAGTGCAGTCAGGCACAGAGGGATTAGAGCTTCTGCCCCAGGCCACAGTTGGAAAGGCCTCCGAATTGTGCAATAGGTAATATAATGAAGGTGAGATCATACTTGGGCAAAGGAAAAAAAGAGATGGCAAACATTCAAATCTCAAATACTTGAAACCAGATTTCAGTTGAAATATACAAGTTAATCATGATCAAGCAAAAAATAATCAGACTCTGGACAGCCACACTTTCCTTCACATTTATTTTAATATAGTTTGGACTATGGTAGTATCATACATCATTGCCCTGCTAAATTTAATATTGAGATGAAGTGTAGCAGAGTAAAAGGACTCCTGAAGCCACTTCTTCCATTCATTCAGTCAAAAGAAATTTACTGAACACTTTCTTTATGAGTAACGCACTGAGCCCTGTCATGGCAGTCTGTCAGCTTTCAGAACCACCACCCCAACCATCCCGACCCCAACACCATCCCCATCCCAACACCATCCACACCCAACACCATCCCCATCCCAACACCATCCCAACACTGTCTCAATACCATCCCCATCCCAACACCATCCCCATCCCAACATCATATTATCCCAACACCATCCCCATCCCAACACCGTCCCAACACTATCTCAAAACCATCACCATCCCAACACCATCCCCACCCCAACACCACTCCAACACTGTCTCAACACCATCACCATCCCAACACCATCCCCACCCCAACACCATCCGCACCCAACACCATTCCCATCCCAACACCATCCCAACACCATCCCAACACTATCTCAACACCATCCCCTTCCCAACACCATCCCCATCCCAACACCATCCCCATCCCAACATCATATTATCCCAACACCACCCTCCTCTGGAGCTCCAGGCTTTGTTCATACATTAACTCATTTTATTTTCACCCCAGCCCTGTGAAGTAGGTGTCATGGTTCTCATTTGTTTTTGATGGAAATGGAGGCTCAGAACAGTGACGTGACTTGCCTGCACCCCGTGCTAACAAATGGTTGAGCTGTATAAATGTCTACTTCCCCAGGTTCTCAGTTTGCTGTGGGATGTATCAGAAGACACTACCACAATAATAATGAGGATAAAAATGACCTTAATAGCAATGTATTATGTTTATATCAGCACTTTCATGTTTTGAATCACCTTTACATTTATTACATCATTTAAACTTATAATAAACCCTATAGAATAACAAGAATATATTATATTATTATGGTCAAATTTAAAACATATTTTGCTGAATACCTCAATCCCAAAGCAAACTTGCAGTAAATTAAGTATCTCATAGCACATTTCCAAAATTAACCATTAAAGTGTGATATAGACACAGAAGTTATTTCAGGGCTACTGGCCAATTCTGGATCCGTTTCCTCATGGAAACTGCACATCTGAAAAGCTAAACTGGGAGGTGACTGCATTTAAAATACCTAAAGAACTAATTAGGATGGAGATTTATTGCTGAATTGAAAATGACATTTTTCCCACAAAGGATTATTCCTGGGCTTCCTGAATCAATCAGTTCTTGGATTTAATCAATCACTGATTGACCTCCTACGTGCCAGGGACTGGGCTAGCCACTGTGGACGCAAGAGGGGCCAGACACAGGCCCTGCCCTCAACAGCTCACCATCTGGCAAGAGGCAGTCACACAAGGAGAAATGCTCAACATGACGATGGGGCTGGGCACAGAGGAGGCACTTAGCTCAGCTGTGCGTGCCAGCACGAAGCTAAGGAAGACACCTTCTGAGCTGAGTCTTGAAGCATTAAGTAGGAGTTTACCGGGTAACACAGCTGGATGAGAGAAGGGATCTGGGCAGAGTGAACAGTACAAAACGACACTGCGGGTGTGGAAATAGCGGAGGGTTTGTAGGGAACGACAGGCAGCTCAGCAGTGCTGGCGGGAAAGCAACTCGTCTCAGTTTGCCTGCATTTTTCTGGTTTTGGCGCCGAAAATCTCACATCCCAGGAATCTCCTGAGTCCCAGGCAAACTGGGATAGATGGTTACCCAATGTGGCGAGGAATACAGCTGAAAAGGGGACAGCGGCTAAATCATGGAGAGTTTTGTACATCCAGTGAAAGTCACTTGGAATTTATCCTGTGGGTGACAGGGATCCACCACGGGGTTTTGACCAGAGATATGACATGGTCAGGGAAAGACGGGCGAGACTTACCAGAGGGACAAGCAGGTCTCATAATAAGTATTGGGGGGGGGTGCAGAAGAACAAGGGTAAGATCAACAGGATCTGGCGATTGAATGAGAAATGAATGCTTGACTAGGGGAGGCAATTTGGGTTGGAAGGACAGGTGTGCAGAGGGTTGCTTAAACAGTGACAGTTTGGCTTTGCATGTGTTGTATTTAAAGTGTCTGTGTGGCCTTCGTGTGCTTAAATGCACAAGAGATGGGCATCAACAGTTTTCCCAGCTGCGCTGGTTTCTGTTGTGCGTCTGATTCGCCAGGAACTGGTGCAATGTGGAATTCCAGCTTGACAGCATTCCTGGAGAACCCGCAGCCAGCAGGCGTTGTGTCTAGATGCAGGGGATACAAAGAGGAAAAGACAGGGTTTTAAATAGAACTGAAAACTTCTCAGATTGGAAAAAATAATTACTAACATTAAAATCTAATCTTTCAAGCATAATTTTTCTGAAGGAGTTCCTCCAGCCACAGCTCCTTCTGTCTATTTCCTATTGTGGAGCTCAGATGAGTAGCGCTGGCAGGAAGTGTACCACTGGGCATGGATTGGGCTCTGGAAGGAGGCTGGAGGACAGGCCTGGCTCCAGCGTGGCTGGAGAAGGCTCCTGGATGTGTGTCCTCTGCATCAGGGTGTGGGGACAGAGCTCACCGCTGTGAGCACATTCAGGTGTAACGCTCTGCCCACCCTGGTCCAATTGGTCTATGCCCCACTATGAAGGTAGAAAGCCAAGGAATGATTTACAAGGGGGACAGGTGTGTCATATCCCAGGAAATGAAGCAGCTGGGTTTGGGGCTGCAAAATTGAAAACAAGAAGCAGATGAGAAGCCCAAAAGGCCATGTGAGGGTAGGCAGGATGTCGGTGTCGAGAAGAGTGTGAAGGACTGCTAGATTTAGGCCGCAGCCTGACGTGCACACCATGTATCTGACTGCTTGCTTACATCTCCGTTGAGGTAACTCACACACACCTGAAACCCAGTGCATCCCGCCCAGCCAGCTCCATGGGTCTCCACTGCCCACACTTCCAACCTGTTCTGGTCTATTTCTCTCCCTTCTCAATAACAGGCAGCCCCATTCCTTTATTTTATTAGCATCTGTCGACCACAGGCTTTCTTTTGCTTACTCAAATGTACCATTTCCCATGCCCCAGGGTGTTCGCAGGTGCCATTCTCTCCACCTGTGATGCTCTGGGGCGCACACACCACCGGTTCTCTCCAGCGCATGCTCAGAGAGGCGGGCCTATCCCGCATTGGTCCTTCTTACAGATCCACAGTATTTTCCATTATAGTCCCCATCGCACTTTAGAATTGTCTATTTATCTGTGCATTTAAATGACTGGCTCCTGCCTGACTGTGCACTCCAGAGGGCATGAATCACCTGTTTCACTCGCCACTGTAGCTGGCACATAGTAGGTACTTCCTGAAACAGTGGATCTCAGGCTGGGTTACACATTGGAATCAGCTGAAAAATTTAAGAACTGATGTCTAAGTGCTTCCCCCAGAGGTTCTGATTCTGAGGGTGTGGTCTGGACATTGGTTTTGTATGTGTGTTTTTAAGTTCCCCAGGTGATTCTACCGTGTAACACATTTTGAGATTGTTAAAACTCATATTCCTGGCCTTCCCAGATTTACAGAGGAAGTGCTCAGGGAATTTGTACTTTTACAAACATCCCAGGAAATTCTTTTTTTCTTCTTTTTTTTTTGAGACAGAGTCTTGCTCTGTTGCCCGGGCTAGAGTGCTGTGGCATCAGGCTAGCTCACAGCAACCTCAAATTCCTGGGCCCAAGCAATCCTTCTGCCTCAGCCTCCTGAGTAGCTGGGACTACAGGCACGCGCCACCATGCCCGGCTAATTTTTTCTATATATTTTTAGTTGTCCAGCTAATTTCTTTCTATTTTTCTTAGTAGAGACAGGGTCTCACTCTTGCTCAGGCTGGTCTTGAACTCCTGACCTTGAGTGATCCTCCTGCCTTGGCCTCCCAGAGTGCTAGGATTACAGGCGTGAGCCACCACGCCTGGCCAATCCCGGGAAATTCTTATGCAATCTCACATTCGAGGCCCGTGGGTACAGGGGGCCGTCACCACTGTGACCCTGGACGAGACCTCTGTGGGCAGCATGTGGGGAGGGGAGGGGGCAGACGCCAGGGAGGCCAGGGCTGGCTGGGGGCTTGCACTCGGATGCACGTTACCATAACTGGGGGGCACTTTAAAAAATTCAGTTGCTCAGGGCTCAACCCTCGGCCTCCCCACCCCATGGTCTTATTTAACCAATCTTCGGTGGGCCCCTGGCCTCAGGGTTGTTTCAGAACTCCCTATAGTTCTGATGTGCAGTGAGGGCCAAGAACTGAGGGAGAATCCAAGAAGAAGAGGTGTGGACCAGCGGGGAGGGGCGGGAGAGGGTTCTGGGTGGAGTTGGCAGCTAAAAGGAAGCAACAGAATAGCCCAAGGTTTGGAGATTAGGTGTGTACGTTCCCCAGAGTTGCTGTAACAAATTACACTCATGAGTCTCTTAACGACAGGTTTATGTTTGGAGAAATGTATCATTAAGCAATTTTGTTGAGTGAATGTCATAGAGTGCACATACACAAACCTAGATGGTCTCCTCTGCCACACGCCTAGGCTGTATGGTACAGCCTATTGCTCCTGGGCTACACACCTGTACAGCATGTTACTGTACTGAATACTGTAGGCAAGCATAACACAATGGTGTTTGTGTATCTGTCTAAACATAGTAAAGGGGTGGTAAAGGTGCAGTATTGTAATCTTATGGGACCACCACATATATATGGGGTCCATGGTTGGCCCCAGTGTCGTTATGCAGCGCATGGCTGTACCACAAACTTAGTGGCAGAATAACAGAAATGTATTCTCTCACAGTTCTGGAGGCTGGAAATGCAAAATGCAGGTGGCCCAGAGGGATAAGAAAGCACATGTCAGGGACAGCTTTCTCGGCAGGCAGCTTCTCTCCTGCAGAAACTGAGTCTGTGGAGACACGTCACATGGTTGGGACGGGCGACAAGACTTTAAGGTTTGAAATCAACAGCTTTAAGATTTTACAGTCTCTCTTTCTCTGTTTCTCTCTGTTAATTAAGGTTCTGGGTGGGGGGCTGGGGTCCTGCGGGTCCCCCTTGAAACCGGCCTGGGAAGGCCCTTCTTGGACTTAGCTTTGTCGTCATCATTGGGATCTTTTTTCCATATAAAAAGTGCTTTATTTACATGGAATAAAATGGGTGGCTTTGGACTTCAATGAAAATCTACATATTTCAAAGTTTTAAAGGAAACTTAAAACACTTGGCAGAAAGAAAGGGGGTTTTTCTTTCCTAATGCAAAGAGTAGTGCAAAGCTAGGGGACTTTCGCTGCAGGGCACAGCTGGCATTTCTGTCTACAGTAAACTTTAGGGGAGCGGTTCTCGGCAAAGCAAACACTGGCATGAACTTCTCCGCCTACGAAATCACCCTGTGGGGCTCCTGTTCTGCTTTGTGATTGGTGAAGGGACTGACATGGGTTTGCGGAATCTTTGCCCACCCACAATGACTGTAACATCATTTATCAAAGGAAATACCTCGCATTTCGGGTATATTAAATTAAAGGGCATATTCCCCCTTCTCCATCCAGTAGATTTATGGTTTTATTTCAACATCAAAATCCAAGGCATGTTTCTCTGGATTTCTTTCAAGGGGTTGAAAACCGTCAGTTTAGCAAATGTAAGTGTTTCGCAGCTGTTTCAGTAGAGGCATTAGACAGTGACCTGCAGACAGCGCTACCTGGGTGAACTGATTGCTACCCTGAGCCTAATACCGCTGCCATGAATGCACACCAGAAAAACTCCCACAGTATAGGCTGGACATTTTAAAACATGCTAAAAGAACTTTTAAAAATTTAAGAAGATACGAAAGAACTTGCCCTTGTTATCCAAACATCCTTAAAAACTTATTTTCATATTGCCTTGTAGATAGTGTGAATTTTAAAATGTTATAAAATAAGATTTTTGTATATGGAAAATAATACATGTTTGCTGTGGGAAATATTGGCAGATCCAGAAAAAAAATACAAAGAATAACATAAGATCACCAGAAATCTCAGCACCTGGTAAAGTGTGCATTTCTCCGAGTCGCACATTGTAGCATTTCTGGAGGAAATAGCCTGTGCCAGCCCTCAGTGGACTTGCCAGCTCCAGAGACTGTCGCCAGCTCCCAGCCCGGCCTCACTGTCCTCCTCACCTGCTGGGATCCTCAGACCAAAGTTTCGTCCAGAACCATTTCCTGTGAATTCTCGTGGGACCAGATCTTTTTCCTTCCTCTTGCAAAGAATTCTGACCCTATGTTGCAAACTTAATTTTGATTTCCAAATTTAAATGTCTTAAAACTAATTTTATTTGAGGTCAGCGGATTCAGGGATGGTGGAAGAGAGAGCAGCAGACCCTGGGACTCCTGAGCGTAATTTCTCCCAGTGTCCTGCCTCACCCTGGGAGCAAGTCAGCCGCATTGAACTCTTCCAGGCCATCAGGGGCCGTGTTCTCCATGAGTTCTGCAGCGTGTACTTGTACCCTTGAAGCACCTCAGAAAAGTCCGGAAGCTGCAGGGGCGAGGGGGGGGAGCCCAAATACACCAGAGACTTTCTGTTCCTGTGTCCTCCCTCCCTCTGTTCATCCATAACGAAATTGGTGTAATCATATCTGGAACGGAGGTGGAATCAAATTTGGTCTTTAGCTCTGCTGCTTGGGTAGAGGCTTTCTCAAGGAGACAGGAAAGAAGGATGTTGTCCTTTGGGAATTCAAGGAAATGTTTCTTGGTAAGATGTATTTTCTAAGGTCAGCAGTTAGTTGAAAAGGAAATTGCGTAGTGGTCTGAAAGGAGAAAATATTAATAATTGCTCCAAGGAGCCCTGCTCCTATATCACACATTTAAAATCTTCCATAGGAAGAAAACCCAAGGTCGAATGTTCCAGAATTGAGTGCTTACAGGCTCAGGTCACACATTAAGGTCTCTGCCTCTCTGTGCCTCTGATCTGCCTTCCTTGGCTGCTGGCTTGGGGCACAGCCTGTCCCCCAGGGTCACAGGACAGCTGCAGTGGCAGTTCCAGCCTGACTTTCTCCCACACCCTGTGGAGCAGCAGAAAAGTGCCTGTTCCTTCTTGGTCCTCCCCGTCTCTCTCTCAAAATGGTGAAAAAGTACACATAATACAAAACTCCCCATTTTAACCACTGCAAAGGTACAATTCAGTAGCATGTAGTATATTCACAGCATTGTGCAACCATCAGCACTGTCTAGTTCCAGGACATTTTCATGACCCCAGGAGGAAATCTGTACTCATTAAGCAGTCTCTCCCCATTCTCCCACCTCCCAGCCCCCAGCAGCCACTAATCTGCTTTCCATCTCTATAGATTTGCCATTTCTGGACATTTTGTATGAATGGAATCATGCAGTATGTGGGCTTTTGTGTTTGCCTTCTTTCATTCTGCATCATGTATTCAAGTTCATCAATGGTATACATGTGTCTTTCCTTTTTATGGCCAGACAGTATTCCAGTGTGTGGATGTCCCACATTTTGTTTACCTTGGTTCTTTGTTTTTAAGAGCAAGAGAGACCTTTCCTGGAGCCCCTAGTAGCTATGTCTCCCTGTCTTGCCGGCCAGACCCGAATCTGAAGCTGATGGCTAATCCAAAAATTGGCAGGGCGGTGGGATTGCTGGGGGTGCTCGTCCACCCTCCTCTTTGGGGAAATGTTCCTTCCCTGGGCTCCTAGGAAAATGGAAAAAGCTCCCTGAACACAATTGGGACTCTGCCAGCAAGCATGGCTTGGCGTGGGAGTGGACCTGGGTGTGCCATGCAGTGGCTGCTATGGCACTGCCTCCTAAATTATGACCTTTCCCTCTAGACCTACAGTAGCTATCATGAAACAGCTTGTTGAAATGGAAATTTGACTAAGGTTCCAATACGAGATGTCATTTACCAACGGGGCCAACTCCTCATGGCAGAATTTGTAAAAGAAAGGCTTTTGAAAAAAAGTTTCAGAACTCCTAAGCCCTCCAACCAAAAATGAGGAGAAAAGAAATGTGTGAGATTTCCCTGAAGATGACTGCTGCATTTTGTCACTGTCTTCCACCCGTCCTCCGCCTCAGTCCTCCTCCCTTAGGTGGGGAGGGGACAGCTCAAGGGCAGTGACAGGCAGTGCTCAGAGGCTGCTGTGCAACTGACATGTGCCTCTGCCGCTGAGACCAGACCCCTGCGCCTGTGGGCGTGAGAAAGCCCCCGGAGCCTGTGGCCACTGCACTCCTAGACCTGGTCGAGACGAGGAGCTGTATTAAACATGTGTTTCATTTTCTGTGTTGTATGATGCTTTGACATGGCCAGGCCTTGCTGATCTGGGAGAGGCTGCCCCCACAAGCCTCACCGAAGCCCAGAGACAGCAAACTCTTCCCCTGGGGGCGCTTTCTACATGCCAACCACCCAGTCCAAAGCACTTACCCTCCAGTCACCTCCTGTACCTTCCACTCCTGTCCTAACCACCCCAGGGCCAGGCAGCAGGAAGCTTGGGGCAGGCCCTACCCCCAGAGCCTGCTGAAATTATTCCAACAGGCCAATCCTAAGTCTGTTTACCCTGTTTCACCCATTCCTTCCCACAAAACCATGGTAAAGACTCTCTCCTGTGCTTGCCCTTACTGCTCTGCCTCCTGAGCTACCTCGGGCTTCCCCATGTGGCCCTGCGTGAGGGGGCACACCACCTCCTCCTCTTGGAACTATGGGTACAAATGATTTTTTCAATGGCAGTTGTTTCCTGATCCGTTGACCTCACCATACCTGAATAATAATAAAACCTACATTTTAAAGCAAGTGTGTAAATGCTTCCTGAGGACCTGATGTGGGCCACACAGAAGACACAGCTGGTGTGAATTATCTTGGGTTCTGTCCAAGAGGCCACCAAGAAGGTCAAAGGGGCGAGCAGCACAGTGAGTGCCAGATATCTGGGGCTGACAGAGGAATGAACACAAGAGGGCCACCCACAACCTACGCCTGGTCTCGGGAGCTGCGTAAGGGAGAAGCCCACGGAAGAGTTGATCTGAGCTACTGATGGACCCAACAAAGGCAGAATCTCCCTCACTACTCTGAGAAACTCTGCATGGGCTTGGTCCTTTCCTGGCATGCTTTCTACTTTACACTTTCTGACCAGCTGAAGATACTGTGTCCCATGGGTGCCCTGGCTGGTAACAACTGGGCAACCCTCCTTTCAATAGTAATAGTTCACTAATATGTTTGGATATTGAGCATTTAATGGAGGTTTTTTCACTGAATGTCTCTTTCTGTTGCTCTAACTTGGCCTGGAGCATGAACCAACAAGTTGAGAAAGATCTTGGAAGTCACTCGTGCAATTCTCTCATGTTACCAGTGAGAGGGAGAGGACTAGAGAGGTATCCTTTTGTGTTTTTTTGCTCATATAGCTAATTGATCTCTGAGCTCATGCCAGAACTCAGCCCTCCTGCTTCCCACCAGGAGCCCTCGCAAACTCCCAACATAATTGTGTAAAGGAAGGAAATACAGTTAGGTAGTTGAGTAAAGATGATACCAACGTGCATAACTGTGTTTCGTTACTTGGGATATCGAAAGCATTAGAGGTATTTTGTTATAGGGATGAGGAAACAGTGATCAGCTGATCCTCTTGAACGTAACCTGCAAAATGGCAGCCACCTGTCTCTCCTGGTCATCGCTACATCCCTAGCAGTGCACCTGGCATATTGAAGGTGCTATAAGATATACCTATTTAAAGATTGAATGGAGAGTGCTATGGTTTGAATGTATGTGGCCCTCTAAAATCTGTATGTTGAAACCTAATCACCAAGGTGATAGTATTGAAAAGTGGGACCACTGTAAGGTGATTAGGTCATAAGAACTCCTCTGTCATGGATGGGATTAGAGCCCATACATAAGGGCTTGAGGGAGTGGGTCCATTCCTTTCTGACCTCTGTCCCTCCCACCATGTGAGGACACAGCGTTCATTCTCTAGGGAGGCAGCAACAAGGTGGCATCTTGAAGCAGACAGCAGATCTCACCAGACACCTTGTCTGCCAGCACCTTGATCTTGAACTTCCCAGTCTCTGAAACTGTGAGACAATAAATTTCTGTTGTTTATGAATTACCTTTCAGCCGTGAAGTCTCAGGTATTTTATTATAGCAGCACAAATAGATTAAGATAAAGAGTAACGTTTTTAATATCATCTTCTTTTACCTATGGTTATTTCGTGTCTATGAGGAATTCTATCATTGGAAATTTGGTTTTAAAGTTCCTTTAGATTTAAAACATCTTTTTATGATCCCTTCAGGATTATACTAAACGTGCATATCCTTGAGTACTTTTACATGTGCTTTCTTGACATTTTAAAAGTTCAGATACCAATGAAGGCCAAATCTTTTGCTGTGATTAATTGTTGCCTTAGCTATAAGAAGAAAGGTGAGCACAGGCTGGGATGTGGCAGGCCAGTGACCCTGTGTTGGACCATGGCTGGCTACCCACCTCCTCCTGGAGCTTAGGCATAAAGTATTATTGGTGTGTGTGTGTGTGTGTGTGTGTGTGAGAGAGAGAGAGAGAGAGAGAGAGAGAGAGAGAATATCTTCTGGATGTGGGATGCCTTTGTGGTTAAGTAGTAGGCAGAATAAAGACCCCCCCAAATATGTCTAAGTCCTAATCCTTGACCTGTGGATATGTTACATTACATGGCAAGAGGGAATTAAAGTTGCAGATGGAACTAAGATGGGCTGAGAAGGACTCAGCCCAACGTTGCTGGCTTTAAAGATCCAAGGGGGTCACATGCCAAGGAGTGCAAGTGGCTTCCAGAAGCTGAAACAGGCAAGGAAATGTGTTCTCCTCTAGAGCTTCCAGAAAGGAACCCAGCCCTGCTCACTGATATTAGTGCAGTGAGACTTGTGTTGGACTTCTGGTCCGCAGAACTGTAAAATAGTGTACACATTCGTGTTGTTTTAAACCACTGAGTTTGAGCTAATTTGTCACAGTGGTGGTAGGAAATTAACAGAGTCAATTTGGATTGAGAGTAAAACATGCATTTCAAGTCCACAAACATAAACGAGGATTGACTTGTTGAAGCCAAAGAGTTGAGGTGTACCATGTGCCATTGAAGACAGTCAAGCCCGTCCAGATACTGGAAATATCTGGAAGGGAACTCTGTGTTTTATGGAGGGTCATTACCTGTCACCTTCATCTTGGCTGCAGGAAAGGCAAGCCAGCTGGAATGTTCTTGTAGGTTAGCCAGGTCTTTTCCATAGAATAAAGAAATCCAGAAGAAATGTGGGTCAGAAGTCTGAGACCCACATCAATCACGATGTTTGTGTAAGGGGCATATTTTACTGCCTTTTATTGTTTGTAAAAGATCAAGCTGTCAGCGTCTTGTCTGACAACTGTCAGATGTAAAATTATATTCTTTGTGCTTTAAAAGGAGTATGGTTGCGAGTCCCTAATGGTGCAGAGGCACATGGTGACTCTGAAGGGGTTTCCTAATTTCATTCTCCATTTCCCACAAGTAACGTGAGGATTTTCCCAGGCTAGTGTAGGAAACATTCAGCCAGAAGGAAGCTCTTGTTTCTTCCTAAATCCAGCATACCCTTCATCTTTGAAGTTCACAGGATATGGATCATATGTGAAAAATGATCAATTCATGTTTTAAAAACTTCAGTGCTTTTACCTTTCAGCTGAAGTCTTAAAACACATAATGTTTTTGATTTTGATTTTTAATTCAGTGGCACGTTTTCAACAAGCTTAGTTGGCTCTAAAGCTTTGAGCCAAGCTTTTCCTGCAAATGTTCTGTGAGTCCAGTTTCTGAATCTGAACTTTATTTATGTGAACAGTGAGGCCACCTTTTAGTTAAGGGTTTTACCCTGGGCAAGCAGGGGAGTGCTTTATCAGCCTGCTGTCCTTGTTGCTTAGGAACTCGGAATATTTAGCCAAATAAACATCAGCTTCTCTCCATTCATTATTCCTGTGCCAGGCCCTGGTTGGAGAAGGATGCTGGGGGCTACCTCCAGGCCATAAAACTGTCCAAACAGAATTTCTCAGAAGTCACCAGAGCTGGAGAGAAAAGAAAATAAATTGTGTAATGCAATATATATTTTTTTCCTTCACACAAATTCCAGATGATGAAATTTGGCTCTCTCCCAGGCTGCACTAGTTGTTGCAGCCTCACTTGAGATACTGGCCAGTGATACTCATTCCCTGGACGCACGACACTTTATATAAACCCAGTGGCTTTTTCAAACTCGAGTTAGGTTGGGCAGTGCCACAGTTAGCATGGCCAGCTGGGTTGCTTCTCTGGGGGCCTGAGCGAAGGAGAAGGCTTGAATCTGCGAGTGGGGATGCTCATCACATTGGTGCATGTGCACATGTTTAATGATGATGGCTGATGGCCAGTGATGGCAGGTACTGTTCAATAGCCAAAGATAAGCCCTGATCAGAACAGGCCCAAGCGCTGACCTCATGAAGTTTACATGAGCCAGGAAACAGATTGGAAGCAAGTCAGCAAGGTGTGACATTAGATAAGGTGGTTAGGAAGGGTTTCAGTGGAGGGGAGGAGACATCTGAAGAGAGGGTTTGAGCAGTGCATACACCTGTGTAAGAGGACACAACAAATACAAAGGCCCTGAGGTGTGCGCATGGAGCAGGAGGCACAGTGAGGGCGTCAGCAGGGCTGGAGCATGGCAGAGCGTGGTATGGGTGTGACGCTCAGCTGGAGAAGGCTTTGTAGGCCATGCTGAGGACATCACATTGTGCGTTTGATGGGAGCTCATTGGAGCCTTTGAGCAGAATAGCGTCATGGTTGGATTCACGTTTTAAAGGGATCATTGTGGCCGCCATCTGTAGAGAAGATTAGAGGAACGAGTGTGGAAACGGAAAATGCAGCAAGGAGGAAAACGAGAGCAATTTGGGCAAGAGGTGATGAGAAGTTGACTTAGGGTGAACGAGAGAAAGTGTCAGGAATGCATGAGTTCTGGTGCTGTTTCAGAGCTTGCACTCTCAGGATTTGCTGAAGGATTGGATGGGAGGGGAGAGTGATCGGGGAAAGAGAGAGAGGGGAGTGAAGTGGAGAGAAGGGGAGAGAAAGAAAAAGAAGAAGAAGGAGAGGAAGGGAGGAAGGGAAGGAAAGAAATAGAGGACTTCAATGCTTTTGGCCTAGAACCTTGTGGAATCTTGGTATCTGTTTTCTGAAACAGGCACGTTGGGGAGGAATCAGGACTCTGCTTTGGCCACGTTAAGCGTGACATGCTCATTTGATGTCCTCATTGAGGAAACAAAGTCAAATGTGCAAGGACATTTTCTAGTCCTGGTTCAAAGGCTCCTGAAGGTGCTTGGCTGGTGCCCTCATTTGCATCATTCCGTACCTGCCAACCGTCGCAGGTGTGTCCGGAGCCATCAGCTGCCTTCCTAATGGCTTTGCTGCTGCCTGCCTCACTTCTGCCCACCGATTCATCCTTCACTCCACTGCCCAAATGATCTTTCTCAAACATGAATCTAATTTTGTTACTGCCACTGTGCGGTTCTCTAATGCACAATATAACCTTGGGAATAAAATTCAAACCGTGGGCCCCTCCTGACCTGGCTCATCCACTCACGCCTCTCTGCAAGTCATGCTCTGGCAGTGCTTGGGAATTACGGAAATAACAATTAAAATAACACAGTGTTTTTGAATGTCCTTGCATGCTCAGCTCCACACTGAGTTCTTTCCATGCATTATCTCACTGAATGCTCGTATCAACTTTACGAGGTAGTTAGTATGATTATTTCCACTTACATTTGAGGTAGATAACACTTAGAGAATTAAGAATTAAATCAAGTAATGCTGCCGTGGATTGTAGAAGACTGTCAGGACTTGGCCCCAGGTTTGTTTGGTGAAGTCCAGACTCCGTGCTCTTAAACACTATGCCTGTGATTGTCAGACCAGTAGCACCAGCACTGCCTGGGCATTTGTTAGAAATGCCACTTTTGGGGCCTGCCTCCAGATCTCCTGAAGGAGAAGCTCTAGGGTGGAGCTGGGCAATGTGCATTTTCTCAGGCCCCGGACAACTCTGGTGGAGACACTGCACTACACTGCAGTTCCACGGAAATGCTGTGCCGTGTTAAGCCCTAGGTCTTTGAGTCACATGTGACAGCAAGTCCTTTCCCCTTTCTTGGCCTAATGGACTCTGTATCTTCCTTCTGGACTTATCTCCCAGGCCCTAAGAAGTCTCCTGTGGCCTCCTGACCCACAAAGGCATCCCCTCTCCATGCTACCAGAGGATGCTACATTTTAAGGGTTTCTCAGGCTGCATCCTAAGGGTTTCTTGCTGTCACTAGATGCAGGGCTTGCTCCAGTGGTTTAAGTGCTCTGAACCTCCTCTGCTAAGGGGCAACCCTAATCTTTACCACAGGACGTCTGGCCTAATGGATTTTTCCGAGTTTCTTTCTTACTCTAAGAGCAATGATTTATGTTTACAGATTAAAGAGTAAATTAACAACAAATAGCCTCCTCCTTCCCAACAGAAACAAACAAACAAACCTCTCAACACACTGGAAGAAAGCAAAACAAAACATAGTAAGAAGAGCCATTCATAGTGTGACACCAAGGCTAAAATTATTAATATGTAACTACACCCAACTTTTAAAAAAACCCAGACCTGTTTTAGTTCATTTTCTGCTGCTATAACAAAATACCACAGACTGGGTAATTTATAAAGAAAAGACATTTGGCTCACAGTTCTGGAGGCTGGGAGGTCCAAGAGCTTGGTGCCAGCCTCTGTTTGGCATGTGGCCAGGACCTTCTTGCTGCGTCATCTCATGGCAGACGGTGGAAGGGCAAGTGAGCTCACGGGACAGAGAGAGGGTGGGGGACAAACTTCACCCTTTTATCAGGACCCCAATTCCACGATAACTGACCCACTTCTGCAATAACTGCATGAATCCATTCATGAGGGCATATTGTAGTCATAATTCATGAGAGATCATAATCCTTCCTAAACCCTGTAAGGGTCCCACCTCTTAATACCATCATAAAAAATGGCAATTACATTTCCACATGAGTTTTGGAGGGAACATTTAAATCATAGCGAAACTAACCCAAAATAAAATAATAACAACTCAAAACTTCAGAATGATAAAAGATGTTAAAAATGTATATAAGATATAAGGTGCATAAAAACTGGAGAAAATATTTGAAACATATCTGACAAGCAAATCAATAAGAAAACTAACAACCCAACTAAAAGTTGGAAAGGACTGTGAATAGAAAACTTACAAAAGAAATCCAAATGGACAATAAACTTATGAAAAAAAGATGCAGTGTTACTGTTAATCAACTAAATGGAATATTTGAAAAATGAGGCACCTTTCACTTATATTGGCAGAGAGGAAGCAGGTGAGAACTTCTTGGTGTTGCTGCAGATGGGAAATGAGGGGTCTCCTATGTGGTCCACAGCGGGCTGCCCGAGTTCCTGCCTCAGCCTTCTCAGAAATGATCATGGGTATTCACTGGTGTGGTCAAGAGGAAGGTTTCTGGTTGCGTCTATTGGGTGCCAGAGTCAGAAGCACTGGTGCCCGGTCACCTGTGAGCAGGAAGCCTCTGTGGTCACCAGTGTTGCTTTCTCCTCTAGCTGGCCCTTTGTTCTCACACTTCCACTACATTGACAGCCTCTTCTATTGCCATTCTCATTCTTGACAACAAAATCCATTTTGTGCCAATGTTACTGTTCTCGTGATTCCTGGGTGTGCCTGTTTATTCTTCTACCTTTTCTTCTGTGACTAGGCCTTAGTGAGTAAGGGACACTATTAGCAGGAACAGGAGCAGCACAGGGTATCCTGCAGAGGCCAGGGGAACTGATGGGTGGGGAGACAGGTCCTCAGAAGATCCAGACGATTGAAATGAGGATGTGAGGTGCAGACAGGAAAAGTGTTAGGGAGACGGTGCACATAGTGCCGACTGCCACTGAGAGCAGTGATGTGAAGCCCACCTCTCATTTGCTCTCCCCCGACTCTCATGTCCCTTCAACCCCAATAAAGAAGCCTTGGGTGGGTTGGGCCTCAGGAAGACAGCAGGCTAGAGAGGCAGCAGGAAGGCTGGCCTGGGCCTCTCAGAAGATGGGGAGTGAAGATACCACAGACCCAGCAGCCAGGGGTGTGAGGCCGGGCTGGGATGGAGGAGCACTCCTCTTGACAGAGACTGCTCATGTTGGAATTTAACACAGCACAGGCTTCTAAGAAAGGGAGAGTCTGGACACAGGACACCCAAAGTCTTGCTTGCCAGCTCTAGACAGGTAACCGTGTCCAGAGGGGGTCTGGCACTGGGTAGGCTCTCAGTTAATGTGCATTGGGAAGTTGGGAGTGGTTGCTGCTGAGATGAGTTCATACAGGTGTTAAAGCAGATGCTGTCTGCCACGCTCCTTACCCCCATCCATCTGGCCTTTGAGGAGGCACTTCCAGTTCTGGGAGGTCTCAGGATGATAACTGGTCTACATGCCACTATCTGCACCTCTCTGCCCACTCTGCCTACATGCCAGATAGGCTAGAAATGCCAGGGAAACGTCTGCCCGCCCCCCCAGCCCCCGGCAGCCCTGACCAAGGGGGGCTGGCGGATAAATGTCCAGTGCCTTCACCACTTCGTGGAATAACTCCTCGGTGCTATCCCACCTGGCTCTCAGAGTTCCCAGAGCATTAAGCCACAGTTGCTACAGCTCAAACTTACTTCTGTCTCCCTTCTCCCTTCTGTATCTGTGTTTCTGGCACCACCTGTGGTATATCCTACGTGCACTTAAACCTTCCTCTCTGACTCCACATCTGGGAACCCATTTAAGACATGTTATTGTCCTGAGACATCCCAGACCCGGAAGTGCATCCTCAAAGGCAGCAGCACAGCTCAGCGGGAGCTGGGATGCGTAGATCCAGAGGCCATGGACTCATTCTCTCCGCCCAAGAGTCTTCCTAGGGATTGTCCCAACTCACTGATAATGCGACAATATCTGCCACTTAGTACAGGGACTGCACATGGAAAAGGGCTTAATGAATAGGGGTGTTTCTTCAGAGCCTCACTTGGAATGACTTAGGATGGGCAGAAAATACCATCATCACTGACATGAGAACAGAGACTCTGCCCTTCTTGTTCCTTGCTGTGTATCCAGAGCCTAGAACAGCGCTGGGAGCAAAGTACATGCAACATACATGTTGAATGAATGAAATTTATCCACCCAAAAAGGCTGTGTTCTGTTTTCTAAATAGCATTTTTATTCTTTTCCTTTTTTTTTCTTCTCCATCCCCCATTTTTATGCTTTTCATTTTGCCGTGTGCTCTATGCCTGAATTAACTGTAAGTTCTACAACATTAACATTCCTTAACATCATAATTCTGCACATCTCTGACCAAATATTTGAGCAGCTTTCATACTGCAGAACTAATTCTGCGATTTGCAAAACATTTGTTTCTACTGATTTTGTTAAAATTATATTTCTAGTCTTTTGGACACTTTAACTTTGTTCCATTCCCCAAGAAGTCGTCATTTTATAACGAATGGTATGCACCTGTAGAGACAAATTCTGAAGACAGAATTCTTTTTAAAAAATTTATTCTAGAAATATTTTTGAGAAGCTGCTATGTGTGAGGCAGTGTGCTTGGCACCGCTTCATAAATGCTGAGCCAGAGAAGACCCGTTCCCTGCTGTCGTGGAGCTTACAGTCTGTTAGTATAGAAAGACAAATGGAAAATTGTCATGTGGTAGCCAGACTCCACATTGGCCTCGGTGATCCCCATCACCTGATATGCACGTCCTCGCAGAGTCCCCTACCACGCTGGATAGGGCTGACCTGTGTAACCAGTAGAACACTGTAAAAATGGCGGTGCGTGATTTCCGAGGCCAGGTTATAAAAGACATTGCTGCTTCTGCCTCACTCTCTCGGTTCACTTGCTCTAGTGGAAGCCAGTGGCGTGTTGAAGACACTCTGGAGAAGGCCACATGGTGAGGAACTGCAGCCTCTTGCCAGCAGCCAGGCCAGCATCAGCTTGCCACCCTTGTGAGTGAAGCATTCTGGAAATGGACCCTCCAGCCCCTGTGAAGCCTTCAGATGGTGGCAGCCCTGGCTGATGGCCTGACTGCAATCCCATGAGTGATCCTGAGCCAGAGCCACCCTGCCACGCTACGTGCGAATTCGTGAACCACTCACAGACGTGTGATATTGGAAATGTTTATTGTGGTTTTAAGCTGCTAAGTTTGGGAGTTATTTGTTTCATAGCAATATATATTAATAACTGATATACGTTTTAATAATGAAATAGGTAGAAAATGAGCCAAGTGCTCTGGAGGAAAGGAATACACTCATATGAGAGCATTTAACAAAGGCAACTGAGTCTGACCTGAGCCCTCACAGGACTGAATCATTAAAGGGCATTTGCGTGTCCCTGGGGGCCAGTCTTGACTAATTATCACTTAAGATCCTCCACATCCAGGGAACCAAATGTGTCAATATTTTCTGGTGTTCTTAATGAAAGCTGCACTAAAGTGACAGAAGGCCTTGTTGATAATACACTGTACTGAGAACCACACACGGGCTGTGTAAGTACAACCATGTACAGCAACCAGGGAGGTCACTCGCTGGACCCCTTTTCCTCTACCCTGAGACAGGTGATAACTCTGGTCCTTTGTGGCCAAGGGGACCTCTGAGTGTGGAGCCACCTGGTTTTCATTTCTCCTGATTTCTGTTGATTTTCTCTCTGTGCCTCCTGTTGTTATCCTGTAGGTTTTGTGCTAAGAATACAGTTTCTTGAAGTTTCCTTATAGCTCTTCGGGAGCAATTCCTAGCCTGGGCTGGTGCGACAGCTCTAAGCTCACCGTCAGTAGGAACTAACAGATTGCTGCAGGCCTCGTCTCCCTCCAGGCTGCTCTGCAAAGCGCTGCCTACTCAACTTGCTTTCACCAAAGTACCTTCTCCTTTTCCTCTGGGTAGTCTTTGTTAGGGCATCTGTGTTTTTCACGCAGTCAATTTATGTTCCTGGGCTGTAGTGATGGAGAGGTTTGTTTGATCTGTTCATTCCTTTGGGAAGAAAAAGAGTTTCTTGCTGGGAGGTTCCAACCAAAAATGAATCCTTTTTCTACATGGAGCATGGTGCATCCCATGAATGCCAGCCCACACTGCCCGGGGGCTGCAGCACCAGGCCTGTTGGGTTGCCCCAGCACCTAGCATGGTCCTGTCATAGGAAGAGGCCCAATAAATGTTTGTTGAATGAATGGTTGATGTTCAAGCATGTCATTGATTGTGTAGGTCACTTATGTCTTATCTCGAAACCTGCATTCAGTGCAACAAAGTAAGCACATCTCTCAAATGATATTTGAATATTCAATAAATATCTAATGATCTAATGAGTTCCTAATGTATTCTAGGCACCTCTAGTGGGCGAGGCTCCCTGCCTGTTCTCAGTTTTCTCATCTACCAAAGGAGGAGAACAATGTCAGCCTTTCAGGGGTGCCAGGAAGATTCGAGGGTGTGTCCATTGTGGTACCTGGCAGGTAGCAGGTAACCAACTGTGGAGGGTTATCTTAAATGACAGGCCATCTGTGTGACTTATATGAACCATTGGGTTTTCCGGCCACATGGGTCTTCTGGTGTTGGAGGGTTTAGGCAGGAGGCAGCTTTGTGTCCCCAGTGACTGGAAGGGAGGAAATGGGCAAACCAGTGGCGTGTGTACCATCTACGAGAAGATATTTCAGACATCCTGGGAGAACTTGGCATGTGTCTGTGGGGTTGGTTACATAATTGGCGTGTCCCAGTGCACAGTGAAGATGCAGGGCCCCTTGTTCAAAAATTACTAAAAAATTTAAGCTGGCAACAGCAGAGCATTAAGCACGGGCCCCTCCGTGAGCCTGTGAGGGCCGCATGCCTATGAAGCTTCCCTGCTTGCTCACTGGCCTTCCCTCCCCGTGCATAAGCAGAGAGTTCAGAGGATGCTCTGGGTTTCTCCCTGGGGCTGAGGGGGCGCTGGGCAGCAGCTGTGCCAGGACCTAGAGTGGCCTTGAGTTTTGGGCCGTGGGTTTGATTGGCTGGGCTAGTCCAGATGACTCTGCCTTGCATAGGAATTTTTATGACGATCCAGACAGGCTCTTCTAAAAGAACTGGGCCCATCTCCACGGCAGGCAGCCTGCCTGGCTGGTGAGTCAATCTAACGTGTGTGGGAAGTGTGCCTCATACCTGCCTTCTCTGTGGCCCTTGGTGGTCCCAGCCCCTGTCCTTCCCGCCCTGCCATTATCTTCAGGAGCCCCTCGGGTGTCACCCACCTACCTGGCTGCTGGTTCCCCAGGACAGCTGGACTCTTTGATCATATTGAGGGCTCTACAGAAATGCCAAGAGATGTATCGACCTTCTCATAGAGGGAACCCGTGAGGGCCAGCTCTGCCCATCCTCACCACTGGATTTGTCCCCAGCTTTGTCACATCCAATAAGGCCACTTTGCTCTCCAGACGGGGGCCCAGTGGGTTCGTGTACTGACTAGTAGGTCCGGAACATTCACTCACTCATTGCACAGATATTTATTGGACACCTGCCAAGTGCCAGGCACTGTTTTAGGCCTTGAGGATACAGCAAAAAACGGGAGGGACGAAAGCACCTGTCCTAATGGAGCTTGATGCGGAGACGGAAACTTGCTCTGCCACTGCTGGGATCAACTTTCATCTTCCCGGTCGGACACAGTGGCTGGACCTTCAACACATCTGTGCTTTAGGCTGCACAATAGGACCAGGGGTGAGGGTGAGCTAAGGGCATGTTCCAGCCATCTTTTAAGACTATTTCCTGGAAGCTGTCATGTAATACTTCTGTTTCCTTCTTCTTGCTAGCTGGAATTTAGTCATGAGGCCTCATCTGGGTTCAAGGGAGCCTTGGAAAGGTAGTCTTCATGTGCACAGTGAGGAGTCAGGGCTTTATCCTGAAGAAAAAGGGAGAGCAGGCATCGGGGGTGGGTCACCAGCCGTCCTGCCTCAGACCTGGTGATAACCTATGCACCACCTGTCCTGAGCCTGGGTCACAAGTTGACGGATCAGGTGTGGACCTTGAGCCAAGCTGAGTGAGCAGAAACTTGAACTGGGATTCAGAGGCATGGACCAGTCTCTGCATGAAGCCCAAGCTGTGGGCAGGTGAGCTTCTGAGCAGGGCGTTGGCGCTCTTCCTGGGGAGACAGAGAAAGCTGGACTGTGGGGAAGGGAAAATGAAAAAGGGGAAAGGAAAGGGGAAAAGGAGGAGGGGATGAGAGAATAAAGTGGTTGCAGTGGGATGTTAGTGTGTTCAGTCGTTTAAAAAAAAAAAAGCCCACACTTCTGTAGGACTTTAGAGTCAGGCTCCTGTGTACAGTGAGCTCGCTATATGTCATGCTCTGAACGGTGGTGGGCAAAATGATATGTCCATGTCCTAACCCCCAGTACCCGTGAATGGGACCTTATGTGGCAAAAGGGTCTTTGCAGTTTTAATTAAGTTAAGGGTCTCAAGATGAGATCATCCTGGATTAACTAGGTGGCCCTAAATCCAGTGGCAAGTGTCCTTATAAGAAGAGGAAAACACAGAGGGGAAGGCCAGAGATTGGAGTGATGCTGCCACAAGCCAGGGTCGCCTGGAGCCACTGGAAGCTGAAAGAGGCAGGAAGGATCCTCCCTGGAGCCTTCAGAGAGGGTGACCCTGCTGAGACTTTGATGTGGACATCTGGCTTCTAGAACTACGAGAGAATACATTTCTGTTGTTGTGAACCACTGAGTTTGTGATAATTTGTTACAGCAGCTCTAGAAAACTAAAACACCACACATCTGGTTTCAAAATATATCAACTCCTCCATGGACCAGGCTCTAGACAGTCCAGTTCTGGATTTTGTGCTGCTGCTCACTGGTGAGCAGAGGAGCCTGTCTGGCCCCTGAAGGACCAGGGAGCAGATACCACCTTTGGAAACTTCCTCCTTGCCATCACTCCTCGTCCGAAACTTCGGGGCTCAACCCTTCCCCAGAGGGAACAACAGAGCTCAAAGGGGAAACCATGGAATAAAAGGGACAGGGTTTTGTGGGTGGCACCTGTGCAATCTTGGTTATTTGTTAATTTCTGTGTGCTTACTTGGATTTCCCAAATCCTACTTTCAAGAATCTTGCTATGTCTCTTCATGGAAGCTTGTCAGCTCTGAGAACCAGAACCTCTAGACCCATAGAATCTGAGGTTGTGAGGACAGGAAGTACATATGCCTCATGTGGGTCTCTGGGAACAGTAGTAGGTGGAGCTGCTCCTATTTCTGCCCGTTGGTTCCTGAAGCCAGACAGTGTAGTTACCGGGGTGCAGTACCACATGATGCTTGTTGTTTAAGGGAGATAATTGCATTCTGGAAGAGGGCGTCCCATCTTTGTAGGGTATCATCTCCAAGATGGACCCTCAGCTTACTGTAGAGAGGCCATTCTGCCACTCTCTCAGGCCAGGTGGTCTCGGCTGGTGCTGCATGTGGCAGGACCAGTGGGTCCTGTGGTCCTGTGCTCTCCTTTGCCATAGTGGGTGTCCCCTGACTTGGAGTGGTGGGACGCAGTGTCTTGTACAGATGGATGCAACATTTCTAAGTCTTCAGATAGTGTCAACTGAGGCCTTGCAAGCAAAAGTAAACCCGGACCCAGAATGCATGCCAGTTTCAGTCAAGAAAAACCACTGTGCTTTCCAGGGCCTCAGGATTTCATGTTATCACCTTGCCCCCAAGTGGCTGGTTGGACTGAAATTGTGCCACACTAGGGGCTCAGTGTTGGTTTCTGTGGCTGGCAGTTTTGACATTTGGCACTGGCAGCAGCTAGACCAGCCCCAGTGGATGACGGTCCCTCACTACTGAGCCAGGTATCATGACCCCCATCCCCCAAACCCCCTGCACCACAGCTGATCCTTTCCTGAACACAGCGGGCCAGCGCTGGGGCCGATGGTGACAGAAGCCAACTGACGTTACCTGTTTGAGTCATTCTCTCTGCTTGGTGTGTGGTTCCTCTCCTGTGGTGGGTGCTCTCCGGATATTAACTTGTGATGGGAAGGTCTTTACATCTTACGTCCACTGCCAGAGTCCCAGCACGTGCCTCTTCCTAGCCCTCCTGTCTCCGGTTGTCCGGGCTTTCTAAATGAGTCTCCTTCTCCTGTCTTTCAATTCTGCGCCTCCCAGCCCCCTGTCCATGTGGTGAAGCCATTTGCCACTTCTGGCAAGTCAATGTACACACTAAGCATGGGCCACGTTTGTTTCCACACAAAGTGGGTGACCAGGAAGGTGTTTATACCTGTGGGATCTCCCTGTCGTTGCAATTTTATCTTTAGAAATGTATCTCCTAGATAAGTATTTCCGAAGCCAATCTTCCAAACAACTTGTCCTCCAAAATAGTCTTTCACAAAAGGGGTTTGTGGTCACGGAGATTTGGGAAATGCTAAACACTCGAGGTCCTGCTTGGAGACATACAATTCTCACTGGCATGTCCATGATTCTGAGAAGTCCTAATTTTAGAGATCTTTTAAATGCATCAGGGTCCCCAGCTTTTATTCGTAGAAATCTCTGTCTCTTTCTTTTATTAAGAGAGCCAATATATGTTGAAACCCATAACTTCTAATTAATCCCTAAACTCCATATTTTAAAATGCATCTACCCTTGTGCAGGTTACCATATTATGTCTCATATTTTGTATAAATTGATTTAATTAATATTTTCTTTATGGACAGAATAAGTTAAGACAATAAAAATTCTGGTTAGTGTAGTAGGGGTAGGGGGGCAGGTTCAGATAGAGGAGGGAGAAATATCCAAGATAAATTCACCCCATTCACCATTTTTTTCCCCTGGGCCTCTGCCAGTCACTCTGTTTATTAAAAGCAGGCTCCAGTGACGTTTGTGCAGTGGTGGCAAGTTGCAGAAAGACTTTTCTGAGCCTAAGATTAGCAGCAGAATTTATAGCAGTGCTGGGAATTGCGGCACACAAACCAGAACTGTAAATTACAGCCCGGCCGTTAATAAGGAGGAAGATTCTTGCTGTCGAGGATCACCTTGGAGACGCGCGGGGGCTGCAGCCTGGCGATCACAGCCTGGCTATCCCATACAGAACCGGCTAGCTGGAGGGACCATGAGCACAGGCGCTTCCCAGGCCAGTGTCAGCTGGCACAGTGTCGCTGGCCTTCTGATTATGGGGCAAATCCGAGCCCTCTCTCTGGCTTCTGCTTTGAGCTGATTAGCTGGGTCTCTTCAGCAGGGGCTGACTCTTGGAGTCATGGCTGAAGTTGCTGCTCATAAACACAAGCTTCTCGCATTGGTTATTATCTCCCCTTTGTCTGAGAGAGACCATGCAAGACCTGAGGCTGTGCTGGGTGTATTTAATTAGTATTGACAATAGGGAAATAACTCTATGTCTATAGAAATAAGTAACCTTCCCAAGTGGTGACTATATCTAGATTTTAGTTTTGTATTTAAAAAGGGGATATTTTGGAAAGCATGTAAAGGCAGCATCCTGTCTTAGAAATGCAAACTGTGGACATGGATTGGACTCCATAAGCCCATAGCAGATCATTGTGCAAATAGTAAGCCAATGTGTAAACAGCAAACACCAAGGCATGGAGACTCATGGATTGATCCGAATTCCACTTGATATTTAGCACTGTGTATGTATGTATATATTTAAATCCACAAAATTTTAAAATAAGTATTAATTCTACTCTTTAAGGCAAAGCATCAGGCTGCCATTACCATGAGGAAGAGTGGGGAGTGCTTGATCAGGAGACACACAGGCAGTGACAGGAACCTCTGTGCAGTGAAGGAACACTGCATCTTCATAGGAAATTCTCTTCCTATTAAAACAAGCAAACACAAAACCAGTGGTCCATCTCAGTCCTTCTGTTCCTCCCAGAGTTACGGGAGCAGGGAGGAGAGGAGAGCTCCTGCTGACAGCTCCCCTCCTGTTAAACACTCGCGAGAGGAGAGCGTGTTTGCTTAGCTCCTGTGCCGCGCAGATCTGTGTAGCAGCCTGGGAGGGCCAGGGCGCCAAAGCTACGGGAATGTATGTGATAAAGACTTATATTGTATACTTCAAGCAGCTGAAAGAGAGAGAGAAAAAGTGCATGTGAGAGCGAGAGAGACAGGATCACAGAAAGATATTATGACTTAAATAGAATGAGCAGCAGGGCAGGGCCCTTTGCTTAAGAATTTTTCGCTTGCCGTGGACATTATCTTATTAATACTTAGGTGAGATGTTTAATGTATACCCTTCATGCCATACCAATCCTTTCTGCTATCTTGGCAAAATTTCGTGTTAAAAGAGCTCCTTTGGGGAGCACTGATCACTAATCATATCTATCTTTTATTGAGTACTTACCAAGTGCCATTGGGCTAAGCACACAATACCACAATGAATTCCTGTAGCAACCTTGAAACTAGGCTCCATCACTGCTAGTTTAGTTGAGAAAATGAAAGCTTAGGGAAATTAAGTCATTGGCCTACAGGGCCAGGTAGTGGCAGAGCTGGGATTTGAACCCAAGTTTTCAGATAAGGATGAGGGGTTTAAAGCAGGCCACCCTAATGGCAAGTAGCATGGAGATTCAAGTTCCTTGTGTGGGCAGACTAGGAGGGAAACATCCTTCCAGGGTGGAGCTTGAGTGAATCTCATGTTGCAGGAAGTACAGAGTTGCATGTAATTTTTCCTGACAGTTGGTGGTTGTGCTTTTAGAATTGTGTTGCTCCCCAAAACATGAAGCAGTAAAGTCAACAATACTGGTGTATTCTACTCGTTTCAGTCAGATGAGAAGCTATTGTTTTTTAATGGTGCATTCTTAATAAAATAAATCTGCATTAAACCCCAATGCCTGACTTTTAAAAGTTGTGGCAAGTGGTCTAACACGCAACCAATTTACATGACTCTGTTAATCTTACAAAATAAAAATTTTGGTTCATAAATTCTCACAAAAAGACCTTGGTCTCAACTGTTTAAAGATCACCATTTGCTGACCAGCGTTTTAAGTCGAGTTTAATTGCAATTTCTGCCTTCGTTCCCACTCTGAGTCACGTCCTGCTGTGTGCCTTTTGGTGAGCTGGGGTGAGTTAAGTGTCTTGGCACCACCAACTATTTAAATTCCTAATGGCTACGTTAGGCTTGGAATATGTTTTTCCTTATAACTGTCTCATTTATTTCAGATTGTGGCTCTCTGTTTTCCAGTTTATTTTCAACAAAGTCACCAAATCCTAGTCACCTCAAAAATATGTGCAAATTGGAAGTATTCAGGGAAGAGAAATAAAAAGATACTAATAAAACTTAACTGGGTAATCAATCACACCCTCCTTCATGTTCCCAGAGGCCGCTGCCTGGCCCCATCTCAGCGGCATTTCACGGTGGTATAACTCGCGTTTACGGGCTGCTTCCCGTGAGACTCAGAGCCACTCCAGCTCCCAGCCGTGTCGGCACGTGGCCTGTCAGACAGTTTGTGCTCAATCAGTCTCTGCTGAATGAAGCGATGAATCCTGCAAGTAGGACTGAATTATGAGGAAAGAGGAAAGAAGTGAAATAAGGGCTGTGTGAGGCTCAACTGGATCAAATCAGAGGGTTTGAAAGATGCAGAAGACAGATGGATACAGGCATGGACATGAGGCAGTATCAGAAGAGGCGTTGACTTTACAAGAGAATTATGATCTCCCCAGAGAGAATTTATCCAGGAAACTTTGGTGTCAGCTCCAGCATAATTCTGTGTTAAGTTACACCCACCATTAACACATCAAAACACAAAGACATTAATGATAAAAATTGTTTCTATAGCACTCTACGGTTTGCTCAGCTCTCTCAGAGACATTATTTCATTTGAGCTTCTGGAAAAAAAAATGTTATTATTCCCTTTTAAGGATGATGAAACTGAAACTAAGAGGGGTTAAGTGGAAAGCCCAAAGCCCCCATTTAGTGGGTCGAGGGTATGGCGAGGCCTGGAACACAGTCGCGTGTTGTTTCCGCTGCCTGAGAAAATTGGACGTCCCAAAGGGCTGCCTCCCTGCCCTGACTTGCATGAGAATTGCAAGGAAGCATTTTTATTGAAAAGCTCTACTACTCTTTTTGGGAAAACTACTTTTGAAGGGCTCCCTGTAAAAGGAAAATTGATGGGAGTAATTACATTTTTTCAATGCCCCCAGACATCTGCTGGGCTTACGGATCGTGGCGCCCCCGCGGCCGGCACTGCGGTGTCTGTGGTCGCGCAACCGGAGGGAGCGCCTGAGTCATTTTGCAGGCGGCTGGTCTCAGCATTTTCTGCTTCCACATTTGTGGGCCAAAGTTCCCCGCGAGACACAGGCTGCGCTAAAGGAGGTCAGGGAAGATGCCTTGGACTGTCAGTTCTTAATTGCCGTGTTCTCATGTAACTTGATGTGGTGCCACCCAGAAAAGCAACCCCTGCTTTCTTCCTATACCAGACACTACTCAAAAGAGAGTTAGGCAGGTCATCTCATTTTAGTTTTTGATTTGTAAAACCAGTGTTCCCCTTTGGGTCTCTGGTATTTCTTTGTCATGACCCTACTCTAGCAGTTGAGCCTTCCTTTTTGTCCATCCTTTCCTGCTCATTCTGGGTCGTAAAGGAGCAATGACAACAAAGTAGAACTGTGCTGTGTGCATTGGGTAAGATGTTAAAATGCACAAAAGGGCATTTGTGAAAAGCAGAGGTGGATCTTTCTGTGAGTTCAGCAGTTTATACAATTCAAGGGCTCCTCTTTAAGAACAAGAGCACAACAAGTGTCTGTCTTTGGCAAACCTGACGAAAGCAGATGTCCGTATGAGCACATTGCCTGGACCCCAATACTCTACCCGGGGCTTTGGAAGGGGCTGTGCTGTGAGTGCCCCTGTGCTTATGTCCTTACAACAACCCACCCCTGTGGAATAGAAGAGCCTCCCCCAACACAGTTTCTTTCCCACAATCCCTGTGGCCATTTTCCTAACGCATCCCTCCAGAAAAAGTCTGTGTGTGCACAAAGCAAACGAGAATATCGGCTCTGACCAGTTCCCAGTGTTGCTCAGGGGCCTCTTGCTGCAGGTACTGTTTCCCAGAGGCCAGGAGCAGTGCTGCTGAGTGTGCCCGAGGGCCACTGGGACCCCCATACCCCACTCTAAGGAACCTGTGAGTCCTGGCAGCATGAGACGGAATAGAAGGCATTGTGCAGGGACCTCAGAGCAGGGGTGGCCTGGGAGCTGGATGCTGGCCAGGGGTCAGCGTTCCTATACTAAGCACCAGCAGCAATGGCGGGGGGTGGTGCCAGACCCCTGCAGTAGGACCCCAGGATGGGAGCATCCTCCTGCGCCCATGAGAGACCTCCTGGGCACTCCCAGAAATAGGTGGAGGCAGTTTTGAGGAGGGTTAGGGTCCTGGGTCATAGGCTACCACAAACAGGCAGGCTCTTGTCATCAAGGCATTGGAGTTGATTTGATTGGATTTCTGCTGCCAGGCTGGCAAGGTCTTGGGGACTCAGGTTATAATGTCAGTTGGATGCTCTGTACTCTGTGACAGTAAGACAGACAATCAGAACATGGCTACTTCTTATCAGCCCAGAGCAGACACCCAAAAATCACCTGCAAACTCCCTTCTTGGGGCAACCTGGGAGAAAAGGGTGAGCCGCTCGCACAAAGGCAGAATTCTGCAAGGTTGGCGCCAGACTCCTCGTGCGTTGCGTCCCCTGCGTGGGGCCGGGCGGGCTGGGGAGAGAGAAGGAAAATCTCTCAGGCCATTTCTGACCTTGTTCAGAACTTAGGCTCTTCCGTACTTCAGCTCCTCAGGATTACCCGGGTCCTAGGATTGTATTTGTAATATTTTTATACTCTCTTCTTTGTTATGGGCATCATTTGAATAAACAGAAGGATCCAGGAGTAGGAAGGCTGGGCCCCTCCCTCTGCAGCCCCCTCGCCTGAGTAATTAGCATTTTAAGTCCCTGGTGGATTTTTCTTTCTTATTAGAGTCCAAGTTTATGTCCCGTTTCTTCATTTAATCTTCTTCACACCTCAGTAGGCTCATTCTCAGCCACATTAAGGCCAGGGCTGAATATGATATTAAGCTGTATCTTGAGTTAATTGAAACTCAGACACTGGCGGGATTAGGGAATAACCGTGGTAGGGTTGGGAACCTGAAGGAGAATTATGACATGAACTGACACACTGATATGTTGTTAAAGGGCTTATTTAAAAAAAATATGCAGGAGCATGTGCTGGATTTCTTTCTTTTTTTCCTTCTTTCCTCTTTCTCCCTTTCCTCCCTCTTTTCTCCTCCGGCACCTCCTCCAATCTCTTCCTCCTTGGCCTGGTGGCAGCAGCACCGCAGTGGGCCTGTGCCCACACGCTCCCTCCTTCCTGGCTCTGACGCTCTGTGCTGGGGAAGCCAAGAGGGAGAACGGGATCTTCTGACCCTATGGGAGCAAAGGAGACAACATGCCTAGGACTCCCCAGATAACCTTCTGTGCCCTGTATTCTGGAGAAATCAGGACCCTGGGCTGTGCTTCAAACTCAACTGCCTGGGCATGGTCTTAAAACACACGCGGTGATGTCGACACACTTCTCATCAGCCTTGAGCAGTGCCACTGTGTTTTGGAGCGTTTCACCCACAGAATCAGTGAACTGGCCACTGCCAGGGGTTCCTGTAAGACAGTGAAATGACCATAGGCTGGTTAAACCCTAAAGCACAGGCGAACAGTGGTGCTAGCTGTGTGGGTGCTGCACCTGCCCTCTCAGGCATCCCCACTGACCTGCAGAACCCCCGCACGCTCCTGGGGCTCACACTCAGCATCGTTCTGTCAGGCTTTTGGATTGGACGATGAGCCATGACAGCAGCTAACGAGGCACTTTATAAGCAGTGAGGATCAATTGGAAAGCTGACTTGCCCAGAGAAGAGGGACAGAATGACATAATTAAGTTAGACAAAAATGTCTGTGAGCAGGACGGAATGTGACAGTGCTGACAGCTTGAATTAGGTCACTTAAAAAGTCAAAAACTGGAGCTCGGGAGCCACAGGACCCTCCTCATGTCTGACCCAGCTGGCTCTAGACCACTCAGGAGAAGGACAAATGTATCACAAGATTTTAAAAAGCCTATAAGATGCAAATTTGAGCAGTAATACATGGAGCTAGGTCGTCTCTGCACAAGAGCCCTGAGGAAGGACTGACCATTGCCCCACGCCTTGTTCTGGGGAAGGGCTCTAGGATTAAGAGAGGATCCTTGTGGGGCCCTGCTCAGAGAAGCTGGGGAGAGAGGGATCCAAGGGGTGACTGTCTTTGCAACCTGGAAGGGGAACCCCATCAGACTCTAGATATGGCATCAAACATGCGGTTCAGGGTAAATAGCAGCCTGATTGGAGGTGGAACAAAAGGGCAGGGGCCAGGGCAAGTGGGGGAGGGGTGCAGAATGTGAGCTAGGGTGAAGTATGGTCCAGAGAGCCCTGAGAGCCAAGCAAGGGTTCCAGAAGCTCTCTTGCCTAGTGCTGGCATGTCCCAGGGCAGGTCAACTGGTCAGAATTCACAAGGATGGGCTTTAATGGGATTGCAAACTCTCATGCCTACGGAGAAGTGGTGGGGTCTAAGCAAACCAGCAGGCGAGCGTGAGGACAGATGGCAGCACTGGCCCCAGCCTCTGCGTCAGGAGGCGGCAGGGTTGGGTGGGGTGGTTAGGGGTGACCTGGGGATGGTGGGGGCGTGTCCTGGCTACTCAGCTCTAGCCCATTGTTGCCTGCTGGGGTTGTGGGTTCGATATTGCCAGATCCTCCAATTTTTCAAGAGAAACCAGAAACCCAAACTTCCAGGTGAACTAGAATAATGTTTAAATGTTGAAAATTAATTCAAATGTTATTTTAATTTTTAAAAAAATTGCAATATGATGCACCTGTAGAAACTTACTCATATAACGACAGTACAGCTCAGTGAATTTTTGCTGATTGAATAATTCCGTGTTCTCAAGACCAAGAACAAGAAATAAAACATTTCCGGTGACGGGGAAGCCTTGCTCATAATGGAATCTAGTCACTGCCCCGATCCCTGCCAAGCATAATCACCACCCCCTCTTCTAAAACCACAAATTAGTTGTGTCCCTGTTTGAACTTTATGTAAATGGAATCACAGCATTTGTACTCATTTGTGCCTGGCTTCCCTCATTAGTCACTATGTTTGAGAAGTTTGTCCATATCGTTGCATGTAGTTTTGTAGTTTAAATTTTAAAAATAACTGTAAAGGCCAAATAGAAAAAAACTATCTGTATGGCTGGGTCCCCCTTGCAGGCCACCAGTGAAAGCTGACTGCTTTCACCTCAATGTGTAGTTTGAGGAGAAGTCAGGACAGGATGGAGAGTGGGTGGCAGGGCCTTCCTCCCAACAGCATGCAGACGTGAGTGCTGGTGACCTGCTCAGGGAACGGCAAGAAGTGCATTTGGCCCCAGCAGAGACCCATGAATGTCAGGGTCTCAGTGCCCCTGACCCTTCCCCAAAACTTAAGGGTTCACATTACCAAGGACAAAGATGCCAGAAGCCCAGTATTGTGACTGCAGCAAATCAGACAAGCGGTGTGATGAGTCTTTGGCCACATGAGGTGGCAATAGTAATAATCACAGTAATAGTAGTTGTAATACTAATAGCTAACATTTGTATGCTACAAAGAAGTAGGACCAGGTACTGTATGCTCAGCACTGAGGGTGATTGTGGGCTTAACTGGGGAGACTTCCTGGGTAGGGAGGAGAGTGTTGGAGAAACCTAGTTTGCCTGTAACTTTCTTTTTTTGCCCACATGAGGCACTCCTATCAATGCCCTTTGTTATTTTGTCTTTCTTTATCTATTAGAGAGGGTACTAATCTTCTCCTTTCTCTGTCTGAGAATATTTTGTCTTCACCTTTCCCTTAGCTGATATGTAGGCGGTATAGAATTTTGATCTTATTTCATCACAAGAAAGCAGCCTTATCTTCTAATTTCTAAGACTACCAGCCCACCTGCTTTGGAACTCTGCTCTTGATGCTATATGAGTTTCTTAGGGCTGCTGTAAGAAACTGGGTGGCTTTTAACAACAAAAGTTTATCTTCTCACAGTTTTGGAGGCCAGAAATCCAAAATCATGATATCAGCAGAGCCATGCTAGCTCTGAAGGCTCTAGAGCAGAATCTCTTCCATGCTTCCAGTGTTGCCAGCAGTCCTTGTCATTCTTTAGTCTGTAAACACTGTAAATTCAGTCTCTGAGATGGTAAAATTGGGAGAGAATTTTTGGTGTTTATTAGGTATGTCAGTCAGGGTTCTTGGTTAGAAGCAAATGAAATGGACTCTGGTTATTTTAAACAAAAAGAACAATTCTTAGAAGGCTCTAGGTACTTATGGAACCAATGGAAGTCCAGAGGCCAAGGTTTGGGAAAGCAGGAAGAGACCAAAGGAACACTGTATGGTTCAGAAATAAATGGGAAGGAAGAAAGGGGAAACAGCAAGTATAAACTATTTTTCTAAGAAACTTGATTTAAAAAAGAAGGAGGGAATTAGAGTATAGTAGTTATGGTAAAGTAGGATCAAAGGAGGCATGAGCACATTTATTGGCAGAGAGAAAAAAATCAGTATGAAAAGGAAGGGTTTCTTTGATCACAATGGAATTAAACTAGAAAATAACAGAAATATCTGGAAAAATATGAAATATTTTATATTAAACAAGAAGCATTTAAATAACCATGGGTCAAAAAGGAAACAACAAGGAATATAAGAAAATATCCTGAATTGAATGAAAATGAAAACACAACATATTAAATTTTGTGGGATGCAGCTAAAGCAGTGCTTAGAGGGAAATTAATAGCATTAAGTGCTTATATTAGAAAATTAGAAAGGTCTCAAACCAATAATCTATGTTTCTACTTTAAGAAATTTAAAAAATTAAAAAAAAAAAGAAGAGTAAATTAATCCTAAAGCAAGAAGAAGGAAAGTGCCCGTAAAGAGCAGAGTCAATAAAATTACAAACAGAGAAACTACAGAGGAAAATCAATGAAACCAAATGGTGGTTCTACATGAGAGACAGGGTGAGGAACAGCTGTGTTTTTATGTATCTGTGGCTGAGGTGGGAGAGGGATCTGTGACAAACTGGTGAAGAAATATCTGATTTATTATTTTTTCTTGTGAAATAGTAGGTAGAGTGGTCCCCTGAGAGGTGCATGAGGCTCTGGAACTGGTGAGATGTTATTTTAGTGTGTTTCCTGAGAGAATGCAAAGAGTGACTATATTAGTTTCCTACAGCTGCTGTAACAAATTACTACAAATCTAGTGGCTTAAAAAACACAAATTAATTCTCTTACAGTTTTGGAAATGAGAAGTTCCAAAATAGGTCTTACTGGGCTAAAGCTAAGAAGTTGGCAGGGCTGTGTTCCTTCTGTAGGCTCTAGGAGAGAATCTATTTCCCAGCCTGTTTCAATTTCTAGAGGCCACCCACATTCCTTGGCTCATGGCTCTGACCTCCATCTCCACGGCAGCAGCACAGCATCTCCCAATGTGTCCCTCTCTGACCACGGCTTTCATCGACACATCTCCTTCGCTGATGCTGACCCTTCTTCCTCCCTCTTATGAGGTCCTTTGTGATTATGTTTGGTCCAGGGAGTCACCCAGGATAATCTCCCTATTTGTAGTTCCTTAACTTCATCAGAGCTGTAAACCCCCTTTTGCCATTAAGGCACATCCACAAGCTTCAGGGATTGGGATGTGGACATCTTTGGGGGCTGCTGCTCTGCCAGTGCCATAGCTAACCAAGAATGAGTAAAAGAGTTGAGAAGAGCACTCAGGTCCAGGTGAGGCTGGAGACCATGACCTCACTGTGGCTTGAATCTGCAATTTAGGACTTTTAGGAATTGGGATGAAGAAACTAAGCTGGCAGGCTGGGCGTGATGGCTCACGCCTGTAATCCTAGCATTCTGGGAGACCAAGGCAGGAGGATCGTTTGAGCTCAGAAGTTCGAGACCAGTGTGAGCAAGAGTGAGACCCCGTCTCTATTAAAACAACAACAAAAAAATAGAAATTAGCTGGACAATTAAAAATATATATAGAAAAAATTAGCCAGACATGGTGGTGCATGCCTGTAGTCCCAGCTACTCAGGAGACTGAGGCAATAGGATTGCTTGAGCCCAGGAGTTTGAGGTTGCTGTGAGCTAGGCTGATGCCACAGCACTGTACCTGGGCAACAGAGTAAGACTCTGTCTCAAAAAAAAAAACAACAAAAAACAAAAAAACTAAGTTGGCAGACCATAGGTCTGGGCCAGGGTTTGGAATATTTCTTTGAGTATAGCAGAAGGACAGGGATACAGGGAGTAGGAGCTTTCATAGAAGTGTAATTTATTTGTTAAATAGTGGGATTTAGACTGGGTACACAGGGAGAAAAATGCTTATAGAAGGGGAGGAAAGAGAAGTATCAAATGATGGTAAAATGCATAATTCAGGGATGAGAGACACTATAATAAATTGATCCAATAACTTAGGAAGAAAATTCTTGATATAGAGAATTTCTCCCCTTTCATTCCAGTACACGTCAATTCATCAGACTTGAAAGCAGAATTTTCTGATAGCATATCTTTCCTCTAAAGGAATGCATTTCATCTACTCTTGATACTGGCCAGAGGTCTCAGAATAAAAATGGAATCTTCCTTCTGATGTGGTAATTTATTACAGCCTTTCATTGCATCTAGTTGTTTTCATCTATCAGATGTGATCTTGTCACTTGGAGATCTTATGGGAGGTATTATTCACCAAAGACCAAACAGGTCTGTTTGTTCTGTGTGCTATAATGATTTAATCCAAAAATGTTTATGAATAGGCTACAGAGGATTTTTCAGAGCCAAAGTGGAGGCCTTTAGCCCTGAAGGCAGAGTTTCCGTGTGTGAGGAGCGCAGTGGTGCAGAGACAGGGTGGTGGGAGAGGGGAGAAAGGTACAGGAGGAAGGACTGGAGAAATAATTAAGACCCCTGAAGAATGGATCCCTGCCATTTATTTAAAAAATAGGGACTTCTTTTTGTCTCTTCTCCTTTTATTTATTTTGTCATTTGAGAGGTAGCAGAGTGGAGCCCGGGTTTGGATCCTGGTGAACTTGGATGGTTCTCTGTCCCTGTGTCCTTGCTGAATAGCAGTAGTGCCTACCTTGTGGTCTTACTGTGAGGACCACTGAGTTAACATTGGTAGATCACTTAGAACAGTATCTGGCACACACGTGTTTGTTGAATAAAATAAAAACTTTTATCTCACAATGAGATTCACTGAAAAAACTTGGCAAATACATCAGAGAAAACTTTGCATTAGCTCAGAAGCATTTATAAAAAAGTATTTATAAATAAATACTTTTAAACTTTATCTGGAAGAGAGTTGATCAGCAGCCTTCATTTGAGTCAAATGTTCTGGGCAGTTTTCTCTTCCCTGTCAGTGGTGGTGAATTTATTTCCCCTCCATTTGCCTTCGGATTGCAGAAAGTTGGCCAATTTAAACAGATAATCAGTGCTGTTGCCTACCCTCTGCCTTGCTCAAAACAGAACCTCACCTCCCCAAAGGCAAACAGCAAAGCTGGTTGGGTTATTTAAGAGTTTTTATGGCCTGCAATCTAGATCTTGCCAAAGCAAGATGAGGGACGTTGCAGGTCAGTCTGAACAGAGCCACTGGTGGTTGTGATGTGATAAGGACATGGCAGCCCCAACAGGAATCCTGTCATCATGACCAACCTGGCAGAGAGGTGGCAGCCACACAGTGGCACACCCATGACTATCACGCAACTATTGGCTTGTGTACCAAAGAGAGGCTGCAGTTGGACACAACTTTCAAAACAGGGTCTTGCCAGGTGATTGAGGCCAATGTCACATGTCATTAGACCATCAGGGCAGCAGTCTAGTGGCCCTAGACTTTTAAGACAACCTCAGAGTTAAGTCCCTCACACCCCACTATTTTTAGGTTACTTGAGCAAGTTCTTCAACCACTCTGAATCTCAGCTCTCAATACCTCAAATACCTGCCTGGAAGGGTTACTGTGAAACTTCAGCGGAGGAATGCACACGCTTCACTGAGCACAGTGCTTTGAGCATACCAAATGGGCAGGGAATGTCCGTTTTCTTTCCTGCTTCCATTTTTGCCTCTCAGCTGCTTGTGTTTGAAGCAGGGGTAAAACCTAGCTGCTTTCCTCAAGAATTCAGGAAGCGTGGTATTGCAGTGACAAGGCTGAGCCCTTTCTCTTTTAAAAGGTCACTAACTACAAGAAGTGAGTCCTGGAAAAGGGAGAAGCCACATGTTAGGGGGCAGTCAATATGGAGGGATGCCTGGAGACAGCAACACGGTGGCAGCGATGGCTGTGCTGCAGGGACCTGACCATTGTCCTTGTCAGACGTTACTGCAAGGTCAGGGGAGCTACTTCCCCAAGACAGGTCAGGCACGTTTCCACGATTCCAGGTGTGTTTGCAAATTTCCAGGAACTGCAGGTGACTGTGCTGCCCCTGTCTCCGCAAGGGCACTGGACGGCAGTCTGTTCCCCTCTGGGGATAGGTCCATTTAGATTTCAAAGTGGGCCTGACGCTGTCTCAACACCGATGGTGTTTGTTCTTGTCACTCTGTTGCTCTCCATATCCCTGCCTCCCCTTTATCCCCTGACTGCAGAGCCCAGCTCTGGGTTCTTCTCGAGGGCAGTGTGCACATACTCAGAGGGGAGAAGGGAAAGAGGTCGCTGGCTACTTTCAGGAGGAGCTCGGTGGGATATGTACCAATCTGCGGGTGTACCTGGCTGCTGTGTGGCAGCAGTTTCACCCTGTCCGCCCCTTCAGTGCCCCATTTAGTGGTGACAACATCGAAATGGGGAGGAGGGTTTATTTAAACAAATCAAGACAAGCTCCTGAGTCCATCTCTCCAGCCCTGTCCTTCCTGGAGCTCCAGTTCCTTGACTAAATCCAGCAGCCTGCTGCCAGCTCCCTGGGGGTCAAATGTGCGTCTGAAACTGGATTGGCCAGAACCAACTGCTTCATTTTAACTGCAGCCTTGGACTCTGCCTGGGCCTGTTCCTCTTCCTGTTCTCCTTTGCTCACGCCAGACACAGGTGTTACCCTGAGTTCTTGTCTTGCTCTCACCTCCCCATGACCATGTCCTGCTTCTGAAATGTGTCCATATCTTTGCTTTCTCTGTACCCACCGTCACCACATTGTCCAAGCCACGATTGCTCCCCACTTCGATTGCCGTGGTATCCATCTAAACAGACATCCTGTGCTTGCTCACTGTTTTAGTTTGCTAGGGCTGTCAAACAGGTGGATTAAATGACATGCATTTACTGTCTCCGTTCTAGAGGCTGGAAGTTCGAGATCACGGTGTCAGCAGAGTTGATTCCTTCCAAGGGCTGTGAGGGAGACTCTGTTCTAGGTGTCTGTCCTGGCTTCTGGTGGTTCACTGACAGTCTTTGGGGCTCCTTGCCCTGTAGAAGCATTGCCCTGGTTGCCCTAGTTGCTGCTGTCATGTTTGCACCATTTTCCCTCTGTGTCTGTCTCTGTCCAAATTTCCCAATTTTCTAAGGACACCAGTCATAGTGGGTTAGGGTTCACCTGAATGGCCTCGCTTAACTTGATCACATCTGTACAGACCCTGTCTCCAAATAGGGTCACATTCCGAGGTACTGGGGAGCCAGAACTTCAACCTATTTTGTAGGGGGGGAGAACACAATTCAACCCACAACACATGTATGATCCATTCTCCCTGCAGCAGTGGGCATGCTTTGCAAACATAAACCAGAGCTCAAAGCTTCCAGCAATTCCCTTGCACCTTGGTGAAATTCTGAGCCCCTTGGCCCTGGCTGGCTTACAGAAGCCCCACATGTTTTTTCCCACCCACCTTTCTGCCTTTCTCCTGCCCTACTTTGGTCTTTTGTCTGTTCCTCAAACGCATCAAAAACACATCAACTTCCTACCTTGAAGTCTTTGCAGTAGCTCTCTCCTCTTCCTAGAAAGCTCTGTCTCCTGATCAGCTCTCAGCTTAAAAGTCACCTCTGCAGGGAACCACTTTGACCACAAGATCAAAACCAGACATCTCATCCCTCCCTATTACACCACCCTGTTGCAGTCCTCTGAATGGACCTTATGAGTGTCTGGCATTTTTCTGTTTGTTTACTTGTTTTGCTTCTGTCTCCATTCCATACCCTTAGAACTTCAGCTCCAGGTGTGCCTGGTTCATTGTTAAATCTCCTCTAACTAGAGGAGAGCCTGACACATAACTGGCACTCAGTATGTACTGGTCAAATGAGTGAGTAAGTAGTGAGAGCTGTCTGTGCTCTCTCTGAGCGTGCATTTTTTGGCTAGTTTAAATACCAGCAGGAGCTTTGTTCTGGCAGGATCTTGTAGGGCAGAGTTTCTCAACTTCATGAAGATGGATTTTTTGGCTGGATAATCCTTTGTTTAGAATTAGGGGCCATCCTGTGCATTGTAGGGTGTTTACCAGCAACCCTGACCTTAACCCACTATATTCCAGTAGCAAGCCCCCTCCCCCAGGTTATGACAGCCCAGAATGTCTCTAGGCCACTGCTCCTGGGGGGGCAAAGTCAGCCCCTCCAGTCATCTCCATTGTGGGGTCATCCACAGCTCCTTGGGATTAATTGCACCCACCTCCCTGTGGGACTCTCCAGGCCAAGAGGATTGTGACCCCCAGCAGGTGAACTATTTGGGAAGTTGGTGGCCTGTGCCAGGAGGCATCAGAGCAAGGCTGTGGGCAGACGGGCCTGACCTTGATGCCAGCTCCATCCCACACTAGCTGGGTGAACTGGGCCAGCCGCTTAGCTTCTAGGGCTTTGGTTTCCTAATCTCCAGAATGGGGGTGTGCATCCTCCTGGGGGGCTGAGGAGATGCATGGCGGGGACCACACACCATGGGAGCTGGGTTAAGGCTGTGCTCACTGCAGGAGGACAGGATGGGGGTGGGGCAAGGGGACCTGGCAGCTCTCCACCAGGCCTATACGCACATCCAATTAACACACTTGCTCTAATTCTCTGTCCTTTGACTCACTAATTTTCCGGTTCCACAAAGCCTGACTGTGCTCTGAGCCACTGCAGCTGGTCAGGGCCTGGGGAGGCTGTGGGAAGGGTGGACGAGACACGGCCCAGCCGGCAGCTGGGTGAGGACCAAGTGCCCCTTTATCAGTGCTGACTCCCCCACCAGCCAGTACCTCCCCAAAGGGGCCTGGGTCCTCTCCCTCCCCGCCCTGCGCATTCTCCTTTTGTGACTTCATCCTTCTTCCCAGACGCTTCTTGGTGGGAGTCAGGGGCAGAGGCTGGTGGGGAGGAAAAGAGACAAAAGGTAAAACATAGGAAAGAGCATCTGATCCTCCTGAAAGACCCTTTTCACACGGTTACACCAAAAGTCCTCTGTGCGGCCTGAAATATTTATATCCAGTGGAGGGTCTGTGGGAAATGTCTGTCCCTGATTTGAGGGCAGCTGCAAGAATAAGAATTTGGGGGGACTTTCAAAATGGGAGAACAAAAGAAGCCTCATTTGAACTTCTCTTAACTTAAAAAATATTAAAGTCGTGGCCTACCTAATGAATTAACTGGATTCTCAGGAGATAAGCAAAATTATTGTTAATTAACTTTAATTTTGAGTACATTATGCTGAAGTATTTGTTGTGCCTGTTTTCCATAGGGTAGGTGATGCAAGGAGGTGAGTGTAGCTGGAGAGGGGACTGTCTGGGCCGACGGAGTCCACTTCTAGCCCCCCTCTATGGGACAAGTCTCCCCAACAGGAGTGAGGCTAACGGGGACAAGTCAGGGGTTGTATCAGAGCTGAGCTGCAAATAGGTTTAGGGTTTCAGCAATAAAAACGGGGCTCTGTGAGAGTTCACAGATAGCTGGCAGTGCTGAAGAACTATTGGGGAGGGGACCTCAGTGAGACCAGGGCTGCTCATAGGCTGTCATCGCTGACCTCTGCATGTCCCTGTCCTGCTTCTGCCTAGCTCAGTCTTCCGGTGCTGCCCCATGCAGAGCTTGCCAGTATTTCCTACTCTGGCTGAACACCTGAGCTGCTGGCCTGCTTGTGGAATATGCAGATCCCGCGGCCCCACCAGCCATGGCTCCATCCGACCCTGGGAGTGGGATGGAAGATGTGCATTTAAACAAAAACTCTGCAGGGATTGGATGTGCCATGCAGGAACTGGGGCCAACACTAGGCTCAATTTGCTTCTGTCAAAGAAACTACCACGCAAAGGTGGTGAGTTCTAAGGAGGGCTGCCATCTGCTCCAGGCTGTTTCTGAAATCCTGTGACTCTCTGTTAATTTATTTAATTGTTAATTTGGCATTTTAAAAAACTTTCATGATTCCTTTTCTCCTCAATAATAAAATACTGCTATTCTCTACACAGTCCCAAATTTTTTTAGGGCCAGTTAACATAATTTATTGAATATGAATCTAGATGGCAATGGAATAAACCAAATCTGTGGGCACGCTGTTTTAAATAAACTTTACTTCAGCTCAAAGTAATGACAAACAGCACTTAACAAAGGAGTGATATTCTCATGCCACGTGTCAGTTTTCTCACTTTCTAAATAGAAGCCGCGGGTAACAGAGCTGTGTTTCTCTGGGCAAGATTAAGCTGAAGTGATTAGCCAGCAGCTCAAAACTGATGACCATGATTGACAAGTGAAGAGAAATTGACAAAAGGTTAATAATGAATATTTTGGATAAAAATAGAGAAAAGACTGGGTAGAGATGGTAAAGACCAAAATAGGAAATTGTGTACTTCCAGGCAAGGAGTAGCTTGACACAGCAGATGGAGACAGGAGCTTGGAGCCAAAAACTCAGGTTTGCATCCCACATCCAGCTGAAGTGCAAATTAATCTGAGTCTATTTTATCATTTATAAACACAAGAATAGTGAGGGTTAAATGAGAGAATGTTTGTAATAATGTGTAGCATAATACTTTTCTCAAAGTAGACTGTATTGAATTTTAGTCTCTTATCATTAAAAAGAATTAACAACTCTTACAAGAGTAGCATGTGTTTTGGGAAATTACTAAGAGTGGCCCCTCATTAAAATCATGTATGGTATGTGCTGACGATCTTCAAGCAGGGAGATGATCACGTGCTGGCACCTAGACCTCCACTACTGGAGATGTGGTCTGTAGACCACCACACTCACAGCACTTAGGAGCTGGTAGACATGCAGAGTTGCTGGGCCCACCCCAGACCCACTGGACCAGAACCTGCATTTTAACACGATTCCCAGGTGGGTCACATGCACATTAGAGATGAGAAGCACTTCCCTGGACTATTGCATGAGGAGGAGGTTGGGGAGTGTTTTGTTGGCTTTTAGAACATAGAAGTGTCCCTGCTAGTGTAATAAATAAATAAATAAGGTATGACATAGTGTAACATAACATAATGTAACAAAACACAGTATAATCCACCAATTCAAGAATTTCTGACACTCATCTTCTAAAGTGCAAGTGGAGGATTATTAGGAGATGGCAGTGTGATGGCTGGAGTAGCTTTTAAATCTTCCTGAATCCCACACAAAAACAGACAGAGCATCTAGATAGAAAAACAAAAATAATGGGCAACATTTATAACAAAGCTAGATGACAAGGTATTTCTATAACCTCCAAAATTCATTTGATGGGGACATATGACCAATAGCTCCAAGACCTGAGTGTTATCAGAGTCTGTGGCAGATAAAGCAGAGTGAGGAACCCACAGAATAACCAACAGGCGATCACTGGGAAGCATGGCGGGCCCAGCTGAGAAGAGTAGATTAAACTAAATACTTTCCCCACCATAGTGGTGGGAAGTGCTTGGGGCCCTTGGTAGGTTGGAAGGAGCTGGTGTGGTCTGGTCTTTGTGAATTCTGGGTGCTGGCCAGCCAGCGCTCTCTGATAGGGCCCGTGCTGAGGAGTTGCTGCTGGGGCAGAGTTACACAGACGCAAGGTGAAGGGGAAGGACTGTTGGACAAAGATAGGGCAAGAAAACACTGAAAGTCTTAGAAAGCAATTCTCTCTCTACATATTTAACATAAATAATAGATGACATAATATATTAAAAATATATATATGTATAGCTCTATATAAAAACAACGATAAAAATTCAGGTTAACTGGATTTACACAAAGATGAGCAACAGAAAAGCTTCAAGATCTAATTCCACACAAAGTTCCTGCAGTAACTTATAGAATAAGAAAGAGAAAAACATCCCCATATACCAGAAAAATATGCTAAAATGAACAGATCTAAACCGTAACACGTCTTTTCAAAGTGAGCTAAAAGACATTAAGAAAATTATATAAGCTATAATGAGAAAAAGTCAGAATGGGGTGACAGAATTCAAGAGTTAGAAATAAGAAAGAAAATCATTTCGTCATGAAAACTAAGCTAGAAGGAAAACAATAGCCAGTAAACACGACCAATAATGCCTTGAGAGAAAAGGAAAGTGGAGAGGGGAAACATTTTAAATAAAAAAAAAAAAAAAAGAGAAAATATTTGAGAGAAACTGAAGATAGGCAAATAGGGTCCAAAATATGAGTAATAGCAGTTTATGAAAAACAACCAAAGGATAATACTAAAAATTATACCATAAGGAAAATTTCTTGAAATTAAAAAGTATATGTTATATATTTGAAACTAAGTATTGAAAGAACTCACTTTGTGTCTGAGACTATCAATACAAACAACCACCACGAAGACAGTCTGATAAAATTATGAGATTTTAAGAAAAAAGAAAAAAACTTTTGGGGCAAGCAGGCAAAAAGAGCACTTGACTTATAAAGGAAAGAAAATGACATTGTCCTTAGACTTTTTCACTGTATTGCTTTGTGCCAGAAGAAAATGAGTAACATAATTAACATACTCAAAAAAAGAAATGAAAATGCAGGATTTATATCCAATAAAACTGGCCATCAAGTACAAAAGGGCACAATAATCTGTTAACAACACGAAAACCTTCCAGGAACACTGTTCTCATGAGACCTTCCTAAGAAAGCTACTAAAAATGTCTTTATAACAACCAAAATGACTAGACAGTTGTAAGGACTGTCGGTGAACACTAACTGTATATGTATTAATACTTGTAGGAATGAGGCTACAAGAAGGCTGAAACGGAGAAATGATGGTATGCACGGTCTGACAATTAAGATAAGGTACAACCATTAAATAGGGGGGATATTTGTTGCAGCTCTCAGATATTGTAACTGGCAGTGCTCGTGTTAACATTCTGAGGCTGCTGTGTGTGTGATGAGGGATAAATCAGGTGAGTCATTATGGAACACTCTGATCCTTTCATCCCTTGCGTTTTTGAGAATGTGGATTCTTAGTACAGAAGACAGGCTATAACAGTGGTGATATAAAAGAGATTAAGTAAAAACCCTTTAGTCCTGAGTTTGAATTTAAAATATCAGTATAAACTCAAGAGGTATTTTACACGTGTGTGTGCACAGACCCACGCCCACCCACACACACACACACACACACACACACATATACACTCCAACTGTGGGAAACTCTACTGGTCTAGAGGCCCAAATTCTTCATTAGATACATTGCTGGGAAGAGAAAGAACAACAAGGACATCGGTTGATTGAAAAAGACTTAAAATTCAGATCAAGTTTTAAGAAATGGGTAAGACTTAAGTAGTGTCTAAGGATACACATCTGGGCAGTAAAATTATAAAGAGATTCGAGGACACTTTTACTACAGAAGCCGGCGTAAGGGTCACTTTGGGTGGGAGGGAGGGGCTGTGTGGAGATGGCCCCGGGCCTGTGGGGGTCTGTGGTGGCTGCGAAGTTCCATTTCTTGACCTGGGCAATGTCTATAGGGTTCATTGTATAATTCACTAAATCACACATTTGTTTAGTGAGGATTCCTCTCTTTGTGTTTTATTTTACCATGAAAGGTAAAAAAGTAAACCCAAAGAAAGAAACAACAGCAGCAACAACAAATGTTCCCTGAGACGGCTAATCCTTCCAATGACGTTCACATGTGCGTCGATTGCTTTGGTGAGGCAGGTGCGTGGTGTGGTACAAACAGTTCTGACACCAGCATTTTCCTTCTTCCTGAGCCTTTGCTAGTTGAGCGACCTTGGGCCCTTCCAAACATCAGTTTTATCATACGTGAATGCACACAACAATACCAACACATAATTCACAGGGATGCAGAGAGGCTCAAGTGAGAAAATGAATGTGCAAGTTCTTTGTAAACTACAAAACCCTCTACGAGAGCATCTTCTCATTGTTGCTGTAAGATTGAGGACAGTGGATTCCCCACAGTAATTATTTCTGTGGCTTATTGCTTGTGTTGGCATCGTCCCCTTTCCCAGCCTTTTTAGGAATATCTGATGGATGGGACAGGTATGTTACCACTCTTAGAAAAGGCCCGCTGAACAGGTATGTAATAACGAGGCACTGCCTACTTACAAATGTTAAGGGAGTAAGCATTCATGACAACTAGCATTTCCTCATCTGCCACACTCCTGTCTGCGGAGGGGGTCCTTTCATGCTTTTACTCACCAGGTGGTTACCACCTGTCCTCTGGGTTTCAGCCCCTGATCAAGTACTTGGGTTCATCAGTGGAAAACAAACAAACAAACAAATTCCACTGCTCTTGGAGAGCTTATATTCTAGTATGGGTAGAGAGACCAAAAAACCCCAAGAAATAAGGAAAGGATCCAGAGTGTTTGGTGGTGGTAAGGATGAAAAGTCAATCAGGGTTAAGGGAATAAGGAGTCAAAGGCAGGCGTGGGCTGCAATTCTACCCTGGGTAGGCATCTGGTCTGATTGAAAGGTGGCGTTTGACCACAGAAATGAAGAAGGTGAGGGAATGAGCCACGTAGCTGTCCTGGGGAAGAGTATTCCATGCAGGGTCAACAGGTACAAAGGTCCTGGGGCAGGAATGTGCGTGGTGTGTCAGAGGCCAGCAGGGAGGACAGCGTGGCTGGGACAGTGAGCGTTGGGGGACAGAGGAGATGAGGAGGAAGAAGGGAGTTGGATCATGGAGGGTGTGTGAGGTCACTGAAAAGACTTAAGACTTTTGTCTAAGCAGGCAAAGGAGGAGCCATGGCAGGTGAGGGGCAGAGGAGGGACATTATGGGGTTTAGGTTTGGATGCTGTGCCGAGAGCTCTGGGGGGTGCCAGGCCAGAAGCAGAGAGACACATCATGAGGCCAATACAAGAACTCGAGCAAGAGATGAAGGTGGCTTGGACTGGTGGCATTAAGTACGGTGGGGCAGGGCCATCTGGGGTTCCCTGCACGCAGGTACAGGCACCTGGGGGTGCTGGGTCTCAGCTGCAGGTTCTGGCCTCTGCAGTGAGGGGTGAGCCCAGCCTGAACTCTTCTCCCCTACAGTCTGTGTCTTCATGGTTGGTCGCTCCTAAGCATCAGTTTGGGGTCCATCTCCAGCACTCCTCATGTGCATTGAGGAGTCTCTTTCTGCGTGGGACTGGCTCCCCGACTTGTCCCCTCGCACCTGGAGCAACAGGCATTCGCCTCTGAGCAGCTCTGCCTCTCTCGTTCAGCATCTGCCCTTTTCTCTCCCTTCCTGGCTTCCCTTTCGTGGTCAGAAAGATGCTGCTGGTGTTCCTTGGAGGCCTTTCTGTCCAGTTATTTAGGGGATTCCAGACTTGCCGTACACGTGCACACGTGTGTACATGTGAGCGCACACACACAATAAATTCCTGTGCGATCTTGCACCTCTAATTGTTACAAGCCCTGGCAAGATTGTTAGCTAATTAGAGAAGATCTTAATTTACAGCCTCATATGTTAGTATTATATTAATACCATCATCCTTCCCCGACCGTAAACTACTGCAGTGTAGAGGTCTAATATTTGTGGGTTTACTTCAGGGTTTCACGTGGAGCTCGGCTTCGTGTCATCTGCTGTGTCCTGCTGTCCGGCCCGTGGGCTGCGGCCTCAGCCCCTCGCTGGCTGCTGTTCCTTGCACACTTTTCCACATTCTCACTAAATCTCAAGAGGGTACATCATCATTTTTATTTTTGAGTGTACACTAACATTTGGTGCTTATGTTTCAGTTTTTTGCTTTAATTGCCTGCTGACTCAAGTAATGTAAAATAGAAAAAAATTACACATTTACTTGTTTGGATAAAGATGAAGTATGATCTTTAAACATATGACTCAAGTCAGTGGGTGGTGAAGGTATGGACTAGGGTTTGGTTGATTGAAAATCTTACATCTTTTTTTTTTTTTAAAGCATGAAACGAAGTTTATTGAGGAAGGACAAGACAGGTTTACAGAGTAAGAGCAAGATACGTTCACCACAGAATGGTGAACGGACCTCTAGTCCTAACGAAAAGGCTGAAAATCTTAACTCTTTAAAAATTAATTTTATTTATTTGTTAAATATGTATGAGACTCATATTGCACAAAATTCTAAAGTTGCACAAGGGAATAGAGTGGAGAGGAAATCTCGTTCCCCACTGTGTTCATCCACAAGCTGCTCTTCCCAGAGGCGAGCACTCTCGCTGGGCACCGTGGCCTTGCAGAGCTGCACCAGCACATACAAGCAAAGGCACGGCGACAGGGTTCCTGGTAGGTCAGCCCAAGGTGAGAGTCGCAGTGCTGTTGGGCATTTATTTGATACCAAAGGAACGCACAATTCATAAAATAAAGGGAAAAAGCCCTAGAAGACACAAGGCCAGTTCTGTGAGCAGCATGACAAAATTGCACTGATACTCATTTCAGTTGGAGCACTGTTTTAAAAAATTTTATCTTAGTGATAGTTTATAAAAGTTGAGTAAGAACCTTAGCACCTTAAACATCTTTTCATGCCCCAAATGATTTAGGAAAAATAACAATGTAGCCAAAGAACTAAACAGAATAAAAGCAGCTATACTGAGCGCTTAATAGATGCCGGGCACTCCACCTGTGTGGCCGCATTCGCGCGTCACAACTAATCTGAGACCATTCACATCTACCACGGGTGACCTGGCTGTGGGTAGGGATTCCTCCTGAGGCAGAATTTCAGGACCATCCCCAGTATTTGGGAGGTCACACTGCACGAAGTGACTTGCCTTTAAAGCAAGGAGACTCGTCCGACTCTGACCCGCGGCTGAGGAAAGCACACCCCTTTCAGGCAAGGGGCATCTTACAACGTGAGAGGTGTGCGTGGTTTTCTTCTCAGAGACCATTTCCAATTCTTCTAAGTCGTTCACTTCCCCTTCTCGCTTATTTCTGTATCAGCACATCTCAAAATCAATCTTGGATGTTTGGACAGTCAAATTTAATTCCCAGCTCTCCCATGCACATGTTTGTTGATACTGGGAAATCTGCTCATGGTGATAACAGAGTGGAGGTAGAAGAGAACTTCAAGGTTACGTAGTTCTAGAATGGCAAAGAAGGCTTTTCCCGACTGGGTAGCGCGAATCCATTGGTAGTGGCTGCACTGGGAACACGTGACAGGCGTGACGGTTCATTACCCCTTCCTGCTTCGCTACGTTCTCTATGCACAAGGACACTTCTACATGCAAGGCTCCGCTCTCAAAATCAGGAAATGAACGCTGGTCCATTACACCATCAAATCCGCGAGACGCCACCTAACTGTTCCAACAGCGCCCTGTGGAGGCCAGGTGCAATTCAGGACCGCAGGTTACGTTTGGTAGGCATGCCTCTTTAGTCTCCTGGAAGCACCCAGGCCTGTCACTTTGTGCAGCTCCCGGTTAGGTGGGTCTGATGGTTCCTCATGACTCGACTCAGGAGATGCATTTTTGGCTGAAATCTCACAGAATTGGGGCCGTGTCTTTTTCAGTGTTTCCCATCGGGAGGCGGATGTTGGCTGTGTGGCCACCACTGGGCTCACCATTAAATAACTTCTTTTATCACGTGGTCAAGATGATGTTTGTGGGGCTTCTCTGCTGTACAGTGAATTAATAGGTACGGCAAACTTATTGGTTAATAACCAATTAGTAAGTATTATGTGGGAAGATACTCAGAGACTACACAAATACTGCATTCTTCATCAGATTTACCTCCTCCACAGTTATCTGCTGGTAGTTTTTTCCTGAGTCAATTATGACTATATTGGTTGATAAACAGTGATTTATTTTCTAATCCCATAATTATTTTTTAGATTTATTAGTTGGCATTCTACTGCAAAGGAGAGATTCTCCTTAACTTTTACTAATTATTAGTTATTAATTACTAATTAATTTAGATAATAGGTTACTATTTTTCTCAGAGAGTTGTGATACACTACTATCATTTTTTTTTTCTTTTGATGCTCACATTACCCAGCCTTGGCCAGTGGAAGCGCCTTCAAACTGGCTTCTGTGTTCTTCTGGCATGCCCCCATTATTTCCTGAGCACGGTCATATTTTTTGGCACAATAAGATATTTCAGGCTTCTATTGTGTTTTCCTTGTCCCAGCCCTAAAGTTAACCATTTGTCTGTTTGGTCAATTAATTACTGAGAGACATGTTTGAAATCTTCCACTATGATAGTGGATATTTTTGTTTCTTTTTGTAGTTCTGTCAATTTTTTGTTGTCTATATTTTCAAGCTTTGTTAACAGGTAGATCTACTGGATGAATTTACTTTTAGCATTATATAGTAACCCTCTGCTGTGGTCTGCATGTCCCCCAGGATTTGTGTGTGGAAACTTAATCACCAATGCAATAGTTTTAAGAGGTGGGGCCTTTGGAAGGTGCTTAAGTCGTGAGGGTAAAGCCCTTGTGAATGTAAGACCTTCATAAAAGAGGCTTCACATGGCGGCATTGGGCCCTTTTTTAATGCCCTTCATTCCTTCTGCCATGTGAGGCCACAGCTTTTGTCCCTCTGGAGGATACAGCATCAAGGTGCCACTTGGAAGTAGAGAGCAGCCTTCACTAGACACTGAGCCTGCTGAAGCCTTGATCTTGGATGTCCCAGTTTCAGAACTGTGAGAAATAAATTTATGTTGTTTCTAAATTACCCGGTCTCAGATATTTTGGGATAGCAGCACAAATGGACTAAGATACTCACCTATCTCCAGTGACAATTTTCTGCCCTAAGGTTGGTTTATCTGTTATTAATTACATACTCTAGTTTAATTTTTGTTTAAGGTTTTCTTGGTATATCTTTTTCAACCTTTTTCTTTCAGTCTTTTTGTTGCCATATAATTTAGTTGTGTCTCTTATAAAGAGAGGTAGCTGGAATTTTAAAAAATCCAATGTGATCTAAAAATGTAATTTGGCATTTTTTGAAAAACTGGAGTATCTAATCTCCCTTAAAAACTGTAGTTATTGATATATTTGGATTCCTTTCTAGCATCTTAATTTGTGCTTTCTATTTATTCTATTTTTCCATGTTTTCCCCCTCCTTTCTTCCTTTCTTTGGATTTATTATTAAATCATTTTTATATTGCATTTCCCCCCTCTGCTAGTTTGTTAGTTATGTACTCTACTTGCCCTCTATTTGTACTTATTCTAGAAATTAACTTTAATATGAAAATCAACTATTTCAAAATCCTCAGCACTACAGGGGCACTAGAACACTTCAACTCCAGTTATCCCTCTCAAATGATATATTATATATATTAGTTCTATCTTGTTTTTAAAAAAATTAAGCCTCCAAGAAATTATGTTTTATATAGTCAAATTTTATTTAAATTCATCTGAATATTTACTAATGTCTTGTGATTTTTTTTTCCCGTTTTACACCATCAATGTGCAATTACTTTCCTTCTGCCTGAAGTACACTCATTGTATTTTCCTTTAGTGAAGGTCTACTGGTAGTAAACTTTCTCAGTTTTTGATGATCCAAAAATGGCTTTATTTTGTCCTTGTTCTTGAAAGCTATTTTTTTATTATCCCACAGGCTATACAATTTTATTTGATTGCTATTTTCTCCCAGTTTATTGGAGACATCGTCCTACCACCTTCTGGCTTTCTTTATTGCTGCTGAGAAATCTGCTGTCACTCTAATTTGTCATCCTTTTGAAGGTACTCTGCTTTTATTTCTCTGTTTTGGGTGTACTGAAAATTGCACTATGATCTGTTAAATGTCAATTTCTTTCTATTTATCCTGACTTGAAATTCATTCAGCTATTATAGTTTTAAATATTTCAAACATTGGGCTTTTTCCTTACAGAGCTGTGAGGTTCATATTCCCTCTTTTCACTATGTTCCACATCCTGCCTAACTTCTCTTTTCCAATGCTTAGTCTTTCTATGCTGGAAATTTCTACCAATCTATCTTTTAGCTCACTAATTCTCTCTTCAGCTGTGTCAAATTAGGTTTTTAATTTAAATTATTATATATGTATTTCTAGAAGTTCAAGTTTGTTTTCTAAATCTCCTTGTTCATATCTATAGTCTCTTGCACCTAACTTATATTTTGAACTTTCTTTTATTTCCTTAAATTTATTAAACTGCTTATTTGATTTTCTGTATCAGATAATTCTGTGGCTGAAGTCTTTGCGGTCTAATTCAGTGGATCAAGGATTCTGCTTTCTCTTGCCTTGCTTCCTTTTGTGTTTTGTGGTTTTTGAAAGTGAGCTCCTCCCTCCTTGAAACTTTATTGTTGAGAATTCTTTGAGGCCTGGCCATTGGTGAGTAGACCAGAATAGACCTGCATTACATGTCTCAGGATTTGCATAAAAGAAGCAAAACAAATCAGTGGCAACAGAACCTATTCACTGAAGAGAAAATAAGCTAGACATGGGCAGAAAATTCTGTAGTACATTAATTTTCCCATTCTTCCTATTGTTGATTTTAGTTTTGTACTCTGCTCTTTATTTTTATAAAATTGAAGTTTTTTCTTTTGACGTATGCATGGCGATTCCCACTGTGACTTTCTATTGTCCTTTTTCATTTTTATCAAAGTAACATGAGGATTGATACTAGGATGAAATGGTCCTAGGAGGCTCATGGTGAACCCCCCTGTTGCTCTCTTCCTCATCCTCACTTTTGCTACTAAAAGGTAGTCAATTTCCCTGTCTTATTTTTTCTAGTCTTTCATGTTTCCAGGTAACAAAGATTTATTGCTATTTGTTGACATAAAATTGTTGGCATTATCTAACAGCTGTCCTAGAAAATCCTGAAGGCTCCTCTAGCTTTCCCAACACCACCCTCCTCCCGCCGCCCCCACACCACACCCTCCACGTGGACGGCTGCAATCTAGTCAGATTGGCAATCTGCATTTATGTTTTCTTCAACATATTTTGGCAATATTTACATGAGTCACAGCTAAAACACACTGTGTCCTGCTATGGCAGCATTTCCTTTCTTAAACAACCTATTGTTTTTCCTGGAGTTCATGACTACCTTGTTTCTTCTGTTTTCTTTGTACCTGTCAATAACTTATTCTAAACTCTGTCAGAACTCCTTGCAGAGAAACGTAAGGCTCACCCGTCAGGTCCTTGTTTTTCCTGGAGGGTTCTCTCGGCTCCGGTCCCCTTGCTTTGATCGGCACTGGCTACTCTTCCTGTCTAGCTGCTGCACCGTCGTCATCTTGAGATCTGCCTTCACCACCCTCTGGGGAACACGCTCTCCTCTCTCCTACATTGGACCCCTGATTCCTAGAGCCTCTTCTCTTCTTTTGTGGTTTACTCCTTTGCTCTGGTGGTGCACATCCTATCGTAGTTTCCTCATAAAGAGCCCCGGGAAATTAAAAAAAAATCGGAGACCTTGCATGCCTGAAGATGTCTTTATTCTATCCTGAAACTTGATTGGCTTGGAACAAAATTCTAGGTTAGAAATAAGTTCCCTTTTGAAGTTCAAAGGTGTTGCTCAATTTCTTTCAATTCTGGAGCTGCTCCTGTAACTCTGAGTGTCACTAGTGACACTCCGGTACCTGATGTCCTGTTCCTGGCCTGCATTTTCTTTCTGCAGAGTTTTAGGATCTTCTCTTCATTGCTGGGCTTCAGTGTGGATCCGCTGTTACTCATCTGTGCTGAGCACCCTTCAGTCTGGAAGCTCAGACCTGTTGGTCTATGGAAAAGTTTTATGTCAGCTTTTTTTTTTTTCAAGTCATCTCCTCTTCTCTGTTTTCTCTGCCTTTTCTCTGCCTGTAGAGCTCCTACTTAGCTTTTTAGACTGAGCCTCTAATTTTCTTATTCATTGTCTCCTAATTTCCTTATCTTTGTTGCTATCTACTTTTCAGGAGGTTGTTTCAATTTTATTAGTCCTTCTCTTATTATTTTCCTAAATTTCTGCTACCATTTTTTAATGTTTCAAAGAGCTTTTCCTTGTTCCCTGCTCCCATTTTTTTTTGTTTTGTTTTCAGTATCTCATTCTAATGTTATAGGTACTGTAGTTTCATTGTTTCTCTGAGGGCACTATGTGTGTGTGTATGTTCCCTCTGTTCCCTCTGTTAGTTATGTCTCTTCCAAGCCTTTTTTCCCTGTGGGTTAGTTTTAGTCTTCCTCCTGGGTTCAAGGCTTTCCCCAGCTTGCCACTGTATTTCAAAGAGCCATCGACACGTGGAGGGGGAGTATTGTGTGCTCAGAGGGGGCTCACTGGCGGACAGGGCTCAGCCACACTGTGGTGGATCCCCCCAGACACCCATGTCTGCAAGTCTCTCTCCTGGGTCTGGGTCCATGCTCCACGCTGGGGCACTGCAGACTGGGTGGGTATCAAATGGGTGAAATGGGGAGGGGCCTCACGTTCCTTTCTTCCCCAGCTTTCAGGACAGTTCCTCACCACCATGCCCAGCTGTGTCCTGAGTCCAGAGACTCCAATTTAAGATCTCCAGGGGAGGGGAACGGTAGTTACCCGGCTAAGGGGCAAGGATGGGATAGAGCAGAATCAGGCATCATTCCTTCCTAGAAAGATCCTGCCCCCTCCTCACCTCCCAATAGCCAATAGAGGCCTTTTGAGATAGAAACAGAAAAACAGGCAAAAGAAGCCCAGAGGTCTTAGCCTCCCACCCCTCAAAATAACACCCACATCCATCTTCCTGAAAGTAAATATTTACTCAGTGAGTGTGTTCCTCTATTAATTCATTCAACAAATATTGAGGAAGTGCTTTATAATGTGCTAGCCACTGTTCTGCCCACTGAGGATGCAACATCATGCAAAACAGATGAAAATCCCTGCTGTCATGCAGCGCCATTCTCCAGAGGGATGTGTGACAGGACAGGCTGCACAGGGTTGGCAGAGCAGGGGGTGGGTTCACAGGTGCTGGGACATCTCGCAGGGACCTGGGGAAAGTGAGACCCTGGGCTCTGAGGACATCTGGGGAGCCGGTGTGTTTCTTGGCCAAGGAAGGAAACAAGCAGAGGCCCTGGGGTGGAGGGAGAACTCTGCACGCAAGGTCAAGGGCAGCTCGAGCCCAGCCATCCTGGGCCATGGAGATATGGTCAGAGAACAGAGTCAGCATTTCATTCTCAGGAGATAGGAAGATGTTGGACAGTGGTGTGCTAAGGCTGGGGGGCAGGACATAACACAGCTGGTGTTCGAAGAGGGTAACTCTGGTCTGTGCCAGGCAGCAGGTGCCCAGCAGGGCCATGTGGGCCCCTGGGCCCCTACCCAGCTGGCAGCAGTGCATGGTGAGCTGGGCAGGGTCTACTCTGTAGAGAGATGGGCGGGTAGTGAGTCAGGAGTTCCAGGGAAACTTAGGATATTGTTAAAATGGATGTACTTAGAGAAGTGAGATTGTAGTCCATACTGTTTTATAATCTGCTTTTTATAAAAACTTAAAAATGTACCGTGAGTATTTTCCCCTCATTATTGGTTCTTTATATGCAGTTGGGCATTTTTTATGGCCACTTGGGGAAATCTTGCATGTTTGTGTGGTTGATATGTTCCTCTCTCCCCAACTCTAACCAGCTACTCTGCTGTGTGGACTCTTTGTGGGTTTGGGGACTTAGATAGGCTAAAGAAAGGCATGGGGTACCTGGGAGCCAGGCAGGCATCACCTACCAGGTTGAAGAACACAGAATGGGGGGACATTTGGCTCAAGAGTCAGCCAAGGGGATTCCAGAGATGGGCAACAGGTTGTCTGAGTGCTCTCAGCAGGTGGTAAGTATTCCCAGGGTGCCATGGGGGCTCCCATTGCACCTGCTAGTGGTAGGACAGGTCAGTATGACCTCTGATTAGCATCACAGGGCACCCCACTGAAGGGAAAAGACTGTATATGTGCATGTACAAGGCCCACCTTTGCACCTGAGGTTGTGTCACTGCTGGGTTAGGCCAGGGGAGCTCCTTGTCAGACCCAGGGAGACCCCAGGGCAGCCTGCCCTATCCTCTCAGACTTTTATTCCTACTCAGGGACACCTTTCTGGGTCATCTCACTCAGCCTGCTGTCTTCTTTCTTATCTCTTTCTTCATCTCCTGCCACCCTCCTTTTAGCTCCAGAGAGCCATCGTGGGCAGAGGAGAGAGGCTAAAAGAGAATAAAAGAAAACAATATAGATTCTGAGTTGTGGGGAAACACGTGTGCATGGGGGTCTCCATCTTCAGAACAAAGTGGAGGTTCATTTGCCAGGGCGTCAGCCCAAGCAAACAACGAGCCGGGATGGGTAGCTCGATGGCAGATTATTCATACCTCCTAAAATGGGCATTGATCAGGGCAGGTGGCTGCCTTGACTGGCCAGGGGGCAGGGAGCCTGGGACACAATCTCCTAACTCTGTCCCTGCGAGCTGTGGCCACAACAAGGTAGATGAGCTGAGAGACAGCATGCTAGAAAAACGGAAAGTTGTTTTCAGAACGTGAGCCAAAGAAGAACAGATGCCCATGTTTTTCTGTTGCCATCGCTATGTCTTCTCCGTATAACATATTCCCAAAAGATGGTTAAAAGGCCTAAAGGAATCGTGTTTCATCAACATCTCTTGATGGCAGGTGGGAAGTACGGAGGCGGCAAGACAGCTTGTTCCGTGGAGAAGCTCGTTTTCCAAGTGGAGGATGAAATCTAGACCACAGTGGGTGGGGGATGCAGGCACGGGAGTTATCCCAGTGGGTTTGGCATGTACACATGCACCAAAGTGGGGGTCACCATGATTCATTCATTCATTCAGCAGGTCTTATCTGGGTGTCCCCTGCTGGTCCCTGTGTCGCTGGTGGGAGAGCAAGAGCTGAGGAAGGACCAGGGGATTCACTCAGGTTTGACAGAACAAGGAATACCTTTTGAGCATAGAGACTTGAGATAAAAAGAAAGACATTCTAAAGAAAAAGAAGCATGCTATGTTGGTAGCTTTGATATAGAAAAGAATCAAGGTAAAAGATACTGTGAGTATGAAAGGTACAAATCTGAAAAGTGAACTTTGATTACTAAATGGGAAAACAGAAAATTTCAAAAAAAAAAATTTAATTTAACTTTTTGAATAGTAGTATGTTTATGTGGTTTAAATATCCAAAGAATACACAAGGTGTACTCTGAAAAGTCTTGTTCTCTTTCTCCCTTTCTTACGTAAATGATAGCCAACTTTATAAAATAGGTGTACTAGTTTTCTAGCCTGTGTAACCAATTGCCATACATTTAGTGGCTTCAGACAACACACATATTCATAATCTCACCATTTCTGTGGGTCAGGAGTCTGGGTGTGGCTCTGCTGGGTTGGTTCTTCTACTCTGGGTCTCACAGGGCTGCATTAACATGCTGACTGTGCTCCATTTTCATCAGAGGCTCAACTGGGGAAAGATCTGCTTCCAAGCTCCCTTGAGTTATGGGCAGACTTCATCTCCTTGCAGCTATAGAAACCGTGACAGTTTGTGTCTTCAAAGCCAGTAAAAGAGAGCCTCTAACCTAAAGGAGGGCCTATTTGCCTATTTTAAGCAATTTTGTGTAATTAGGTTAGTTAGGCCTGCCCAAGATAAGCCTGCCCTTTTGATGAACTCAGAACCACCTGATTTGGGATCTTAATTACATCTGTAAAATCCCTTGGTATTGGCCATATGCAATTAGCTAAGAAGCAAGTCAGGATCTGTAGGCACTGAAGGGGGGTAGATTATGTAAAAGTGTCGCTCACTGGGGGATCACCTTAAGGTGTACCTGCTGCATAGGAGCTGGCAGGCTATGGCCTGTAGGTCAAATCCAGCCTGATGCCCATTTTTGTAAATAAAGTTTTATTGGAACACAGCCATACTCAGTGTACTATTGTCCATGACTGCTTTCTTATTGCCAGGACAGAGTTGGGTAGTTTCACAGAGAGCACATGTAGCCTCAAGCCTAAAATGGTTATTGTCTGGCCCTTTGCAGAAAAAGTTTGCCGAGCCCTGTACTCTCTCCTGTACCAGGCTTTTCCTCTTACCGTTAAAACCAGGTGGGCTCTCTCTGCATTGGTGCACCCAGGTCTTTACCCTTCTTTATGGCTTCACAGTCAAGGTACCCCATTTGTGTGGATATACCATGGTTTACTTAAGCAGTCCACAGATGCTGGACACAGTAGTTTCCAGCCTTTTGCTAGACATAGCCTTGGAAGTAGAAGTGTTGGGGCTCAGAAACTGATACCTTAAAATATGGCCCTTTGACATGCTGGGCTGAATAAGAAGCCTCAAGTCCCCTTTGACCTCCCCCCGGCCCTGCCCGTGTCTCTTCCAAAGCACACAACAAAGCTGTTTTCTGCATTCTTTTATCTGCCTAAAGTCTGGACCCACAAAAGAAGAAAACAATTACCTTTGGTCCTTTCCCTGAGTTTTCATTAACTGAACTCACATTGCAAAAAAAAGACTGAAGTCTGTCTTTTGAAGAATGTAATACAAAATTATACAAAGTTCAAAACTTTAGGAGTGAAAAGTGTAGAAAGTACAAGGCCTTGGCATTTCTGGGAAGACGGTGGAGAAACAACTCGCCCCTGGTGCCTTTTCCACATAGTCTCTCAGCTATCAGCTGCCTTTTCTGAGCCCAGCAGAGGCTGGCAGCAGGGTATGGGGGAGGCCTACAGGGTGTAAGAGGCTGAGGGTAGGTCCTCTCTGGGTTAGGAGGCCCTGCGGCATCTGAGGCAGAGCCCCAGGTGAGGCTGGGACTAACTATAGTGCCCGTATGGAGCTGATGGAGACCTATGTGCTTGCCCAGGAGGGCAGAGCCAGCCAGCGTGCTCTGTCCTCAAGGAGCCCCATGGAAACTGATCAGGTGATCCTAGTGGCCCAACTCTGAGACTGAGAGAGCAACAGCTTTGCAGTGGGGAAAGGTAGGAGGCAGTGCTTGCTTCTCAGCCACAGGCAGGGACCAGAATCCCTCAACATTGGGCCCACAGGAGCAGAGACTGCCATGCCTGCACCACCTGTGGGCTGCCACCACCAAGGTAGTCCAGCAGCGGGGCATGGCTCTGAGGGTGAAGAGAGCCGCACACAGGCAAGGGAGGAAAATGAGGCGTGTAAGGCCTCCCAGTAGGCAGGGAGACGAAGAATGTGTAGTCAGCTCACATAGGAACAGTGCTGCCACAGGAAGCAGATGGCAGCTAGAACCAAAAATCAGGAAGAGCACTTACGGAATCCAATTACAGCATGAACTGGAACTGAAGGATTTTTGAAGTTAACAAATTTAAGTACATATCTTCAAAGGGATGATATCCTCTACTTAGACACAAATTGGCAGCCCAGAAGATTAAGTGGAAGACATATCTCAGAGCCTAGAGAAACATATTCAGAGATGAAAATTGTACAGGGAAAAGCACCGTCAGAGCTGTAGAAAGATGACAGAGTGACAGGGCAGGAGCCATGTTCACTCAGCAACACCTGGAAACTCCTGAGCTGTGGAAGGTGTGAGTCTATAGAAGAGCCCAGCCAACCGAGCTCCGGTGAAGACGTGCAAAAGAGACGGCCGTTTGGCCCCGGCTGGCCATGTCACTGCCCTTGAAGGATCAGAAGAAAATATTACAGGCTTCCAAAGGGAATGAATTATTCTTTACAAAATTAAGAGAAAATGAGACTGCTCTTAGATTTCTCACTCAGCGCACTGGAAGACAGGAGACAGCACTGGGCTAGCACGGAGGCATCTGCGACAAGAAACCCTTCCCACCTCAGAAGTGCAAGCAAATGGGGGTTTAAGTCGCACACAGGAAGACTTTAGACAAGTACCCCAGGCGCCCAGGGCTGACATGTGGCTCAAGGACAGAGTTTGGGACAATGATATATTTGGAACATACTTATACTAATAAATTCTTCGTTTTTCTTAAATTCAAATTTACCTGAATGGTCTGTGTTTCTTTTCGTTAATTATGTGTAGATGGATAGATTTTTTTCTTTTCTGCTAAATCTGACAACTCTCTTCCACGATGCTGTACGGAACTCCTTTCAGCTTTGTCTTAGAAATGGCTGTGGCACCTCTAGGCATCATGCTTACAATTAGGAAGAGAGAAGAAAAGTGTCACTGGCGTGTTTGTGCTTCTGTCTAACCGACCAGAACTGTGTCACATGGCTGGACACGCCAGCTGCGATGGAAGCCCAGACATCAGTTGCAGCATTTATAGCTCCCATAGAAAAGGGAGGCAAAGCAGAGAGGGCTGGAAGTGGGTTGGCCAGTCGACACACCAGAGAGCTTTCCAGGGCCACTATGTGTGCAGTTTATGCTGCCAACCACGGGAGCTCCACTTTTATTGTCGTTTATGCAAAAGCTTCTCCTGGGGGTTGTTTAGCCAGCTAACTATTTCTGCGTATCAAATTATTCCACTAGCTAGCTTAAAACAGCAACCATTTATTATTGCTCACGAGTGGGTCATCTGTGTGATTCTTGTCCTGCCTGGGTTCCCTCGTGCCTCTGTAGTTGACATCAGGTCAGCCAAAGGGCTGTGCTTCTGAGGTTGGTGGGCTATGAGCTGGGGTGCTCTGGCCCTGCTCCATGTGGCCTCGCATCTTCCAATGGGCCGGCTTGGCTTGTTCACTCAGCAGTCACAGGGCTCCAACAGCAGCAGTGGAAGCATGCAAGGCCCATAATTGCTTCTGCCAATTCTTTTGGCCCAAGCAAATCCCAAGACCAGCCAGATTCAAGAAATGGCAAGATAGAGGCCAACCTCTACAAAGAATCATCCTAAAGAGAATTTCAATGGTGAGGAAAAGCATCTCTTTTGCTTCTCATTCACCAAAGATGTGCTGACCCCCAGCCACCCTGTGTCAGTGACAGGAGATCTGTGAGTAGCACAAGCCTGGACAAGAAGACAACACTATCTGCCCACAAAAGGAAAATGGGTGTTCGTTTGTTTCCTCCAAAGGAGGAAAACAGAGACTGTGTGTAGACTCTTTAGAACACTCTCTTGATCCTCTGCCTCCGGGTAAGATTGACATTCCTCCCCCCACCCCCGGCTTTTTTAACTTCATTAAAGCAAACTTTTTATGGGAGTGCAGCCTGATATATTTTTACAAAGTGCACACACCAGGGCAAGCAGCACGTGGACCAAGCCACTCAGTAGGACAAGGGCCTCCGGAACCCCCTGTGTCTCCTCTCAGGCACTTACCTCTCCACAGCAGCCGCTGTTCTCACGCCCATCATCATACATTGGCTTTACCTGTTTTTGAATTTTAAATAAGTGGAATCATGCAGTGTGTACTCCTTTGTTTACTTTTTATTTACTTATTTTATTTACTATTCTCTTTGTGTCATCCGTAGAGTTGCATATAGCTGAAATTCATTTGTATTGATTCTTATATTGAATTTCATTCTATGAACATACAAGAGTTTAAATACCCATTCTTCTATTGATGGATGTTTGGGTCATTTCTGATGTGGAGCTATTATGAATAATATTGCTATGAATATGTTTACACATATCTTTTGGTGCTATTTGTACAAAATTAGTTTGTTCTATATCTAAAAGAAGAAACTTTGGATCATAGTGTATGCATATATTCAACCTTAATAGACACCCCTAAAGAAATTTCCAAAGAGGTTTGCCAGTGTAGACTCCCACAGTGGTGCATGCACATTCGAGCTCCTTCACGTGCTTGCTCACAATGGCTCCTGTCTGTCTAAGTTTTGTCATTCTGACGGGGTGTTGTGCTGTTGCCTTGTTTTAATTTGCATTTTTTCTGATGATTGAGGATGTTAAGCACCTTTTCATGTGTTTATAGGGAACTTTATATCTTCTGTTAAGTTAAATTCAGTCCTTTGCCCAGTTTTCTATTAGGTTGTGTACCTTTTTCCTTTTTTCTTTTTTAAATTGGTTTGGAGACTTCCCTATGTATTGTAGATTTGAGTTATCTGTCAGCTTACATATTGCAAATGTTTTCTCCATTCTTGTGGTTTGCTTTTTTACTTTTTAATGTTGTCTTTGTTGAACAGAAGTTCTTAATTTTAATGTAGACTAATTTCTATTATTTTTCCTATTATGTTTAATACTTATTGTGTCCTGAAAAAAAAAAAAAAACTTTTGCTACCCGAGACCATGAAGACATTCTCTTCTAGAAACTTTTTGCTTTACTTTTCACATTTATATCTATAATCCAAATGGAATTGATTTTTTTTTAAGAAGTAAGATAGGAGTCAAGATTTATTTTTTAAAATAAGGATCCCCAATTGACTATTTATTGAAAACATCACCTTTTCCGCACTGCTAGGATATGTAACCTTTTCCACAAATACAATGACTTCGCGTGGTCTGTTTTTGAACTCCTGTTTTATTCATCCATTTATCTGTCTTTGTGTCTTAGTTTCCATAAACTTATCATTAGTCTTGATATCTGGTAATTCAAGACTTTGTTCTTTGAGATTGTCTTGGCTGCTTGCAGACCTTTGCATTTCCTAAAAACTATAGAATTAGTTTTTTACTTTCATAGAAAAAAACTTTCTGAGATTTTAAATCAGAATTGTACTGAATAGATTTGGAAAAAATAAACGTCTTTCAATTTTGGGTCTTGCAGTCTATGAACACATATATTCTTTCATTTGTATCTTATTTACTTTCTCTCAGTGATATTTTGTGGTTTCTTATGTCAAGTGTGTGCAATGTTTTGCTTGATTTATTCCTTGGTATGTAACACTTTTTGTCATAAATGGGATTGTTATTACATATGATAATTTACACCCTTTGTAATTATACTGCAGTTCTTGAATATTCCGTTCTGTCTTTTTCATTCTTTGTTTCTCTGTATTTCAGCTTTGGAAGTTTCTATTGACGTAGTTTCAGGCTCACTGCCTGTTTCCTGGGCCGTGTCCAGTCTACTGACAAGCCCATCGAAGGCCTTTTTCATTTTTGTCATAGTGCTTTTGATTTCAAGCATTTCTTTTTAACACTTTTTTTAGAGTTTCCATTTCTCTGCTCACATTAATCATGTGCTCGGTTGCCTCTTGTTCACTTTGTCCATTCCAATCCTTAGCATATTCATCATAGTTGTTTTAAATTCCCTGACTGATAATTCCCAAATCTCTGCCATATCTGAGTTTAGTTCTGATGCTTGCCCTGTCTCTTGAGACAGTGTTTTTTGTCTTTCAGCACACTTTGTTATTTTTTGTTGAAAGCCCACGTGGTGTGCTGAGTAGACAGGACTTTAGCATGAGGCTCATGTTTACCTGGCGAGGTGCGAGGCTGTGTTTACTGCTTATTGCAGCTCTGGTGTCAGAGGCTAAACTTTCTTCCAGTTCCCTTGTTCTTGTCACCCTATTGTCTTCCGGTTTTCCTAGAAACTTTTAAAATACAGTCTAAGGCTTGCAGTTCTTTGACTTTTAACCCTCTATGATTATGGTAGATGGGAGCCTAGGGCTGTGCTGGTGAGGTGGGGGAGAGGAAGCCTTCTACAGCCCCATGACCAGGTCTCAGCCTTTCAGTGAGCCTGAGCTGGGTATTCTCCTTCCCTGGGCCTACTTGTTCCTGGTAGACCCCAAGTTAGGCACTGGTAAAATAGCTTTCCTTGTGGGTGTCAATCTTAAATCATGAGATTCAGAAAATATGATTTATTCAAGCAAAAATCTCAAGGATAGCCACCCAGAAGACACTAACTCTAAGTGAATGAGGTCAGCATTCCAAAATGGAGAAGTTAAGGTTTCACTTACATAGGCAGAGACAGAGACCTTGAAGCGGGATTATAACATTCTCCAAAGGAGACCAGTGCATGCATTAGCAACCAGGTATTTGATTGGCTGCACACTGCTACATTCCAAGGAAGGTTACTTTATTGCTCTGCAAGGTGGAGTCGTGATCTGAGAGGGTCTTATCTCTGGTGCGTTAGGTCTTCCTAATTATTTACAGAAAAAAAAGCAGAAGTTGCAGCTGCATGCCTGTGACTCAGGCTGCATAGCCACATTCCTCTCAAGGCTTGGAATAATTTCAAGTTCCAGCAGCTTTAAGTTTGAATTATTTAATTCTGGAAAGGCAGCAGTTAAGGAGAACAGAATGCTCTGGACATATTTTAAAATGGTTGCTTCTCCCCAACCCCTCCCCGGGAAGTATGAGGGGTCTTCACAGTGACTGCGCAGTAGGGCTTCTGCAGGTGAAACTCGTGGTAGCGTGGGGGTCCCTAAAACTGGCCCCTCCTGGAGTTTTAAGCTCTCAAACTTGTCCGGCTGATGGCTTGTCTCCTTTTAAGCTGTATCCGCCAGCCTGTCTGTCTCTTCCATTTTCAGGACAGTAGTTTACCTTGGGACCTCAGTTCTCTGAAGGATGTAAGAATGGTTGATTTTCAGTTTATTCAGTTTTCGTTGTTGTTGTTCTTATTGTGAAGGTGGGACTGAAGACTTCTAAGTTCTTTACACATTGAATTGGAAACCAGAAGTCTCTGTATATTATAGTATATCATATTCCATTAATTTTTGAATGGTAAACCAGTCTTGCATTGCTAAAATAAATGCAATTGGGTCATGTTGTATTATCCTATTTATATATAATGGACTTTAATTTTCTAGTATTTTGTTTAGAATTTCTCATCTACATTCATAGGAGAAATTGGCAGGTAATTTTTCTTTCTTGTAAAATTCTTGTCAAGTTTCTTTATCAAAGTTATCCTGCCTCATCAAATGAATTGAAAAGAGGTTTATATTTTATAAAAAAATATTTAAGATTAATGTAATTTCCCCTTAAAATATTTGAATTAATTCAGGCCTGGAGTTTTCCTTGTAGAAAGAAACCTTTGACTTAGGAATTCGATTTCTTTAAGGAGTATAGAACTATTCATATTTTCTACTTCTTTCTATCAGGTTTGGTAAGTTTTGATTTTTTACACTTTGTATGTAATGTTTTTCATATAATCTTACAATTTATTTAAAGACATCTTTTATTTTCAATATTGGTAATTTATGTCTTCTCTATTTTTCCTGATGAGTGTTTTAAGTATTTATTAATTTTTAGTTTTTTCAAAGAAACGACTTTTGTTATATGCTGATTCTCTGTTGGATATTTGTGTTTTAAGCCATTATTTCTGACTTTATTATCCCCCCCTTCTACTTTCCTGGGCTTAATTTGCTCTTATTTCTTCTTCTAAATAGGCATTTAGATCTCTTATTTTTCATCTTTTCTTTTTTCTAATATGTGCATTTAGTGCTATAAATTTCTAAGTACACCTTTATTTAGACACTATGAATTTTGACATGCCATATTTTAATTGTAATTTACTTAAAAATATTTTCTAAATTTTATAGAGATTTCTTCTTGACACATAGGATATTTAGAAGAAAATGGATTAATTTCTAAATATTGGGGATTTCCTAGTTGTTCTTTTTTTTATTGATGTCTAACTTAATTCCACTGTAGTAAGAAAAAATTTTCTGAATGATTTCAAAACTGAAATTTGTCAAGACTTGCCTTATGGCCTAGCATATGGTCAATTTTGATAATTGTTCCAGATTAATAATTCTCAAACCTTTTGATCTCAGGATTCCTTTATATCATAAAAAACTACTGAGGTCCCCAAAGAGCTTCTATTAATGTAGATTTTATATATATGTTGATGTTTTCTATATCAAAAACTAAGAAACTTTTATAACATGTAATTATTTATTTAAAACAATAACCATAAACCTATTCCATGGTAACCTAAAAATATATTTTATAAAAAAATCTCTGTCTTCAAAAACAAAAAAATTAGTGATAAGAGTAATATGATTTTGCATTTTTTTCAAATCTCTTTGATTTTTGGCTTAGGGAAAACAGGTATGTTCCTATATCTGCTTTTGCATTCAACCTGTTTCAATATATTGTTTTCATTAAGGCATATGAAGAAGATCCGCTACACACACATCTAATTGGAAAAGGGAGGAGTATTTTAGTATCCTTTTGAGATGATTGTGGTCATTCTTTAATATTACAATAAAACTCCACAAGTAGCAGTTTCTTAAAGATGAGTCACAATGTGGAATATGAAACCACATCAAGGAACTTTTTGTACTCTATTACATTATAATCCGTTATTCTATCTTGTGCTTTGAATGGAACTTTTATCCATGTATGATGTTATATCATGCATTAGTCATTTGAAAAATATTGGTCATTGACTTATAGAAATCTTGCAAGTGTTGCCACATTTTATTATACAATATCAAAAAAGAATATTCATTAATATCATCATCAATCTTATCAGAAGAGTCTTTAAATATGGAAAAGCTATCAAGTTCCTGGTGGCAGATTCAAGTTTTCCAAAATTCTAAATTTCACTTAAATTCAAATTTTATGCACTGTACTGTCAGTATTTTTCCTTTAAAAGACAGGTTCACTTTTTGCATTTTTGAGAATGTCTGCCAATTCAAGTCTGATTAACCATAATTTGTCTGTCAGTTTTTCCTTCAAGTAATAATATTCCACGAAAAAAGACCCTCATTTGGCTTGTAACTCAAAAAATCACACAGTCCCTTTTCCTAGAGACCACCATTGTGATTGAGTTTGCATTAGAAGTGCTTTCTGTGTACTTGCCATTGTGCCACACAGAATATTAAAAAAGACGTTAAATGCAGAGTCAAGATTTAACAAAATTAATGTATTTTGCTGCATCATCAAGGGTAGTCTTGCGTGAAAATGGCTTTGCCTGTTTGTTGGTGTCCTGCGAGTGCCTGGTGGTAACAGATGCGGTGACGACTGGTACACGTTGGTGCCACTGCCGTGATTAGTGGTGAAACCCTCTCCTCCACCCGTACATCGTCAGGACAAAGGTCAACACAGCAAGAAAGACAAGTGTTCTTACGAAAATTGTCCGCCTTCTTGAACCCCTGGGAGAGCATGTGGAGCCCCCCAGGGATCCGCGGACTGCATTTTGAGAAACACTGTTTTAGGATGAGGGTCTTCAAGGCTTCCGGCCGAGTGCCTGGGGCGTGCGTGCAGCAGCTCCTCCCCGTCAGCCCGAGAGCTCGGTGTTTTCGCACCCGGCGCTGTGAGTGTCAGAAGCTCCGCGTGGCTCCTCAGCCTTTCACCGCGGACTTTTTCCTGCTTCTCTGGGTGGGCGCCTTTTACAAACAGGCAGACGTCTCTGAGGGAAAAGGGCCGAGACGGTTAGACTCGCGCCTTTCTGCTTGACTCTGGGATCTTGACCTCGTTGGTGGCCCTGAACTACAACTTTTGGCTCCCGGAACCCATGAAACTATAGGAAACAGCTCAGTTCTCTCTCTCTGAGCAGCCACCTCCAGCTCGGCTTCTCCAGTGAGAGTCAGCGCACGCCTGGCGGGGAAGGAAGGCCCGTAGGATTCCAGGTTCTCTTTGGTGGATCGCCTTGCTCTGGGGACCTCGGCTCGTCAAGTCCTGGCTATGCGGGTGGGTCTTTAAGTCCTCCAGACAGACATGCTTCCACGTGCAGCTCTCCTCCTCAGGGTGGCTCGGTGGCGGGACGCTCCTCATTGCCCGAGACGCGAGACCACTGCTCTCTCAGCTTTGTCCCGCCCCGCACGGCAGCCCTCCGGGCGCGTCCTGTTGCTCGCCTGCCCGCCTGGGCTGCTCTTTCTGCGCTGGTGCGGGACACCAGGGCTGTGGGTGGAGAGAGTGCGCTGTGCTTGTATTCTTACGGCCCTACAATGAATTTAGCACTCAGTAAACCTTCATTCATGAATGAATACTTGAACAAATGAACACAGTAGCTCATAGGACCTGGCGGTGTGAGACCCGCTTCAGGAACGGGTCTGTTTTGCTGCAGGAGAGGAAGGAAGGGAAATCATGTTTGCTGAGCATCTGCTATCGATCAGGACCTCTTTAAGACGCTGTCACATGCTGAGCTGTGATTTAAGCTGATAAACTGAGAGGCTGGCATCTGCCTGGGGCTCGTAAAGGGGGTGGTCTTGATGTCTTGCCGTGGCCACGGTCTCAGTAGGACAGCCTATCACAGCTTCCCAACCGCTCCCCGCACTGGTCCTGCAGGGCAACAGTGATGTCTGTTCTAGCTGCAAGCCGTGAGCAAGAGAAAGAGATTGGTCTGTGCCCTCACACCGTAAGGAAGCATTTGGGTCTGTTATTTGAATCTCATTAGACCTACTGTAATAGTTTCCCAGGCTGCCGGAACAAAGGACCACAAACTGGGTGACCTAAACCACAGAAACGCATTCTTTCGCAGTTTGGGAGCTGGAAGTCTGAGGTCAGGGTGTTGGTGGCAGGGTGGGTTCCTTCTGAGCACTGGGAGGGAGACTGCCCCAGGCCTCTCCCTGTGTTTCTGGGGGTGCTGGCGGTCTGCAGTCTTCAGCATTGCTTGGTGTGCAGAGCATCACCCCGATCTCTGCCCTTTTCTTCACGTAGTGTTCTCCGGTGAGTGCTGTCTGTGGCCAGATTTCCCCTTTTTATAAGGACACCAGTCATACTGGATTAGGCCCACCCTCCTCTGGTGTGACTCTATCTTAACTAGTCACATCTGCAATGACCCTATTTTCCAACAAGGTTGTATTCCGAGGTACTGGGAGTTAGCAACTCAACATACAAATTTTGGGGATGCAATTCAACCCGTAACACCTACCTAACTGCCCTTTAGGTACTATTTACCTCCCATCCCCCTGGCCCATGTGTGTGTTCGGGGGGCACATGCTGGGTGCATGTGTAAATTTAATTCACTCCCTTATCACGCACAGCTGGGGACACTGAGACTCAAGGAGAGAATAATCCTAACAGGGTCACTGCCCTCACAGAGCACACATCTCATCAGGGGAAGGAAGACAGTGAGATGCTAAACAGATGAAAGATGATTTTGTCTAGAAATCCTGAAGAAAATAGGGTGACCTGGAGTCTGGCTGGGGGTAGGGTGGGGTTGGACCTATTTAGACGGGTTGATCTAGAAAGGCCCCTCTCAGGCAGGAGGGAAGAATGAGAGGGAAGAGTGTGGCACGCAGGGGGCAAGGGCTCCGTGGCAGGACGACCATCTCCTCAGGGAACAGCAAGGCTCACTTGGCTGAGGGGCTGTGAGAGGTGAAGGGCCGTGGCAGATTCTGCAGGTCTTAGAGGCCATGGCAAGCCTTTGCGTTTTATTTTCGTTGGTGTGGGCAGCCCCCGGAGGTATTTAAGCAGGGCACACTGTAGTTTGCATTTGCGAATATATGCTTAAGTGTCCTCGGATGCCTTATTACATAACTGAGACAGGAGCCAGCAGGCAGGAAGGTTGGAGGGCTTCTTTTAGGTCACAAGCTTTTAGGGGCAGGTTTTGAATAAAATAGACATCTCTAAATCCTCCTGCCAGTCAGAGGCAGAGACCTGCCTGCCTCCTCTCCGGGGGTGCCAGCAGGGGCTCTTGGTGAAATATGTAACGTCCCGCATGCTTTTGGTACACAAAAGCAAGCAAGGCTGTATTATCTAAATTTGTTTCCCATCTAAAGCTTTCTGAGTGAAAGGCAATGAATTTTCCAATTCAGACTTTCATTCCTTTCACCACCCTAAATTGGCTTCCTGCAGAAAAACAGGTCATGACAGAAAATGGGCTAGCATCAAACAGGAAGGCCGTGTGGATGCATTGGCTCGCTGGTGCGTGGAGAGGCTGCGGCCGGGAGGTAGCTGCATCTACAGCCTGGCATCTCTGCGACACAATGGCATTGACAAAGTGCACATTTTACCGTGAATCACTCTTCATACTGCTAAACCTGCTTTATAGGATGACATGAAGACTTGATAGCTTGTGAATTTATGCCATGGCTTTGGTTCCCAGACTAAGATTTATAACTGCGAGTTGGGTATTGCTTTGCACCTCTGGAGAGAGACAGGCGATGATCTTTGATAAAGTTCCCAGAGGGGCTTGGCTTGTAGAGACCAAAACAGGTACTCCAGCAAGTGTAAAGAAAGACATTCACATCCAGCCAAACACACTGGGCACCCTAGTGACACGCTGTGTGAGAATGGAAGTTAATTCCATGCTGCCCACCCTTCTGCACTTGCCCCAAGTGGGTAAGGCAAGCCCGGAAGGCCTTTAACGACCCTCAACTTCTAGAGCAGCCATCCCTAATAGAAAAAGAGCACAAGCCACATGTGTAATTTTAAATGTTCTAATAGCCACATTAAAAAAGTTAAACATTTGAATAATAGATCTTATTTAACATAACATATCCAAAATATTATCATTTCATTATGTAATTATTTATAAGCCATTATTAACAAGATTTTAATATTTTTATTTAGCAGTCTTTGAAATCCAGTGTGCATTTTGCACAACAATGTATCTCATGAACATTTCGAGGGCTCAAAGCCACATGTGTCTGGTGCCCAGGAGATGAGTGATCATCTCGGCTCCCCGTGCCTTTTGTGTCTGTGCTCCTGGAAGAAAGGTGGAATGAGAATTTTGCCAGCATGGTATAATAATGTTTTGTCTTCTGAGAAGATTACACCCATCTTTTGGAGAACTTGAAACATGTGTTTCTGGTGGGGTGCCCAATTAGGGCACCCTTGCACCTGGCCTTGGTGGTTGATGCAGCCATGGGCTTGTGCCCTCAGCTACCCAATTAGAGTCCTTCCCTGTGATTTTAACGACTGGGGAGAAGCCTCTGTCTTGTGTGGTCAAGAGATAGTAAGGCTGTAAAACAGAGTGTTTTGTGGTACATGGTGGTCTTATAGGGCCACCTGGCCAGAGGGAATGAGGCCAACCCAGAGCGAGAGCATGTGAGTGTGTGCACACGTGTGCTCTGTGTGTGTGTATGATGGGGGGGGGGAGAGAGAGAAGTCGCCTGAATGCAGTGTAGCTATGTCTGGCTTCTCTCTGTTCGATGGGTTCATAAGCTAATACTTTTTTTCTACTTAAGTTATGTAGTTGGCTTTTGTCTCTTGCAAAATCTTGGCTTGTATACTTTTTTTTTTAAGTTCATCAAGGTGAGATTGATTGTGTATCAGTGTGTTGGGGTCCACGGGTTGAGCGTCCCTAAAACCCCTGCCTTCTTCCCAAAGCTGTGGGACTGGGAGGAAGTGAAGATAATCTTAACTGTGGATTGAAAAGAGAAAAAGCAAGCCTACTTTAAAATGATAAATTTGGTTGTGGGGTTCAATCTGCTCTCCACCAACATGCTCTGTTTTCAGTGAAATAGTATTTTTCATTGTTACAGCCTCAGTCTTCTCCTGAGCAGTGAGTGTCTTTTAGCCAAATGGTAGCGCGTTTCTGTGAAGCGTTCACTTGCTCAATTCATCAAACCCTCTCTAAACCTAGCTGTTTTGTGCTCAAGAGAATTTTAGCTTCTATCTTTTATTAAAATAGAAATAAACATGTCACTTTAAGTATAATGGTAGGAGCAATAATAGCAAATTGCATTGTTCATTTCTTTTCTTTTGGAATCCAGCTCAATCATGTTAAAAGAGCCTCACGTCAGTTTTGTGTTGATGAGATACTTTTGCTGTAGAATTCCTCTTAATGTGAGCTAGCAGATTTTAAGTCAATATTCTTTTCACACTCATGTAAGCAATGCTTGGCTACGTAAACCACATTTTCCCTATGCTATTGTATTCAAGGATCCAGAAAATTGTCTATGGCAGTGTTCTAAATATGTTACTCAGCCTGCTCTTTGGAACTTCCAAATCCTATTTAGCTGTTCAATTCCTCCTTGCCTTGGATCATTCAAGAGCTGGTTTTACCCTGGAGCATGATGCTTAGAACACTTTGTGAGACTCAAAAGTTATTTAACCCAGCTTTTGAGGCAGGGAATAGGTGCTGGAGACAGGTAAAATAAAGCCAAGGGCATTCGCAACACGAAAAGGTCAGAGCAATGGTATGTAGTGGGGGTCCTCAGTGATATTTCAGAAGCCTCCCTCCGGAGTCTATTTCTCCATTAGGCCCCAGCTGAGGTCACCATCATGCTGCCCGTGACCATGAAAACTGCTCTCTGAGATCAGAGACTGCGGGTTTCCTGCTCCTGGTCCCATGGTGATGTCAGTGGCACCTGGGTGGTTCTTCTGGGCAAAGGGAGCTGGCCTTGCTGGGCTTCCGAGCATGGAGCCGATGCCCTCCTCTCATCGTAACCACTGTCGACAGTCACTGGTTTTGATACTTCCTTCAGCCCTTGCTGCACCGGGAGGGAGGAGGAAACCTTCGCCAAAGCCAGTCACAACGTGTCCCTTGGCACCTTTAGTTTCTGAAGACCCCTCTAGCAGTACACTCGGGCTTTTTGCTCTTGCAGCCTGTCTGCCCAGCCCTATTGGCTCCCAGCACAAATGCCCCTTGGACATGTCTTGAGCACGACAAGTTATTTTGCAGAGGGCTATGCCCTGTGTCCCCTCCATTCCAGGACATAAAGTCAATGACTCAGGAAAGCTGATGCTCTGGGAGCCTCTCCCCTCGGTAAGAGCCTTCCTGACAGTCAGTAAGGGTCTTTGGCTGCCCCAGAGTTTGCAACAGGGTGTTCGTTCTCATGCCAGAAATGCTCCCCAAAGTGTTCTACCACTGCTGCTACAAGGAGCTGCCCCCGAGAGTGAGGAGCCTCATTTTCCATGCCGGGACGCTCGGGGAATGCCAATCGGGAGATCCCTGAGCACCTTGCCCCATCCCAGTGTGAATACTGTACCCTGATTCCTTCCCCAAACACTGGGAGTCAGGGTCCCACCTGCCCCACTCCCCCTACCCCCACCATCCAAGGGGAGCTTGGGTTGTTCACAGACAGTCACTTTCATATTCAGTCTTCTCTAATACCAGAAATATTCCCAGTGTATTGAGTCATTTCTCCCTGCCACTTCCATCTTTTGACCCCAATTTTGCCCTCCAGAATCATCATCATAATAAGCATACCCACACCCCTGTCCATGTTTTGGGGGCGACCATCTTGTCCCCCTCAGGCCTTCTCCTTTTATCCCAAACACCCCAAAGTCTTTTGACAGCCTTCCTCTGCTGTGTTTCTACTCTGCCTCATCTCCTGGCAACTCACAGACAAGCTCCAGGTTGTGATGCCGGGAGATCTAGCACTCTGAGGGGGTCTGTCCTACATGGAGCAGCAACTGTCCCCTCTGCGTGGCTGACAGAGGCCTGCCGCTGGAAGGGGGACCCTGGCTCAGATGAGCCTTCTTGGCACTGCCTTGCAAGTTTCACCAAGCAATCCACTTATCATCCCCGGCCTCCACGGTCTCCAGTGATTGCTGCGTACAGTGTTTGGCTCCTGGCGGAACTCAGAAGTTCCCTGGGCTCTTCCCTCCCACCATGGCTTCCTAGCCTTTGCACAGATCTACCTGTGGGAATCAGCCCCTTTTCCTCTATTTGTGCAACCACATGTTTATGGACCTGACTTGACTGAGCATCAGGATTCTCTCCAAGGTGGGCTCCAGTGTCCTGCTACATCTTGGTTTCTTTCTTTCTCCTCTGCTCATGTCGTCTCCCTCAAAGCAAATCCTTTCTACACACAGAAGGGTTATATGTGCACTCTCTGTTCTTAGCCCCACGTACTATGTTCGGGCCCTGCGTTTGCCGACTGAAGACTCATTAGTGTCCTCCACCAAGCAATGGGGCCTCCATTTCAAGAGCAGCCCCTTCTCCCTTCCTTCCCAATGTCAAGAAGAAGGGGCAAAATAAAGACTTAGTTCCACAGCTAGATGGATTATGCTCTCTGATTCCCATCCTCTAAGAATGCAGAAAAGACTGAAGTTATCAGGTTAGGTTTGGTTTCAAGTAACAAATGCTTCCTTCCATTACCTTGTCAACGTGATCAACACTGGAAGTCCTGGAGCCATTACTGTTCTCCAAGAGGTCTCTGGAATACTTCAAGGGGCCTCCTTGGCCCCCAGCGTGGCTAAGAAAAGTCAGAGGGGCTTTCTGGCTATTGCTGCTTCACAGGAAAAGTCATTTTCTTTGGAAGCATCCCTTGTCACTTTTACTCAAGTCCAGGAACTATGGCTAAATGTGTTGCAGCTCCAGAAATATGATGTTGACACAATCAAATTCCCAATTGTCTCAGAATCACTGTGGTTTAAAACCCTTCTTTTGGATTTCGGGGCTCAATCTTGTATTCTCCAGAGGTCTCTTTAAAACAACTTAGATTTGTGGTTATCTCCCTCTTCACTCATTAATCCGACCAATTTTATCAAGCACCTGCTGTGCACCAGGAACTTAGTTGTGTACTTGGATATGTACACAGCAAGGAATGAAACAGAGTCTTTGCTGGCATTAATTTTACAGCATAGTGGGGAATACAGACACCAGAGCAAATTAATACAAGTATAATGAGAATTACAACAGGGAAAATGGAAAATACAGTATCAATTGTTCCCTTTAATGAACATGATATGTCTTCTCCTCTCTGCAAGTTAGTTTTAAAGTGTTCATCAAGGCCATCCACACACCTCACGAGGATTGCTCCTGTGTATTTCATATTTATTGTTATATTGTGTATGGAATTTTCCTCCCATTACATTTTCTGCCAGGTTATTATGGGTGTAAAACAAAGCTATTGATTTTTATAGATTTATTTTGTAACTAGACACCTTATTAAAGTCTTTTATTGTGTTTTAAAATTTGGTAATAGCTTTTCCAACAAAAGCAATTTTCGCTGACCTGATGTTCTCTTTCCAGAACTACGCTGTCTCTCCAGTCACGTCAGGAGTAAAAATTATGTATGAAAAAACACTTCAGCTGTAATTCTCTCCTGCTCCTTGGAGCAAGTCCACTTCTTGGGGGGCATTTGTTCTAATTCACCAGAATCATGCCCTTCTCTTGAACTCCTTCATCTTTTCATACATCTGGTGACTTCTCCACCTTCCCTTCTCACCTGGGGAGGACGGTGTTTGCTCAGAACAGGAGCTTGAGGACGTTTCTTCCAGAGACGATGTGTTCAAATCTTTAGGCTCAAGTGAAGTAGATGTTGGGAAGTTTGGGTTTGAATGAATATGGAGGTTATCCCATAAGTCCATTGGTGAGTCCATTTGTGTATTTTTGGGGGGCCTTGGCCTTGCTCTTCCTTCTTTCTGCAATGCTGTTCCCTTGGGCATCCATGTAACTCATGCCCTCGCTCACTCAATCCCCTGTTGCCACAGCAACTTGTGTGAGACCCACTCCTGACTGTTTCATTCAGGCAGCAGCCATGCTCCCCTTTGCCCCAAACTCTCCCTGCCTCGCCTGCTTCCCTGTCCTTGCTGGCGCCCGTCACCTCCTGACTCAGGATGTGCTCGTCTGTTCATGGCCTCTCTTAGAATGATGACCCCAGGGGGAGACTTCGACGTTTGGTTCACTCCTGTGTTCTCGGCCACTCAACCACAGTTTGTCCCTTTCTGGGCTCTCAACAAATGTGTGTGAAATGACTGGATTCAACCAGCACCCAAGTCCCTGCTCTGTGCCACTTTCTAACTGGGTTCTGGAGATACGTCGGTGAGCAAATCAGACGTGGGTTTTCCTCTCAAAACACAGAGTCAGTGTCTCAGGTTCTTGGCCACAGAGTACAGTGCAGGGTCTCCTGGAGAAGTTTCTTTTCCCTGTGTGGGGCACTGGTTCCATTCACTGCGGCATCTCCACTTGTGCCTCAGGGATGTCCAGGAGCCCCTACTAGCCTGCTTGGCCTGAGGAGCCTGGAGCCCTGGCTGTGGCCAACAGGTCTGTCTCCACTGCTCAGCCACCAGCTCCCCATCATGGTCAGCCCCTGCCGCTCCACATTTATAAATTTGCGGACATTCTGTCCACATGCTGTCAGGAGGGCTTCACCTTCTCATGTGTAGAATCAGAGAGGCTGGAACACCTTCAACCTGCTTCTACCTATATAGATGGTCCCTGACTTACAATGGCTTGACTTAATGATTTTTCAACTTGACGATGGTGCAAAAGTCATGCACATTCAGTAGAAATCATATTTCCAGTACTCATACAACCATTCTGTTTTTCACTTTCAGAATAGTATTCAATAAATTACCTGAGCTATTCAGGCTATTATAAAATAGGCTTTGTATTAGATGATTTTGTCCAACTGTAGACTGATGTAAGTGTTCTGAACACATTTAAGGTAGGTTAGACTAAGCTATGATGTTTGGTAGGTTAGGTGTAGCAAATGCATTTCAACTTATGATATTTTCAGCTTGGGGGGGCGTCTATCAGGATGTATCCCCATCATAAGTTGAGGAGCATCTATCTGTACTGTATTTCACATCAAATCCTCAAAGTTGATAGAAGGTCTCTAGGTTCACAATTATGTACTGTTCTGTTTTCCAGCCTATATATTTTTCATATGTCTAAGTCTTTTTCATCATTAATCATTTATTGGGAATTTTGAGAGAAAAGAAAATTCAGAAATGGACTCAAGTCACCTTAAAAATTTTCATTGTGATCATTAATAGTGATTAATGGTTTTCTTCAAATTTTTATTAAAATAATTTCAGTCAATTTATATATCATTTTATATGTCTATGTCTTGTCCTCTTCCCTTCTTTTAAGATCAACAAGAGTATCTCATAAACCATATTTAATTGATTCAGAGGGCACATTTTTTCACATTTCAATATATTTGAAATTGGAATACCCACTACAGCTGATGGCTTCCTACAATCTCTGTTGGCACAACAACATTAGTATATCATTGTCATTGATGGCACATTTGTGAGGGCAATTGTGATCATTTCAAGAATTAAAAAAATGCCATGTCAGCAACATGAACATCAGTGACTCTAATTTGAAAAGAAATCTCTAAATGTCAAACTTTAAATATGAAAAAAGCTTTAGGAATACCTTGACTAAATTATGTCACTTATATGACAAACATCTATATCTAAATAAGTCTAAAAGAATTCTTTAAATAAAATAAAAAGTCTAAAGCACTAGAAGTAATTGCGTTATAGTTTAATTGGCAGCCCTTTTCTGCCAAAATGTGGTGCATCTTATAATTTTTGGTATCTTCAGTTTGATGAAACACACAACACATCACCATAAAATATATTCATAGAGATTTAATGATTTCTTCCCTGCTTTTTTCTTTACGCAGTCTTCTACCTCATTCCAAAGTATTTATCTAAGAAATAATGAAGGTCATATTGAGGAATCCATTCTCATTTAAACTGCAAAAAATGGGTGTTGTCATTCCATGTCACATATAACATGTCATTATATTTTTATATGTTTGTTTATTTGTTCTGATAGAAAACATAAGGTTTCTAGATCAGACAGTTTTTTTTTTTTTTTTTTTTTTTTTGAAAAGAGTCTCACTCTGTTGCCTGGAGTAGAGTGCTGTGGCGTCAGCCTAGCTCACAGCAACCTTCAACTCCTGGGCTTGAGCAATCCTACTGCCTCAGCCTCCTGAGTAGCTGGGACTACAGACATGCGCCACCATTCCCGGCTAATTTTTTCTATATAGATTTTTTTTTAGTTGTCCAAATAATTTCTTTCTATTTTTAGTAGACACAGGGTCTCTCTCTTGCTCAGGCTGGTCTCGAACTCCTGACCTTGAGCGATCCACCCGCCTCGGCCTCCCAGAGTGCTAGGATTACAGGTGTGAGCCACAGACAGATTTTTAATTACTCACGTAGCTACCGCTCTGTCAGTTCCCCAGTGTCAGTTCCCCATGCATCAGTCTTCCACAGGGGGATGACCTGAAACCCAGATGTGCAGAATTTGGACCACAGGAGAGGAACTCTGGGATTATGAACCTTGGAGCTTATATAGAAGCTGCTGGTAAAGCTGCTCTTCCTCCTCCCACCCCAGATGGACAGAGAGCTTTGTCCTGAAAGGTAAACAAAGGTTCTCTGGGGAGAGAGAGAGGGTCTCCAGGTCCATCAACCACTGGAATATAAACGCCTGTCTCCAGGGAGATAGAGAGCTGTCAATCCCTCCAGAAGTCACTATCTTTCACTTCCAAGCCTTGTCACCATTCAAACATTTTTTAACCTAGGTTTGCCAGCACTTTTTGCTCAGAAAGCCCTAAGTATGAAACACTGAAATACTAATTATTTCCCAATAATCATCTGATTTTATTTATGCTAAGATCTAAAGGAGAGTCCTGTGGATTGGGAGGTTGAGGGAGGCAAACTCTAAACTCTAATGAGCACTTGAAGTGGGAGGGAGAAAGTCAAAACCACCAGAAGTCCTTCCCAAAAGAGCTCTGTATTTGTTCAGAGGAACTTCATTAACATATTGACAGGGGGTAGAATTTAATATCTTAAAGGCACTGAGTACAGACTAATCTGTGGCCCCAGAATCAAATAGGGAGTATCTTGGCTGTACCAGGAGGAAAGGAGGAGAGAGGAGAGAAGAAGGAAGCAGTATAATAACAAGCAAGATGGTGTGAGTCTATTTGGCTGGATCTCAGGACAGTTTAACAAAAATCACCAATGTTTGATGTGAATAGGTTTCCTGTGAAAACTACTGAAGAGGTAGAATTCTGTGTCTCAGTGTCCACTTGCGCCAGCCTAGGAGGTCGCAGGAGTGCAGAAGAGAGTGGAGTGTGGGCTGTAGGAAGACACGGGCATCACAGGAAAGGCGTCAGCCTGCCACAGGCTGTGACACTGGGGTATGGGTTATGTTCAGCCAAATCTCCCAGGGGTAGAGTGCCCAGGTAACATGTGGGTTACACTTAACAATAGTGCATATTTGTGGAATTGCAACAGTGGTTGATTTGTTGTCTCATGCTTTGTGGCATTATTTTTCTGGGTCCTGTTTGTCAACAGGCGGGGCAGTGAGTCCAGGCTTATGGACCCAAGTTCATTATAAGCCACTGGTCTTTCTCAGTGAACACAGGTTACATCTCTGCATCCAGGCATCTTATATACTGATGCTGCTGTTCCTAAGGCAGAGCTGGGGTCAGGCAAGACTATCCTATTGGAAAAACAACTCAAAACTCATTTTCTGTTAAGAACGGCACAGTAAATCTTCTTTTATGGCTAAAGCATGTATCATCAGGTTTGCATTCATTTATTCTCTCATTCATTCATTCATTCAACCAATAGGAGCTATGCATAAATGGTATACATCCCAGTCCCCACTTAGCCCATGGCTGGAGAAGGAGCTAGATGAATCCATGTAAAATGATAGTCTGCGTGTCCTAACATAGTGACACTATCACAGAGGCATGTACAGCACACAGTGAAGGAGAGAGCAGGTATTTCCACTTGGAGCCTCTGGCAAGACCCCATATTAAAAGTGTTGCAGGCAGACCTGGAAGGGTTGGCTGTATGATATATGCAGGTCGGCATTTCAGATTGAAGGAAAACGTAGGACAGGGCTATACAAAGGCAAGTTTAAAGTTCACCGTGGGGGAAATGTCGGGACGTGAGTTGGAATGTTAGAAGCAAGACTGGCTCTCACTACTATTTCTGCAGGACTTTATTATAAAGATTAATAGCAGTGGTCTTATGCTCAGGACCAAGGCAGGCCATAACCCTGCTGTTGAGCAGGTGCCCAGCGTACGTGGTGGGAAGCATAATGTGTCAGGCAGAACCACGCTGGGCTTTCTCTATTGCATCCTTGGGTCTGGCACAGGGTCTCACAGAGCCTCTGTGTTCAATGAATATTTATTGAACAAAACAAATGAATTCTTTGGTAGTCTGACTTCATGTATTCTGCAATTCTAACATTTATGCTAGCCAAAGCCATGTCCTACTGCTACTTGACATTCTTGAATATGATATAAAAATTCCCGTTGAGTCCCTGGTGCATACAGTACAGTGGGCTTCCCGGTTTGGAACTGCATGATAATTTGTGCACATGCGAATGAAGAGGCAGATGAGAGAAGAATCCACGTGATGTGCTGAGCGCCAGGGACTTGAACATTGTGTAGTTGCTCAATGGCTTTGGACTTTGTATCCTGTTTTATAGAGACAAAGGCTTTTCCTGAATTTCTGAGGGAATGCACATTTTCTTGCCTAAAAGTTGGCAACAAATGCTGTGACATTTTTAGCAACTGAATGCATCCTGGGCTGAGTTCCAGGATTCAGTAGCTAATAGACTGGTGGGGAGCTGTGTGCTGCTGCAATGCTGAGCGTTCATTCGACCACCCCTAATGGCTCCTTTCAGGGTCACTTGCTGGCTGGCTTTGCTAGGGACTGTCTCGCCTAACAGCAGTTGAGTGGGATGTATTCCCACCACGCGTAAGAGAAATCTCTGGGGAGAAGAGGGAGGAGCTGCAGGCTAAAGCTGCTGGGCTATTTCTAACAAAAATATTTCTAAGATACAGGTATCATATATATGTACATATAGATGGATGGATAAGTGTAGTAGACAGCCACCTACCTGATGTGAGTCCAGGGAGACTGTCCTCGGCCCCCAAAGTACAATCACATGGGCTTTGCCTGGAAATTCCCTATTGTGCTTAAGCCTTTTATTCCATAAGCAGAGTTATGGCTTAAAATGTAAATGCCTTCTGACCCAGTAATTTCACTCCAAGGCAAATAGCAAAGGTTGATGTGGAAAGACATTCCCTGAAGGATTATTGTAAATGGAAAAATATGCAAAGCATCCAAATGCCCAGTATGGAGAAACAAATCATTGCATATCAATGCACTGGCATATATGCAGCAAGTTACAAGTGTTCCCCCAAGTTTAACATGTAGAAATATTCATAATATATTAAGTGACATGAAGCAACAAATAACATACAATTATGTTTATCTCAAGATTACAATTATGTAGCATGTACAAACACACATACACATGAATCCACACACATAGGCACATTGACACACACAGGCACATGGACACACATGCACATGCCTGCATACACGAGCACACATGCACACACAGCTTGATTCTAAGCCACATCAAGATTGGCTGTGCAATCCCACTAGTGGGTACATTTCCAAAGGAATTGAAATCAGTATGTTGAAGAGACACCTGCACTCCCATGTTCATTGCAGCATTGTTCACAGTAGTCAGGATATGAAAACAACCTAAGGGCACACCAATGGATGAATGGATAAAGAAAGTGTAGTATAGATACACAATGGAAGACTAAAAAAAGGAAATCTTGTCATTTGTGACAACATGGATGACCCTGGAGAATAAGCGATGTAAGCCAGGCACAGAAAGACAAATACATCACCTCACTTACAGGTGGAATCTAAACAAGTCTAATCATAGGAGAGAGTAGAATGGGGGCCACCAGAGGCTGGGGGTGGGTGGGTATAAGGAAATGCTGGCCAAAAGGCACAAAATTTCGGTAAAACAGAAGGAATGTTTTTGAAATCTATTGCACAGCGTGGTGACT